>NC_041387.1:85915181-85994666 GCF_002162155.2 Triticum dicoccoides | reverse complement strand
CACCCTTTTTCTTCCCGGAGCTTGAGTCTGTTTCGACCATCAATTTTATTCGTACGGAGCCTCTTCAGTCTTCCCTCAATTATTTTAACCGGTGAATTCTCGTCTCGGTGGACATTCTTCATCTCTTCTCCGGTGGACTCAATTCATGTTTTTCGGTGTTGATCGTACTCTTTTCCTTGGATCAAGTGTTTTCCCTGCTCGTTTGCATCTCGCCATTCAATCATCCCGGAGTTCGTAAGACATCTCAGGAGATTCGTCTGTGTGTCAATTAATTCGAGGTTATCACCTCATTCAAATATTTCAATTGTTCCGGTGCATCATCTATCTGTTTAACAATCCTTTTCAACGGTGTTTTTCTTTTCAGTGGGCCCTAACCCACAGGTCTTTTCCCAGGATCTTACCTGACTCTTCTAATTATTCCGGAGCCATTCCTAATCCTTTTCAAAGTGTGACGTAAGAATGGATTTCATCAGTCACATGCCTTTTTTCCAAGATCAGTTTCAAATCATTTTCATTATGGGCTCAACCCCTTCGCTTTTCATTCTCCCGAAGTATCTCAATAATTTTGGTGGTGTTTCTCGTCATCATTTGAAGACCGAAGAGGAATTTTCCTCTAAATCTTGTCCGTTCTCCCGGAGATTCGCGGTGCTACCTCGATGTCATCCTATCAAATTGTTTCAATCGTGAAAATTCTTTTCAATCATTCGATGCATTTCGGGAGTTGCTTTCCCTCTCGATCATCCAGAGGTCATCGTTCTAGAAGAATTCTTCGTCCTCACATTTCAGTTATCGTTCTTTATTATCCCGGTACTTCGTTCAAGTGTTCTTTAATCATCTTATGATCTCTTTGTTCTCTTGCATCTAAATCCCCTCTAGCTTATTGGTTCTTCTAATTCTTCCTGGTGATTCTTTCTCTTTCATCAGTCATTTTCGAATTCTTACGGTGGCTCGTTCAAGATTCTTTTTCCTTGATTACCATTCTAATCCATTCGTTCTTTCAATCCTACCGGTGGTTCATGAAGACCTTCTCAAGTTTGTGATATGTCATTTATCAATCCTTTTCAAGAAGAATAAGTAGTATGAAGAATCCATTGCTTGTCATCAATTTAATTTGATGAAGGATAAGCATACAATAAATCTTATTCTTATTTCCTCAAAGTGATTAATCCCTTCCTTCAGAGTTTGTTCTAGATGAATAAATTCTAGTTCCAAGTGTTTTCATCTTTTCTTTTCCGGAGTTCAAATTTCCTAGTCCATTTCTTCGCAACCTCCATCTAAATCATCGCAAGGCTCATCTTATTCTTTCATCCTCCATTCCATCTCATCATCCTTTTGTAACCGGAGTTCTTCATGGTGGTTCTTCATGATTTAATTCATTTTTCAAGAGTTCTTCAAGATTCTTGGTGGCGGAGTTCAAGTATATTTTCTTCTCGCGTCTCGAAGTGCAATTAAATTCTTCGTATTCTTTTGAATTGGAGTTTTGCATTTCTTCGTTCTTCTCAGATATTCAAATCCATTCAATCCTTCCTTCTAAGTTGTTTTCTTTCAATTCTTATGGAGGCATTGCATTGTTCATCTCGTCAAGTATCATTCCATCCTCTCAAGCTTGTGTCCTATTCCTTCCATTTTCAGCTGGAGTGATGCCTAAATTCTTTCAGTCTTATTCACTTCTTATCTCGTGCTAACCAGAGTGGTTTCATAGTCTACCTGATTCCGTGAGCTTTCGATTCTCGTCATTCTCGTCGTTCCTCTCTTCTTCTTGAGTGCTCTCGATTCCTTGCTTCTTCTCTTGAGTTCTTGTTTCACCTCATCCCTTTTTCTCTTCCGTCTCGGTCCTAAGATCTCGGGACGAGATCTCTTGTTAGTGGAGGAGTGTTGTAACGCCCCGGATTCGATGCACCAGGTGTCTGCCAGTTATTCGCCGTCGTTGTCATGTCATTTGCTTGCGTGTTGCATTTTGTCTTGTCATCATGTGCATTTTATTTTGCATACGTGTTCGTCTCATGCATCCGAGCATTTTCCCCGTTGTCCGTTTTGCAATCCGGCACTCCTATGCCCTCCGGTGTCCCCCTCTTGTCTCTCGTTGTGAGCGGATGTTAAACATTCTCAGAATGGACCGAGTCTTGCCAAGCGGCCTTGGTATAGCACCGGTAGACCGCTTGTCAAGTTTTGTGCCATTTGGAGGTCGTTTGGTACTCCAACGGTTAACCGCGTAGTCCGAAACCCCCCTTTCTATTTGCAGCCCAACGCCCTTCCAAAGTGGCCCAAAACCCATCCAAACCCCTTCCATGCTCTCGGTCGTTCGATCACGATCGTGTGGGCGAAAACCGCTCCTCTTTTGGACTCTCCTAGCTCCCTCTACCTATAAATATGTGTTCCCCTCCGGATTTCTCGCAGTCCAAACCCTAGACCCGCTCCTTCCCACGCCGCCGGACACGTTTGCCCACCAATGGACATGTCTGCCCCGCCGCCGCAGCCAACTCGTGAGCGCCACGTCAGCGCGCCGCCTCTCTCTCTCCCCCGCGCCCGTCGCGGCCCGCCAGGCCCGCGTCCGGCCCCCGCGGCCCCAGCACCGCCGCCCGCCGCCCGGGATCTCCCGCGCCTTGCCCGCCGCTTCCCCGCCGCCGGCGTGCTGCGCCGCCACCAGTAGCCGGCCCGCCGCCTCGGCCGATCCACCCCTGCTCGCCGACTCCTCCCCGCTGCTCCCCGCCGCCCTGCCCGCGCCATCCGTCCGCCGCCGCCGGCGGCCACTCGGCCTCCGCCGCCGCCCGCGCCTCCGTCCGCGCTGTCGCGCCCCTGGCCGCCCCCGTGCCTCTTCGGCCCGGATCCGGCGAGATCCGGCCGAGAGCGCCCCGGATCCGTCGCCCCGCCTCCGATCCGGCCACCCCGGGCCCCTCCCTCGACATCTCCGGCGAGTTCTCCAGCCATCCTCGTCTCCCGCGCCGCCGTTGACTTTTCTGAGATGGTAAAATTCCACCGTCCCGAAATATTTTGACATTATCATGCCATGTTCATCGCATCGTATCTCTGCACCCGTAGCTCCATTTTGTGCGTGTAATATTTCAAATTGTTCGTCTCAACGAGTACTTCATTTTGTTCCATTGCATCATGTTCATTTGAGTTCATCTTGATGCCTGAATCATCGTTTCAAGAGTGCTTCAGAATGTTAGTTCCTGTTTCTTAACAGAACTTGCTCTTTTGTCATTTTTTCCATGATTGATGTGTGCATCCTATGAGGTTGATGTCTACATGTGTTTTGATCTATGTCATGCCATCTTTACAGTGGTGTTTGCCATGTATTTTTGTGATCAATGTGGTGACTAGCACAAGCATGTAAACTAGGCTTCGTGATGTTACTGATTTTAGTCCCCGTTCTGCTGTTATTTTGATGCCTTGTAAACTTGATGCTACAGAGAGATCCATGTATATTTTGAGATACTTCAGTAAGGGTGTTTTGAACATATGGTTATTATCTATCCATTCATGCCATTGTTTGCAATTATGGAGTAGTCTAGCATGTCATTTTCGTGCTGTACTTTTGCTTCAAAATGTTTCCTGGCAGATTGTTTACATGTTATTCAATTTTGCCAAGGTTGTTGTAGTTGATCCTTGCATGCTATAAACTTGTTCTTGACTTGATTTGTTTCATAAACATGTCTTCTTGCTGATGATATGCTTATCTTGTCATGCAATGACTTGTGGTGGGTGAATCAAGCTTGTTAAGTAGTGTACTTGCTGTTACTGTTTTGCTAGGCTGAATCTGTTATTTCGTGATGCTATGTAAACCTAATGCTACAAGTCATTCTATGCATAATCTGGAGATGTTCACTAAGGGTTTTTTGTTCTACATGTCATACGCTATCCATACATGCCCCTGGTTGCAATTATAGCCTGCTGTAGCTTGTTGTAAACTTGCTACAAAGTTTCTAAATAATGTTGCTGTCAGCCTATTAACATTAAGTTCAGTTGTTGCCATGATTGTTGCTACTGTTCCATGCACCCTATGGACTTGCTCTTGCCATGTTTAGCCTTCACAAACATGCCTTATTACTGTTGGGTGCCTTTCCATGCCATGTATTGCTCTGTGGTGAGTGGTACAAGCTCACCAACATGCCTACTTATTGTTGTTCCTGCCATGTATGAATCTGTAATATAACTTGCTATGTTTACATGGGTGCCATCATATTTTCTGATCCTTTTTGGCTTATGGTCAGTAAGGGACTTTTGTTCTATGCTATTAGTAGATTCATGACATGCCTTTGTTTGCCATGATAAGTTCCTGTAACATGTTGTTTGATAGCTCTAAACATTGCAACCTGATGTTATTTTCTGCAAAGTCTGAACTGTTATTATTTGCAATCTTGCCATGTGTTTGAGCATGTTCTAGTGATTTCTGGAGATAGCTCAGTGTTCATGTTTTGTAATGCTTTACCTGTACATCATGTCCATGCCTTTTGTTATTATGTTGGGGTGCTGTAGCATATAGTTTTGATGCTTGCAATATGCCTAGTCGATTCCATGCTCAATGCCTCGAAGTGGAGGTAGAACCGGAGTTAGCTCATCGGGAAAAACATCTTGGAATTCCTGCAAAAGAGATTGAAACACTAAAGGTAGCTCGTGAGAAGTGTTAGATTTTGGTTCTCCATCCTTGCACACAAGGACAAAGTGTATCACACTCGATGGGTTCTCACACACTTCTCTTATCTCACTTTTGGTGGCAAATAGGATGAGGTTTTTCTCTCTAGGCGAAGAGGCTCTCAAGTTTGGCTTGTGGCTCTCACTCACTTTTGGGTGGGTCACTTTCTCACTCTTCTCTCCATGGTGGGTGGCTTGCTTGTCGGCTATCACTTGACTAGGAGACATAGGTGTAGCACATACTCCTTCCCTTTCATCTTGAAGCTATAGTGATTGGTTCGCCCATTGTGGATGACAGCACGGTCGAATTGCCATGGTCGACCAAGAAGGAGGTGGCAAACGGTCATTGGGACCACATCACATTCCAAAGTGTCTTCATAAGCACCTATTTTGAAAGAGACTTGGACCATATGCTCGACTCGTATAGTGCCGGAGTCACTTAGCCATTGAACCTTGTAGGGGTGTGGGTGCTTCCTCTTGACCAATTGAAGTTTTGAATATAGTTCTTCACTTGCCAAGTTGTGGCAACTACCTCCATCGATGATGACCTTGACGGACCTTCCATTGATGCCGGCCTTTGTGTGGAAGATGTGGCATCTTTGGTCTTCTTCTTATTGATGTTGAAGTGTTAAGACTTTGGAGACAATGAGAGAGGGGCTCGAATCCTCATCACAAAAGACTTGATCATCTTCATCTTCGTTCACGCGCCGGTGCATGGCCACTTTCTCAAGGGCTTCCATCTCCTCTTCACTCATTGGGTCATATGTGCCGTCGTCGTTGAGGATCATGGTGCGCTTATTTGTGCATTCATAGGACTTGTGGCCTCGGCCGCCGCAAGTGAAACACTTGAAGGAGCTTGTTTTGACGGTCTCATCGGTCGGAGTAGATGATGAAGCACGCGGCTTGAAGTTGCTTGTAGTAGGAGGAAGACGACTTGAACTTGTCGGATTTTTCTTGTAACTTGACTTGTCGTCGTTGCTTGTAGAAGGTTTGGTTGATGTAGATGTTGGAGGAGTCGTTGACGCTTGGATGTTGGAGAAGCCGTAGGTCTTGGATGAGTACTTGGCGTACTTGAAGTCATCTTGCACTTGACGTTCCGCCTTGGTTGCTTGATGCACGAGCTCAATGAGGTTGGAATATGGTTGGAAGTCGGCGATCTTCTTGATGGGATGATTGAGTCCATTCAAGAAACGTGCCATTGTTTGCTCATCATCTTCCTTGACATTGGCTTGAATCATGGCTATCTCCATTTCCTTGTAGTATTCTTCAACACTCTTTGTTCCTTGCTTGAGGAGTTGTAGTTTCTTGAAGAGATCGCGGTTGTAGTAGGTTGGTACAAAGCGTGCCCGCATGACATCCTTCATTTGAGCCCAAGTGGTGATTGGAGGTTCACCTCTTGCTTCACGGCGTTCAAGGACTTGTTCCCACCATATGAGCACATAGTCTTGGAACTCAAGTGATGCCATAGCGATCTTCTTCTCTTCCTCATAGTTGTGCAAATGAAAGATTTTGTCGACCTTCGATGCCCATGAGAGGTACTCTTCTGGATCATTGCTTCCTTTGAACTTGGGCATTGTGAACTTGAGCTTGCCATAGCGTTGCTCTTCATTGTGTTGTTGGCGATGGTGATGATGACGTCCTTGACGTGGGGGATAGTCATCCTCATGTTGCTCTTGGCGCGGAGGAAGTCGATGATCAACTTGCTCTTGTTGAACTTGAGGTTGAAGAGGAGCTTGACGAGCTTGTGGAGGGGCTTGTGGAGCTTGACGTTGCACACGCGGTAGGTAGTTCCTCTCTTGGATTTCTTCTCGAAGAGCTTCCTCTTGATTGCGCTGTTCGCGATTGCGGTTGGCGATGGCTCGACTTGATTCTTGAAGGGCACGTTGCGCCTCAAGCGCTTGCGCTTCTCGTTGTTGTTGTTGAAGATGTTGAGCCTCGGCGTCTTGTTCTTCTTGGTGTAGACGCGCTCGTTCATCTTCTTGGCGCCGAAGTCGTTGCCATTCTTGAGCTTGAGCAAAAGCCACTTGGTTTGATTGAGGACGAGGGACTTGCTCATCGTCTTGCTCTTGTGAATGCTTGTCATGTAGCGGGTTACGAGGTGCATGACGGTCTTGATGCGCGGCTCGTCGAAGAATGGTCGAAGACGGTGTACTTGAGCCGGAGAAGGTGTCATCGGTGTGTCGACTCGAGCGGCTCCGTCTTGAGGAGGAAGAAGTGGAATGATGCCGGTTCCTCATCAAGGCGCGGATC
This sequence comes from Triticum dicoccoides, assembly GCF_002162155.2. Taxonomy (NCBI): domain Eukaryota; kingdom Viridiplantae; phylum Streptophyta; class Magnoliopsida; order Poales; family Poaceae; genus Triticum; species Triticum dicoccoides. The sequence continues at coordinate 85,987,781 of NC_041387.1, read as the reverse complement.
TTGTCCATTCTTGCATCATTTTCTTGCTTGTGAGAGTCGAACTTGTTGTCGAAGTAGTCTTTTGTACGTTGTTCGGAGAGTCGCAAGTCGGTGGCGAGGTTGTCGATGCGGTCGCTCATAGCTTGTTGCTCTTGGTGTAACGCCCTTTGAGCACCAAAGAGGTGGCTCTTTGTGACGAATGATGACATGTCGTCGCCATTCTCGATGAGAGGTGGATTTGTAGAAGAACTTGGCCTATCCATCATACGAAGCAAAATGTAAGTGGTAGAAGGAAAAGAACGTGTACCAAATGTACCTTGACCGATGTTGAAGATGAATCAAGTTCACTCAAATGCGGGCAATGAAATAGCACTGTTGGTACCAATTCTTGTCGGTTCTCACACCTACACAAGTAAAATCTTATGGTGGCTCTTGGTTAGGATGGTGGCACAAAATTGATTGCAATTGTTAGTTTGACTCAAAGATGTTGAAAAAGATTCGCAAATTCGCAAATGTAAGAAGTAGACCAAGTAAGTAATGGTACACGGAAACACACACGCAAATAGATAATTGGGATTGTGCAAACCAAAAGTGAGCCAAAATGTGGAAACCACGAAATGCTCTTGTTGCACAATACTAGAGAGACGCTATCACGATTGCACAATAGGCAGATATGCAAACTTGTGCACAACCTACTAGACAAAAATGCTACGATCTCTATCCCAAGTATGCTATATGTATGATATTTCGGTGCTATGATCCAAGATGATCGAATATGACAATCTTAATGTTGTAAGATGCTATGGTTCTCGCTTATAAGCTCTTTGCTTATCTTTCTCTTTTGCTTAAAAGCTTGGGTGGCTCTTCACTTTTGAGCTCTTTTCTCATGCAAAACTTCACGAACCAAGATAGCAATTGCGTATGCTATGAGAACTTTGTGACACACAAGTTGATCTCAAGATATGCACCACTATGGTATGATATGTATGTTATGTTGTATGATCACTAATGTGCACAAGTCACATTGCCAGCAATACTCAAAGGCTAGTCTCGATGGGTAAGCAACGCAAAAGTAAGGCTATGTGGTTATCAATGCAATTGCAAGAGATGATAAAGATGTCGTCGAGGTTACCGTCCTTGACGAAGATGAGTCCTTGGCTAAGATGAGCGGTGGTGATGTTGACGTCGAACCATACCTATATAGCCGAAACACAATAGGACACGGGAACCACAACTCAAATTCTCAAAGACCAAAACAACAACTGTGGAAGCGGAAAGTGGAGGTGGATGTGGGAGTTATGCTGAAAATGGCCTGGGCGGTAGTACCGCTCGGATGGCCGGTTGTACCGCTTGTGGTACTCAGTGGTGGTACCGCTCGGAGGGGCGGTTGTACCTCTCGTGTCGGGATTCGACACAGCACGAAGCTGGCCGCGATTTTGGGGCGGAATTGGATGGTTTCGGGGCAAAATTGGGTGGATTTCGTGGAAGGAAAGAGGGGAAACTTGGGGAATGTTAGATCCACTTGAAACCAAGCAAATCCACGGATCAAAATCAACAAAACATCATCAAACCAACAAATCACAAAAAATTTTGGGGCTATTTTTGGTGGGGATTTTTGAATTTAGGAAGAAAACAACAAAATCAAGCTAGAAAACACAGGGTAGGGGCTCCAAAAACGTGATCAACGTGGCTCATGATACCAAGATGATGTAGGGCAGAACCCTAGGTGGATGATCTTTCACGTTTGGAGGGATCCCACGGGAGAAACACGAAGAACACGCGGAAGCACAAAGGGGAAATCACGGGAAGGTCGAGAGAGAATCACGAAACCGACAAAGAATAGATCACACGAGTGCTAGATCACCGAACACAAAGAGATACATAAGATCCACAATCAACAAAGGTAAGGATACAAAGGACAGTTCATCTCCTAACGGAGGTCTTGATGGTCTTCCCTAGAAAGGGGTCTTGAATCCGCTTGGGGGATCTTCTCCGAAGAGGTCCTGAACTCCGAGGAGAAGTAGCCAAGTGGATGAGCAAGGCTCTCACACAAAATATGAGCTAAACCTATGCTAACCCTAATAAGAAGCTAGGAGACGAGTATATATAGTGCTAAGTCACGAAGGGGTAAGTGCACTGCGCGCAGGCAGGCCGGTAGTACCGGTCAGGGGGCCAGTAGTACCGCTGAGAGCTTCTGAGGGGCGGTAGTTCCGGTCGAGGAAGGCGGTACTACCGCTGGAGGTCGGGCGCTGGCTTCTGGAGGTGGGCGTCGAAGGAGCCAGTGGTTGTACCAGAGGTTGGGGCGGTTGTTCCGGTCTTTGGGCAGAAACCGGTAGAACCGGTGCTGTACCGGCCTTGCACCATTTGCCCACAGAATAGCGGCCGGTTGTTGGGCGGTGGCCGGCCGGTTGTTCCGCCCGGGCGGTGGTTGGGCGGTTGTACCGGTCCTCCCAGGCTGGGTGGAATGCCTCCTTGATCTGGATGTCCATCTTGCACCACTCCTTCTCCTTGGCTGCTTTCATGGTACCTAAGCACACAAAGTGTCTCCGTTTGAGGTAGTAGCCATGTCTCAAATGGGTCAAAGGGAAATTCAACAAGGAGAGAGTTAACCTCGGATTGGATGGCACGTGCTCGGGTTCTTGTCATGGGTCCTCTTGGGGCAAGTGTGGTCGAAGTAGAGTCCATGGGGGTGATGGAAGGATGCTCCGCATCACCCTTCCTTTCCGTTTAAGCTTTGCTAGTCCTGATACCCATGGTAATGGGATTGCTGAGTCCTCGTGGCTCACAGATTACTACAACAACAGTTGCAGGTACAGGTTATGCGATGATCATGACGCGAGAGCGATGCTTGCTTGCGTTGAGTTCTTCTTCTGCTTCTTCAATCAGGGGATAGGTTCCAGGTCGGCAGCTTGGGCTAGCAGGGTGGATGTCATTTGAGTTTCTGTTTGTGTTTCATCCGTAGTCGGATGTTGATCTTATGTATTGTGATGTTGTATTCGAGTGGCATTGTATGCCTTATGTATGTATCCCCATCTATTATGTAATGTTGATGTAATGATATCCACCTTGCAAAAGCGTTTCAATATGCGGTTCTATCCTTGGTGGGACCTTTGAGTCTCTTTAGGATAGTATCGCATATTGGGCGTGATAACCACATTACCCGACACGCTCGATCCCTTTGGCCGGGCACACTTTCCTGGGTCATGTCCGGCATCGGGAGATCAACACGTCGCAACCCTACCTAGGCCTAACAGAGAGGTCAACACATCGGTCTAAATCCTATGCGCGCAGGGGTCTGGGCCCATCGCCCATTGCACACCTGCATGTTGCGAACGCAGCCGGAAGCAGACCTAGCCCCCTTAATACAAGCGTAGGATTATGATCCAATTCGGCGCGCGCCGCTCAGTCGCTGACGTCAAGAAGGCTTCGGCTGATACCACGACGCCGGTTGCCCATATCTTGTCCCACGTGGCGGTTAGTGCGTATAAGGTCAACGACCCAACTCAGATCAAATATCAAGATCTTGTTAATCGTGTTAAGTTATGTAACCGCAGACACCGACCAGGGCCAGGCCCACCTCTCGCCTAGGTGGTCTCAAACTGCCCTGTCGCTCCGCCACAAAGTAACAGTCGGGGTCGTTGGGAACCCAGGCCCACCTCTACCAGGATGGAGCCACCTGTCCTTTCAGTGCCCATATCCGAATCACTTGCGGGTACTCAATGAGCCGACTCGACTTTAGTCACCATCTGTATAGTATGTATATATGTATAGTATATAGCCGTGATCACCTCCCGAGTGATCATGGCCCGATAATATAGCAAGGCAGAATGACAAGAATGTGGGGCCAATGATGATAAACTAGCATCCTATACTAAGCATTTAGGATTGCGGGTAAGGTATCAATGTCTGTAGCAACAATAACAGGCTATGCAACAGAATAGGAGTAACCAAACAGTAACATGCTACACTACTCTAATGCAAGAAGTAGAGTGAAGGAATAGGCGATATCTGGTGATCAAGGGGGGGGGGGGGCTTGCCTGGTTGCTCTGGTAATAAGGAGGGGTCGCCAACTCCGTAGTCGTACTGGGTAGTAGCGGCGTCAGTCCCTAGTCTACCAAAGAGAGGAGGGGGAAGAAACAATAAATATAGTGCAAACATAAGCATCACAAAGAGTAATAAGGCAATACGCGGTGTTCGTTGTGTCCTAACGCGGTAGTAGGTGATACCGGTGAAGGGGGAAAACATCCGGGAAAGTATCCCCGGTGTTTCGCGTTTTCGGAAAGATGAACCAGAGGTGAAATGTTGCAGGTTCACTATGCTAGGGATGCGTGGCAGACGAACGGGCTGCGTATCTGGATTTGTCTCGTTGTTCTGAGCAACTTACAAAGTTTTTCCATCTGAGCTACGGTTTATTTTCTATTAAGTTTTATAGTTTTAAATCATTTTCTAATTATTATTATTAAATTAATTCGAGATTAGTATTATTGCATCAGCATGACGTCAGCATGATGTCAGCAGTCAATAGAGGTGTTGACATGGTCAAACTGACATGTGGGGGCCGCATGTCATAGGTTGTTCAGTTAGCAGTTTAATTAAACAAAGTTAATTAGATTACCTAATGATTAGGTTAGTTTAAACGTAATTAATTAATTAATTGATTAATTGATATTATTTTTATTATATTTATTTTTAAAAACGTTTTGGGCGGGGCCCCCTTGTCATAGGCTCCTCGGGGCCTTAGCGGGTTTCGGGTGCTAAGGGGCGTGTGGGTTGGCAGTTGGTGGAACGGGTGCGGGTGCTCGATGCGGCCAGCGGGTGTGCGGGCCACGGCCACGGTGAGGCCGCCGGAAGGGGCTAGCGGGGAGGGAGAGGCCGCAGGAGGCGGCAGTGGCTAGACCACAGTTGGCGTGGGGTGTATTTTTTGTTTTGTTTTCCATTTTATTTTCTGTTTGCACTTTTTCTTTTGAAATATTAAAAGACTTTTCTTCTACAAAGTAACTGGCACATAAATACTAGGCCATATAATAAGGGTGCACACAAGGCTTGGAGTCAACTGGAAAAGTTTAATTAATTATTTTTCTTTAAAAGGCCATTTTATTTGCGGTTGGACCATTTATTATTTTCTTAGGAATTTATTTGTCTGTCTAGTGAATTTTGGTTCCACATGAAAATGATCAGGGGAATTTATAGAATATCATGAACATTTTAGTTTTGTCATTTGAAAACTTTTGTTCTCGACTTTGTTTTAAATTTGAATTTGAACCGGATTCGAACCAACGCGAGTTTAACAACAATAGCCGAGGTGACATGCCATAGTTAACACGGGATTACTGTAGCCTAATTATCCGGGCATCAGAGAGAGTTCCATCAGCACGACGGTGTGATGACGGTGTTGATGAAGCTACCGACGCAGGGCTTCGCCTAAGCACCGCTATGATATGACCGAGGTGGATTATGGTGGAGGGGGGCACCATACACGGCTAAAGATCAATGATCAACTTGTGTATCTTAGGGTGCCCCCCGCCCCCGTATATAAAGGAGCGAGGGGGAGGCGGCCGGCCAGGAGGAGGGCGCGCCAAGGGGGGAGTCCTACTCCCACCGGGAGTAGAACTCCTCCTTTCCTAGTAGGAGTAGGAGAAGGGGGAAGGAGGAGAGAGAGGGGGAAAGGAAAGGGGGGCGCCGCCCGCCCTCCTTGTCCAATTCGGACTAGAGGGGGAGGGGGCGTGCGGCCCTGCCTTGGCCACCCCTCCTCTTCTCCACTAGGGCCCAATAGGCCCATTATACTCCCCGGGGGGTTCCGGTAACCCCCCGGTACTCCGGTATATGCCCGAACTTGCCCGAAACACTTCCGAAGTCCAAACATAGTCATCCAATATATCGATCTTTATGTCTCGACCATTTCGAGACTCCTCGTCATGTCCGTGATCATATTCGGGACTCCTAACAACCAACGGTACATCAAAACACATAAACTCATAATATCGGTCGTCATCAAACGTTAAGCGTGAGGACCCTACGGGTTTGAGAACTATGTAGACATGACAGAGACACGTCTCCAGTCAATAACCAATAGCGGAACCTGGATGCTCATATTGGCTCCTACATATTCTACGAAGATCTTTGTCGGTCAAAACCACATAACAACATGTGTTGTTCCCTTTGTCATTGGTATGTTACTTGCCCGAGATTTGATCGTCGGTATCTCAATACCTAGCTCAATCTCGTTACCGACAAGTCTCTTTACTCGTTCTGTACTACATCATCCCACAACTAACCCATTACTCACATTGCTTCCAAGGCTTATAGTGATGTGCATTACCGAGAGGGCCCAGAGATACCTCTCTGACAATCAGAGTGACAAATCCTAATATCGATCTATGCCAACTCAACAAGTACCATCGGAAACACCTATAGATCACCTTTATAATCACCCAATTATGTCGTGATGTTTGGTAGCACACAAAGTGTTCCTCCGGTAATCGGGAGTTGCATAATCTCATAGTCATAGGAACATGTATAAGTCATAAAGAAAGCAATAATAGTAAACTAAAACGATCAAGTGCTAAGCTAACAGAATGGGTCAAGTCAATCACATCATTCTCCTAATGATGTGATCCCGTTTATCAAATGACAACTCATGTCTATGGCTAGGAAACCTTAACCATCTTTGATTAACGAGCTAGTCAAGTAGAGGCATACTAGTGACACTATTTTGTCTATGTATTCACACATGTATTATGTTTCCGGTTAATACAATTCTAGCATGAATAATAAACATTTATCATGAAATAAGGAAATAAATAATAACTTTATTATTGCCTCTAGGGCATATTTCCTTCAGTCTCCCACTTGCACTAGAGTCAATAATCTAGATTACACAGTAATGATTCTAACACCCGTGGAGTCTTGGTGCTGATCAAGTTTTGCTCCTGATAGACGCTTAGTCAACGGGTTTGCAGCATTCAGATTCGTATGTATCTTGCTAATCTCTATGTCTCCCACCTAACATGGTCACGGATAGAATTGAAGCATCTCTTGATGTGTTTGGTTCTTTTGTGAAATCTAGATTCCTTTGCCAAGGCAATTGCACCAGTATTGTCACAAAATATTTTCATTGGACCCGATGCACTAGGTATGACACCTAGATCGGATATGAACTCCTTCATCCAGACTCCTTCATTTGTTGCTTCCGAAGCAGCTATGTACTCCGCTTCACACGTAGATCCCGCCACGACACTTTGTTTAGAACTGCACCAACTGACAGCTCCACCGTTCAATATAAACACATCCGGTTTGCGATTTAGAATCGTCCGGATCAGTGTCAAAGCTTGCATCGACGTAACCATTTACGACGAGCTCTTTGTCACCTCCATAAACAAGAAACATATCCTTAGTCCTTTTCAGGTACTTCAAGATGTTCTTGGCCGCTGTCCAGTGATCCACTCCTGGATTAATTTGGTACCTCCCTGCTAAACTAATAGAAAGGCACACATCAGGTCTGGTACACAACATTGCATACATGATAGAGCCTATGGCTGAAGCATAGGGAACAATTTTCATTTTCTCTCTATCTTCTGCAGTGGTTGGGCATTGAGTCTGACTCAACTTCACACCTTGTAACACAGGCAAGAACCCTTTCTTTGCTTGATCCATTTTGAACCTTTTTCAAAACTTTGTCAAGGTATGTCCTTTGTGAAAGTCCAATTAAACATCTTGATCTATCTCTATAGATCTTGATGCCCAATATGTAAGCAGCTTCACCGAGGTCTTTCACTGAAAAACTCTTAGTCAAGTATCCTTTTATGCTATCCAGAAATTCTATATCATTTCCCATCAACAATATGTCATCCACATATAGTATTAGAAATGCTACATAGCTCCCACTCACTTTCTTGTAAATACAGGCTTCTCCAAAAGCCTATATAAAACCATATGCTTTGATCACACTATCAAAGCATTTATTCCAACTCCGAGAGGCTTGCACCAGTCCATAAATGGATCGCTGGAGCTTGCACACTTTGTTAGCACCTTTCGGATCGACAAAACCTTCTAGTTACATCATATACAACTCTTCTTCCAGAAATCCATTCAGGAATGCAGTTTTGACATCCCCATTTGCCAAATTTCATAATCATAAAATGCGGCAATTGCTAACATGATTCAGACAGACTTTAGCATCGCTACGGGTGAGAAAGTCTCATCATAGTCAACCCCTTGAACTTGTCGAAAACCTTTCGCAACAAGTCGAGCTTTGTAGACAGTAACATTACCGTCAGCGTCAGTCTTCTTCTTGAAAATCCATTTATTCTCGATGGCTTGCTGATCATCGGGAAAGTCAACCAAAGTCCACACTTTGTTCTCATACATGGATCCCATGTCAGATTTCATGGCCTCAAGCCATTTTGCAGAATCTTGGCTCATCATCGCTTCCTCATAGTTCGTAGGTTTGCCATGGTCAAGTAACATGACCTCCAGAATAGGATTATCGTATCACTCTAGTGCGGATCTTACTCAGGTTGACCTACGAGGTTCGGTAGTAACTTGATCTGAAGTTTGATGATCAATATCATTAGCTTCCTCACTAATTGGTGTAGGTGTCATAGGAACCGGTTTCTGTGATGAACTACTTTCCAATAAGGGAGCAGGTACAGTTACCTCATCAAGTTCTACTTTCCTCCACTCACTTCTTTCGGGAGAAACTCCTTCTGTAGAAAGGATCCAAATTTAGCAACAGATGTCTTGCCTTCGGATCTGTGATAGAAGGTGTACCCAACAGTCTCTTTTGGGTATCCTATGAAGACACATTTCTCCGATTTGGGTTCGAGCTTATCAGGTTCAAGCTTTTTCACATAAGCATCGCAGCCCCAAACTTTAAGAAACGACAACTTTGGTTTCTTGCCAAACCACAGTTCATAAGGCGTCGTCTCAACGGATTTCGATGGTGCCCTATTTAACGTGAATGCAGCCGTCTCTAAAGCATAATCCCAAAACGATAGCGGTAAATCAGTAAGAGACATCATAGATCGCACCATATCTAGTAAAGTATGATTACGATGTTCGGACACACCATTACGCTGTGGTGTTCCGGGTGGCGTGAGTTGCAAAATTATTCCGCATTGTTTCAAATGAAGACCAAACTCGTAACTCAAATATTCTCCTCCATGATCAGATCGTAGAAACTTTATTTTCTTGTTACGATGATTTTCAACTTCACTCTGAAATACTTTGAACTTTTCAAAAGTTTCAGACTTATGTTTCATTAAGTAGATATACCCATATCTGCTCAAATCATCTGTAAAGGTGAGAAAATAACGATACCCGCCATGAGCCTCAATATTCATCGGACCACATACATCAGTATGTATGATCTCTAACGAATCTGTTGCTCACTCCATTGTTCTAGAGAACGGCGTTTTAGTCATCTTGCCCATGAGGCATGTGTCGGTGGCAACGACACCTATGGGACTAAAAACGAGATCCCTACTATGGTTGCGGGGCGCGGGGTTGAGAGGAGAGCAGGATCGGGGGCCAATTCAGTGGACACAGGGCATTTACCCAGGTTCGGGCCACGACTTGCATAATACCCTACTCCTGCCTAAGATCTCTGTTGAGTGTTTTTGTTCTGGAGCTAGCTACAATGGGCGTAACTTGTCCAAAGATCCGAATGCTTCTCCTGGGCGCCTTGGGCCTCCTTTTATAAGCAAGGGCATCACCATAGTGGCACCAGGAGGTGGCATCGGGGTACTGTGTTTAAGTCTATCGAAAGCCGTATGGGACAAGGCGCATTAAATGCAAACCCACGTCCTGTCCGCCGTCGCTCTTCCCTGCTTCGACACGCGCCTGAGCTAGCGAGGCGTGCGGCGCCATGTAGACTAGCAGGCAGCTGAGGTGGCACCATGGGGGCTGGCTGGCGGCTGAGGTGGCGCGATGGCAGGGCCTTCATGAAGATTTGTGCCTCCATGTAGGCATGCACTGAATTGGTCCAGAAGCCCCTGGTTGACACGCAGGTGCCTTCCCAGCTGGTGGGCTGGCAGCTGCATAGGGAGCGGGGGCGGGATCATGGCTGGTGTAGGCCTGGCATAGATGCCACGGATGTCCTCGGCAAGGGCCTTGCCGGGGCCCCGGCAAGGGTCTTGCCGCGGCGTCGTAGTTGTCCCTGGCAAGGATGTTGCCGGGGGCCTTGTGTGCTTCTTTTGGCAAGGATCTTGTCGCGGTTTTGTTGCCTTCTGTTCCTCCTCTGTCTTAGAATGCCTCTTGTCTTCACAAAGATCTACATGACACCACAGGAGTGCCTCCCGAGCCCTGGTCCCAATGAGGCTGGGGAATTTGGGCTCAAGGGCGGCGCGTCCTGCTGGTGTGGAGCTGGGAAAGTTGCCCCGGCAAGACTCATGTCGGGGCTGTGGATCCTGCCCCGGCAAGACTCTTGCCGGGGAGAATCACCTTGTCCTCTTGGTTTTCTGGTCTTGGCACTGCGCTGATCGTTTCTGTGGCTCCGGCCCTCTCCCTTGCCCTGCTTAGTGTGGTTGTGGCCGCACGGCTTGGACTGCCCGTGCACTTAGTAAGGGGTACAAAATAGAGTCCCTATTTTAGTACACCGACAACATGGTTCGCAAGTACCAAGTGATTCACAATCAAGTGATTCCAAAAGTCCATTAGTATGGAGTTTCTTCATGCGCTTTACACCAATATGACCTAAACGGCAAAGCCACAAATAAGTTGCACTATCATTATCAACTCTGCATCTTTTGGTTTCAGTATTATGAATATGTGTATCACTACTATCGAGATTTAATATAAATAGACCACTCTTCAAGGGTGCATGACCATAAAAGATATTGCTCATATAAATAGAACAACCATTATTCTCTGATTTAAATGAATAACCGTCTCGCCTCAAACAAGATCCAGATATAATGTTCATGCTCAACGCTGGTACCAAATAACAATTATTCAGGTCTAAAACTAATCCCGAAGGTAGATGTAGAGGTAGTGTGCCGACCGCGATCACATCGACTTTGGAACCATTTTCCACGCGCGTCGTCACCTCGTCCTTAGCCAATCTTCGCTTAATCCGTAGTCCCTGTTTCGAGTTGCAAATATTAGCAACAGAACCAGTATCAAATACCCAGGTGCTACTGCGAGCATTAGTAAGGTACACATCAATAACATGTATATCACATATACCTTTGTTCACCTTGCCATCCTTTTTATCCGCCAAATACTTGGGGCAGTTCTACTTCCAGTGACCAGTCTGTTTGCAGTAGAAGCACTCAGTCCCAGGTTTAGGTCCAGACTTGGGTTTCTTCTCCTGAGCGGCAACTTGTTTGCCGTTCTTCTTGAAGTTCCCCTTCTTCTTCCCTTTACCCTTTTTCTTGAAACTGGTGGTCTTGTTGACCATCAACACTTGATGCTCCTTCTTGATTTCGACCCCCACAGCCTTTAGCATCACGAAGAGCTCGGGAATATTATTTTCCATCCCTTTCATATTATAGTTCATCACGAAGCTTTTGTAGCTTGGTGGCAGTGATTGAAGAATTCTGTCAATGACACTATCATCAGGAAGATTAACTCCCAGTTGAATCAAGTGATTATTATACCCAGATAGTTTGAGTATATGTTCACTGACAGAACTATTCTCCTCCATCTTGCAGCTATAGAACTTATTGGAGACTTCATATCTCTCAATCCGGTCATTTGCTTGAAATATTAACTTCAACTCCTGGAACATCTCATATGCTCCATGACATTCAAAACGTCGTTGAAGTCTCGGTTCTAAGCCGTAAAGCATGGCACACTGAACTATTGAGTAGTCATCAGCTTTGCTCTGCCAGATGTTCACAACGTCTGCAGTTGCATCTGCAGCAGGCCTGGCACCCAGTGGTGCTTCCAGGATGTAATTCTTCTGTGCAACAATGAGGATAATCCTCAAGTTACGGACCCAGTCCGTGTAATTGCTACCATCATCTTTCAACTTTGCTTTCTCAAGAAACGCATTAAAATTCAACGGAACAACAACACGGGCCATCTATCTACAACAACATAGACAAGCAAAAAATACTATCAGGTAATAGGTTCATGATAAATTAAAGTTCAATTAATCATATTACTTAAGAACTCCCACTTAGATAGACATCCCTCCAATCATCTAAGTGATCACATGATCCAAATCAACTAAACCATGTCCGATCATCACGTGAGATAGAGTAGTTTTCAATAGTGAACATCACTATGTTGATCATATCTACTACATGATTCACGCTCGACCTTTCGGTCTTAGTGTTCCGAGGCCATATCTGCATATGCTAGGCTCGTCAGGTTTAACCTAAGTATTCTCTGTGTGTAAAACTGTCTTACACCCGTTTTATTTGAACGTAGAGCTTATCACACCCGATCATCACGTGGTGTCTCAGCACGAAGAACTTTCACAATGGTGCATACTCAGGGAGAACACTTATACCTTGAAATTTAGTGAGAGATCATCTTATAATGCTACCGTCAATCAAAGCAGAATAAGATGCATAAAAGATAAACATCACATGCAATCAATATAAGTGATATGATATGGCCATCATCAACTTGTGCCTTTGATCTCCATCTCCAAAGCACCGTCATGATCACCATCGTCACCAGCGCGACACCTTGATCTCCATCGTAGCATTGTTGTCGTCTCGCTAACTATTGCTTCTATGACTATCGCTACCGCTTTGTGATAAAGTAAAGCAATTACAGGGCGATTGCATTGCATACAATAAAACGACAACCATATGGCTCCTGCCAGTTGCTGATAACTCTGTTACAAAACATGAACATCTCATACAATAAAACTTAGCATCATGTCTTGACCATATCACATCACAACATGCCCTCCAAAAACAAGTTAGACGTCCTCTACTTTGTTGTTGCAAGTTTTACGTTGCTGCTACGGGCTGAGCAAGAACCGTTCTTACCTACGCATCAAAACCACAATGATATTTCGTCAAGTTAGTGTTATTTTAACCTTCAACAAGGACCGGGCATAGCCAGAACCTGTTCAACTAAAGTTGCAGAAACTGACACCCGCCAGCCACCTATGTGCAAAGCACGTCGGTAGAACCAGACTCGCGTAAGCGTACGCGTAATGTCGGTCCGGGCCGCTTCATTCAACAATACCGCTGAACCAAAGTATGGCATGCTGGTAAGCAGTATGACTTGAACTCACCTGTGTTCTACTCGTGCATATAACATCTACGCATAAACTTGGCTCGGATGACACTGTTGGGAATGTAGTAATTTCAAAAAATTTCCTACGCACACGCAAGATCATGGTGACGCATAGCAACGAGAGGGGAGAGTGTCGTCCATGTACCCTCATAGACCATAAGTGGACGCGTTATGACAACACGGTTGATGTAGTCGTACGTCTTCACGATCGACCGATCCAAGTACCGAACGTACGACACCTCCGCGATCTGCACATGTTCAGCTCGGTGACGTCCCACGAACTCACGATTCAGTAGAGCTTCGAGGGAGAGTTACGTCAGCACGACAGTGTGATGACGGTGTTGATGAAGCTACCAACGCACGGCTTCGCCTAAGCACCGCTACGATATGACAGAGGTGGATTATGGTGGAGGGGGGCACCGTACATGGCTAAAGATCAATGATCAACTTGTGTGTCTTGGGGTGCCCCCTGCCCCATATATAAAGGAGCTAGGGGGAGGCGCCCGGCCAGGAGGAGGGGGCTCCAAGGGGGGAGTCCTACTCCCACCGGGAGTAGGACTCCTCCTTTCCTAGTAGGAGTAGGAGAAGGGGGAAGGAGGAGAGAGAGGGGGGAAAGGAAAGGGGGGCGCCCCCCTCCTTGTCCAATTCGGACTAGAGGGGGAGGGGGCACGTGGCCCTGCCCTGGCCGCCCCTCCTATTCTCCACTAGGGCCCAATAGGCCCATTATACTCCCCGGGGGGTTCCGGTAACCCCCCCAATACTTCGGTATATGCCCGAACTTGCCCGGAACACTTCCGAAGTCCAAACATAGTCATCCAATATATCGATCTTTATGTCTCGACCATTCCAAGACTCCTCGTCGTGTCCGTGATCATATCCGGGACTCCAAACTACCTTCTGTATATCAAAAAACATAAACTCATAATACCGATCATCACCGAACGTTAAGCGTGCGGATCCTACGGGTTCGAGAACTATGTAGACATGACAGAGACACATCAACAGTCAGTAACCAATAGCGGAACCTGGATGCTCATATTGGCTCCTACATATTCTACAAAGATCTTTATCGATCAAAACCGCATAACAATCTCGTTACCGGCAAGTCTCTTTACTCGTTCTGTAATACATCATCCTGCAACTAACTCATTAGTCACATTGCTTGCAAGGCTTATAGTGATGTGCATTACCGAGAGGGCCCAGAGATACCTCTCCGATAATCGGAGTGACAAATCCTAATCTTGATCTATGCCAACTCAACAAGTACCATCGGAAACACCTGTAGGGCACCTTTATAATCACGTAGTTACGCTGTGACGTTTGGTAGAACACAAAGTGTTCCTCCGGTAATCGGGAGTTGCATAATCTCATAGTCATAGGAACATGTATAAGTCATGAAGAAAGCAATAGCAGTAAACTAAAACGATCAAGTGCTAAGCTAACAGAATGGGTCAAGTCAATCACATCATTCTCCTAATGATGTGATCACGTTTATCAAATGACAACTCATGTCTATGGTTAGGAAACCTTAACCATCTTTGATTAATGAGCTAGTCAAGTTGAGGCATACTAGTGACACTATTTTGTCTATGTATTCACACATGTATTATGTTTCCGGTTAATACAACTCTAGCATGAATAATTAACATTTATCATGAAATAAGGAAATAAATAATAACTTTATTATTGCCTTTAGGGCATAATTCCTTCACGGACCCTCGTAGCGTCCCACGCGCGAAGGCCAGAAGCGCTCCTGAGATGTGGCTCGGTTGAGCCCTAGGAGATCGATGTAGACACGCAGCCCACCATCCTCGCCTGGATGGGGAGCCACACCAGGAGGACGGCGGTCGCCGCGTACGGCCCTTGCTTCCTGAATCTCCTGAGTGGTCTCCACGATGAACTCCCGAATGTTGGGCTTCTCATGCCCTGTACCTTCCTGAGGGAAACGTGTCGCGAAGCACGCCTCCAAGTGGTGCCCGAGCGCCTCCCTCGTGATGTTGACAAGATCTGAGGCCCTCCAGAATGGAGCCCCAGAGCCCTGCCCGAGGAGGGTGCCGGGTGCGCCTTCCTATGCGATGGAAGGAGGCGTCCCAAGCACGGGCGCCGATCCTGACACGGCACCTCCTGAGGCCCCCTTCTCCTGAGACCGTGCACGGAGCGGATGCTTCTTTTTCTTGGGGGTGGCCTCAGGAGGGTTCTCGCCCTTGCTGTCTGGGTCCTCGGTTGCTGCGGCCTGGAAGGCACGCTCAAGGGAGCACACCGCATCTCTCTCTTTGCAGGGAACTGTGATGATTCTGCTGCTTCCTGGCATGTTGAGGACGTTGTAGTCGTGATGGGTCACTGCCATGAACTTGGCCAGGGCTGGATACCTGAGGATGGCATTGCACGGCAGGTGGATGTGGGCAACATTCGAAGTCGATGAGCTCGGTGCGGTAGTTGTCGCGGGAGCTGAAGGTGACAGGGAGGCGGACCTACCCTATCGGGGTTGTGAAACCGTCAGTAACTCCTAAGAAGGGTTTGGTAGGCTGGAGCTGGTCATATGGCACTCGGAGGTGATCGAACATTCCAACGGACAGGACGTTAAGCCCTGCACCGCCATCGATGAGGGTCTTAGTGACTTGCACATTGCTGATGACTAGTGAACAGAGCATCGGGAGAACGCTAGCAATAGTCGTGCACTTGAGTTGGTCTGCAGAGCTGAAATTGATGGCGCACTTGTACCACCTAAGCGGGCACGTGGACTCGATCCTAGGAAGGGTTGTGTTCACCTCGCGAGAAAACTTCTTGAAGATACGCTGAGAGGCTAGGGCTTGAGCTCTGCCCAAGATGCAAGCGATAGCACGTGTCTCCTGGAAGCCCCCAACCCCCTCGTCCTGATGATGGTCGTCATTCCTTCTTGGCAGCGGCGGCAGTGGTGGAAGGCCTGCGTTACCCTGGGGACGGTCCTCGCGAGGTTGATCCCTCCAGGCACCCTCGCGAGGCTGGTCCCTCCAGGCGCCCTCGCGAGGCTGGTCCCTCCAGGCGCCCTCGCGAGGCTGGTCCTGCCAGCGATCCTCACGAGGTCTATCACGCCACTCCTGGCGAGGGCCACGGTCGTCCCATCGTCCTCCGCCATGTCCTCCTACTCGGTTGTAGCCCCGGTCATTGCGCTCGGGGTATCGACTGAAGCATCCTTCTCGAACGGCTCGAAGCTCCTGGCAATCGTTGGTGTTGTGGGTGTGGAGGTTGTGGTAGGCGCAGAACGGCCGGCTGCCCTTGGACGATTCCGGCTGGTCCCTGCCGCACTTCGTATCTGGTTCCGCGGCGAGCATGGCCACTCCCTTGTGCTTCACATCCTTGGCCTTGGTCTTCTTTTCTTCCAGGTCAGCAGCTGGGAGCTCGAGGAGGGAGAGGCGTCCCTCCTCAGCTCTTGCGCACTTGGTCGCCAGGTTGAACAGCTCCAGGGATGTGCACAATTCCTCGTGGATGGCAAGATCCTCCTTCATCTTGACGTCACAGATGCCATCAGAGAACGCTGAGATGATGGCCTCGTCCGTCACCTTGGGGATCTTCAGGTGGACGCTGTTGAAGCGCTGGATGTATTTTTGCAGGGTTTCCCCAGACTGCTGCTTGATGCGGCGCAAGTCACCCGCGTCCGGGGGGCGGTCACGAGTGCCCTGGAAGTTGGCGATGAAGCAACTGCGCATCTCGTACCAGGAGGATATCGAGCCGAGAGGCAGGTTCAGGAGCCACAATCGGGCTCCGTCCTTGAGCGCCATGGGGAACCAATTCTCCATGACTTTTTCATCACCTTTGGCCACCTCGATGCTCAGCTCATAGAGCTGCAAGAACTCTGCAGGGTTGGGGGTGCCGTCATAGTGAGGAGGCAGGTCTGGCTTGAACTTGCCCGACCAAGCGACGCTACACAGCTCGGAGGTGAAGGCGCGGCAGCCTGCTGTGGTCACCGGGGCCCCTTGCCGACGTGGAGCTTGATCTTGATGGTGCCCGCGCGCTGCTGCCATAGGCAGCGCGCAGCCTTGTCGCGCCGGTCCAGGGAGCACGGGGGCGCCTTCTCGAGGCCGAGGGATTTCTTGACAGCTTCCTTCTTCACGCGCGGGCGCCGGACGCGGTGGGTCACGTCCAGGGGCCGCGTGCCTTGGTGCCAGTGCGCCGTCTTGGGGCTGAGGTGGTGGAGGCGTTCCATGGGCCACGTCGCCCGTGCTTGGTGGAGGGCGAGGCAACAAGAGGGATGGCGCAGGAAAGCCCCCTGCGGCACTGACGAGCTCGGTGATGCAAGCGAGCCACTCCTCATAGAGGTCGTCAACAGGGCAGTAACGCAGGAGCTCGTGCACCGTAAGCAGCGCAGCCTGCACGTCCGTGGGAGCGCGACGAGCGTGGGACAATGAACCGGCTGGGGTCAGCATCGGAGTGGCGGTGCGGCCGTCCCGCCGCATCGAGGGGTGCAGCGAGGATGCTTGCTGCTCGTTCCCCGCCGGGCCGGTGGCGGCGTTGGCGGCAGGCGATGTAGAGTGACGAGGAGGCCCACCGACAGGAGCCGTCTGGGCAACGCGTGCGGCGAGAGCGGCCTGACGCTCAGTGCGGGCTCGATGAGCGTGGGACATGGTTGCGATGAAGCGATGGGACGCAGATCAGTGAAAGGAAGGCTTCGGCGCACCCCTCTTTGGCGCGCCAAATGTTGGATTTCGGGTTCCGGCAAAACCCTTGAGGTTCGATCACTGGGGTGCGCACGAAGATTTCCCCCTACCGAATCTCGCTCTCAGCCTCGCCGCAATCTCTAAGCTAAGCTCGATGAACTCACGACACAAGAGACGCAAGATTTATACTGGTTCGGGCCACCGTTGTGGTGTAATACCCTACTCCAGTGTGGTGTGGTGGATTACCTCTTGGGCTGATGATGAACAGTACAAGGGGAAGAACAGCCTCTAGAGGCGAGGTGTTCTTGCGCTTGGTGGGTGGTTCTGCTCTAGGTCCGATCTCTGATCTCCCTCACCTTGGTGGTGGCTAGCCCTATATAGAGGCCTTGGTCCTCTCCCTAAATATTGAGCGGGAAGGGAGCCAACAACGGCCAATTTAAAGGGGAATAGCTAGTACAAGTTATCCTGACTAAAGGTGGTCTTCGCCTGCCAAAGGCTCTGGTGGTGACGCCGTCTTGGGCTCCAAAGTGACCTCCGTCATGCCATCCTGCTGGTCTTGTCTTGTTGCACCGATATGGAAACCTATGCCTGATGCCTCGGTACTCCACGCCTGCGCTTGCCCCCTTAGCACCAAAGGGGAAACAAGGACACTGTGCGCGCTGGCGCCCACCTGGCTTTGGTCGTCATGGCTTGCGTCACGGGAAACCTCATGAGGTACCCCTTGCCATGATCTCTCCGCCCCCTCGCGAGCCTGCCTGGTGAGGCCGCTCCTGAGGAGGCCTTGTGTCGACCACCCCGCGAGGCTTGGCCCCTCGTGAGGGTCTTGAGTGTTGGTTGACGAAGATGGGCCGTACTAGGCCCCTGGTGGAGCCACGTAGTGGGCCGCAGGCAGGCAAGTATGTGGACCCCCGTTCCCAAAACACCGACACCATCTATTACCTTTTGGACAATGGTGTCTCCTAGATTGGTTAGGTGTCACTTCGCAGCCTCCGTCAAGATTGTGGAGTTGAACCAAGGAGTTTGTAAGGGCAAGGAGATCGCCTACACCGTGAAGATCTACCCTAGTGAGGCAAGTCCTTCGTGGGCGATGGCCATGGTGGGATAGACAAGGTTGCTTCTTCATGGACCCTTTGTGGGTGGAGCCCTCCGTGGACTCGCGCAACCGTTACCCTTCGTGGGTTGAAGTCTCCATCAACATGGATGTATGATAGCACCACCTATCGGAACCACGCCAAAAATCTCCATGTCTACATTGCGTTTGCTCCCTCCAAATTCCTTCCCTTTACCTTCATATGCAATGATTTACATTCCACTACTATACTCTTAGAATTGCATGTGTAGGTTGTTTGCTTGACTAGTGCTAAGTTGCTAAAATCTGCCAAGACTTAAAATTGGGAAAAGGCTAGATTTTTATTTGGTCAAGTAGTCTAATCACCCCCCTCTAGACATACTTTTGATCCTACACATGTGCATTCTGAGGCACTGGATGTGGGTCCACACTAGAAGGGGGGAAATGATCTTCATCAGCAGGCGCAACCCCCTGCATTTCTTCCAGCAACACCTCAACTGAACTTGTAAGAGAGCCTTGACAAGAATCTTGCCCTTTAAAGCATCTTCCTCTCCCAATTGATGATTCTACCAAATTTAGCTATTGAAGTGGCTATATCTTCAGTATTACAGTGATCAAATGGAACACCTACTATGAGCAACCAACAGACCCTGTTAAACTGCACTCTCCTCTAGTTTCTATCTTCATTGTGTTTGGAAAATGCAATAAAAACATCACCAAAAGCATGAGGACTATCCCTAACCATCATGTCTCTGTCTCTGATGTGCCTAAACTGAACATATGCCTCCCCAAACGGGAAAGGCTGAATCTCCCGAAAACCTACTTGTGCATCTAAATCATTGTGCAGAAAATCTTCCAAAACTTCACGAACGTTGGGGAAATGTACCTCGTCTGGGAGCGGCTGGATGGTGGCGATGGCCCAATCCTCATGGCGACGCGGTCGAGGTGGCAGTACTACCCTGGTTACCCCTATTCTTCCTTCAATATGCTGAATTTGAAACCCATGCGGAACAAACGGCTGCGGGTCAATGGGAATATTGGCCATTGTCGCCTCTTCTGTGGTTTGGTGCTCGGAATCTGTCAGAATGGCGGAGAGCTCGACTAAGCGAGCACAGAAGAGGAAGTATGAGTGAAATGTGAGGAATCTTTCTGTGGTCTCGGTTGGAAGTTTTGGAAATACCACGAGACCAACTCCCTAAATGAGGCAACATATCTCGTCTCCTGGGCCGACCCAATACGCATGAACCAGTCCTCGACATCTCCCTCCGCCCACGCATCGGCCGGTGGGCTACTGAATGTTGCAACTGGGATGAAAAGCCAAAGCCCAGTAAGCTTGGGCTTGGGACAGAAGCGAGCCAAGTGGCCTACTTCGCCACATGCAAAGCATGCACGTTCAAAATAACGTGCACTATTATATGATTCTGAAAAGTGCTCCTCCCCTCACTTACCGACACATTAACTGTTTTATTAATATTCCCGTTAATTTGCTGACCCAAACCATGTCCTGCATCAACTGCTCGCGATAACCACTGAAAAACTGACCTATTTTCCCTCACCGGAGAGCTACTCCGGCGATCGCCGGAATTAGGAACAATGGCCTTACCCTTACGGCCAACAACAGTCCATTCTGCATCCGATTCCTTGTAAAAAGTGTTTCCTCACGACACCAATTTGGCCCCCCATTCCCCCAAAGACTAAAGACCATCTCAAATTCCTTTTCAACCACTTTGTCAGCATTGTAAATATGAAAACCCACTGATTTAGAAGCAACCGAAAACTTGAGCGAACGATCCTTAAGAGAAGAAACTCTAAAACCTTGTGGATATCCCCCAAAAGTGGCTTGACGAGCAACACTTACCGTGTGTGTATCCAACTTTAATGTGGCATGACAGAATGAGACCACCATAGTGAATTCTTTCTGACAAAAACCCGGAGAGAAGACCACTGGATGTCCAAACATGCTTCTCATGTTTGCTTGAAACTTCTTGCCATGCTCAAAATTGAGTGAAAAAGGTGTCATGGCTACTCGGATCTAGAACCCAAGAGATGGTGAGGTGGTAACCAGGGCCAAGGTGGCCGCCGGCAAGGTGATAGAGTGGCCTCTGGGGCCGGAGTGGCCACCGGTCGTGTGAGAGGGTGGCCGCCGGGGCCGGAGTGGACACCGGCGTGACTATCCCCTAGGAGAGCCTAGGAGTGGAGAGGAGAGGAGACTTCCACCGTGGCCACATGTTGCCTTCTTGATTTCATTTATCCTTCTCCAACTTCTAGCTGCATTAGTGCTTCAGTTTTTCATATCTTTTCTAGTAGTTTGTCATAAACACGGGCATGGGCAGCCCGGCCCGACGACCCGGCCCGAGCCCGGCCCAAAAAACCCGGGCCGGGCCGGGCCGGGCTTGACATTCGGGCCGGGCTCGGGCTTTGTTTTGCAGCCCGAAAGATAGTTCGGGCCGGGCTCGAGCTTCAATTTTTCCGTATTTCGCGCCGGGCTTTCGGGCTTCGGGGCGGGCTTGCACGTGCGCGTACTAAAAAACAGCATTCTGGTCAGGGTTTCGGGCTTCGGGCTTGATTTCGGGCCGGGCTCGGGCTTGAAAATATGGAGTATTTCGGGCTTCGGGCCGGGCTCGGGCTTGAGAAATGAAGGTTGGGCTTTTACAAGCCCGGCCCGAAACCCGGCCCGGCCCGACGTTTGCCCAGGTTTTTGTCATAGCCTGTTAGCTATTTATGCAACACCATGTATTCTCGATGTTTCTTTTTTCCTTTGGTTTCAACTTTGTTCAATATAATCCTTTACACAACTTCATGTATATTCTTGTTGTTTCCTTTTCCTTTGGTTTCAACTTTGTTCGATGTAATCCTAGACGGTTGAAGACTTTGTTTCGGGCTTTGTGTGAGACTTTGTTCTAAAAAAAAGATGGCCTCTACAAATGGAGGTATTATTCTGCTACACCTAAATTCCGCATAAGTTGAAATTGTGTTCATTTGAATTAGACAAGATCTTAACGGTTGCATAATCTCAGTAATTTAATCTAACAATTCATCCCAAATTTCTTCAGAAAAAAAGAAAGGAAATGGGAATATGTTTTGTCATGCTATAGGGGACGTCCTCCAATTTTTGAATGTTCGGTTTCGAAAAAAAGAAACTGGATGTTCGGTCTTGCTTTACTCGTTATCCCCATCACGATGTCGATCCCATGAGCTCCTGTTCACCAACCGGCGGATGACACCATGAGACATGAGTAGCTGCTGCTTATTTGTGAGGATATGACTCTAGCTGCGTTGCGTTCGTGGCATTTCCAGATCCCTCTTTTCACCTTTAGCTGCTGCAGTCATGCATAATGAGATGGCTGGAGATGGTGCTGT
This sequence comes from Triticum dicoccoides, assembly GCF_002162155.2. NCBI lineage: Eukaryota > Viridiplantae > Streptophyta > Magnoliopsida > Poales > Poaceae > Triticum > Triticum dicoccoides. Next base: position 85,965,539 of record NC_041387.1, on the reverse strand, counting down.
AGAATAGTCTTGTGCATCTTCCGACCTGAAGAAGATTGACTCCTGTTATCCTCTTCGTCTCCATGTCGACAGCAACCGCCCACGCTTCACTGTCCGAGAGATGGTGCTTGGCCAAGAAGCAGACGACCTTGCTTTCGTGCAAGCTCAACATGGGCATATCCACGAAGAGGTGACCAAAACTCGGCTCGTCGTCCACCTCCAAGGCGTCAGGCTGCAGCAGCCCGTCAATGCCGACGCCGTCAGCCACCAAGAGTTCAGAATCATAGAGCACGCAGTCCTTCTGCCAGGCATCCAGTTGGCACCAAGGGCTCGTGACCGTGGTGGTAGTGGTCCAGGTGGAAACGGACCAACCCGGGGAGGAGGGACAGACCACCTCGACGAACCTGATGCGGATTGTGTCGCCCGACACGTCGAATGCGACGTCACGAGGTTGCGGCCAGTAGTTGGGGCCCGGCCGGGGGAGATCTGCAGATGGCAGCCGGAGATAGTGAAGCTCAGGGTGTTCGCCGCCGTCAAGGACGTTGTTGCAGAAGAGGATGCCGTCCCACACGTCGACGAACGCCATGGCGCCGCCGCCGCCAATCACGATCGCCTTGTCCGGCGTGTAGTAGCCAAAGTCGGCGGCCTCGTCTGCCTGTGACGATAAGACGGGCTTCTTAACGGTCCAGGATCGCGTCTCGGAGCTGAAGACGAAGAGCTCGAACTCTCCATTCTCCGGCAAGGCCAGTGCAGCGACGTGGTAGCCTCCGCCGCCGCCATGAGACAGGAGGCCGACCGCACAGATTTCGTTGACCAAGCGCGTGCCGTTCGGTTGCGGGATTAGATAGAGCGACGGAGCGGCACAGGCGCCGCCGCCGGGCTGGTAGATGTAGTATTCTGGGAACGGCCATAGCTTCATGCGTACGGCGATGGTGAGGAAGACAAGGCCGCCGTCGGCGGAGAGGACGAGAGGCTCCCCGGTGAAGTAGGTGCCGGTGGCCCAGGCGAGCACGTAGGAGACGCTGGGCGGGCGGGCGACGAACAAGGTGGTCTGGATGGCCATGGCGCGGTGCCTGTCGTCCGGGTCGGTGGTGTGGTACCTGGCAGTGGTGGCGTTTGTGCCCTCGCCAAAGAAGGGCTTGCTGTCAAGAAGGCAGCTCCTGGGGGGATCAGCGGCGGCGCCAGCGTCGACGTCGGGCGGAGCCAGCGAACCCAGCGAAACCCCCGCCTGAGGAGCATGATACGCATCCATCGTAGTACCTGGCTTCGTCTGTACTGGACTGGATTGGATTGGAATTTCTCTCGCATGGATCTTGACGATCGCCAGCCAGATCGGTTGGGGTTTTTAACCGTACATGCATGCATGTGGCTTGGCTAGCGCACATATAATAACGAAAGGAATGTATGGAAAAACGGACATTCCTTTTCTTCGTGATGAACAATCAGACCAGGTTCGAACCGTACCGACGTTTTTTTAAGTATTTCCGTGTCAGACCTTTTTTAGGTATTTGAAAAAGAGTATTTTTTTTCTAGAAATCACAGATTAAAAATTTAGGGTGTTGCAAATGTCACAGTTTTACAAACCGTTGTATTCAGGCTCATCCTTGCCCAGCATCTTTCACACAAACCGTTGTATTCACAAGACTGTATTTTCTTTAGTATTTGATGAGAAAGAGCTCTTCACCTGTTTTTGTTATATAAGTGTGGGGGTTTAAAAACTGAAGTATTCAGTGCCTTAGATTGAAATGCCAAGGCTGCATTTGGCAGCTAAGTATTTCTAGAATTTTTGAAGAATTTACCGTGTTTTTTTAAGGAATCATAGTCTATCTAGGGCACATCTAGACGTGCCCTAATTATTGCAGATCTAAATGACTCGATCCAGCATAAAAAAGAAAAGAAAAAGGAAAAAAAATACCCTCACGAATCTCCGTGTAAGATCAACGATATAAGATTTAGATGTGCAATACTTATGGCACATCTAGACGTGCTTTAGCAAAACTGTAGTTTTAAACTTTTATGCTTTAGGTATCAATAAATACCACATCCTTTTTTTACATCAAAAAATACCACATCCTAATAAAACGTGGTATCTCCAATACTGTAGTGTTTTCACATTATCTTAAAAAGAGGTATTGACCTCTTTTTTATAAACCAAACTAGTTTTGGCAGACTGAACTATTCATTGTCGAAACTGAATATTGAGGTTCTACATTACCACAGTTTTAAATATAGATTGCACCCAAACTAATCGCGATGTTTTAGATACTAAGGTTTGAAAAGGCTTTGTCTAAATTAAGCATAATTTTCCACCACGCACGCCCGGGCTGCATTCATTTATTTTAACAGATCTGCTAATTCAATTAGTAAATATATCAATCAAGTTATATGATGATGTGCACCTCTTATTTCATCATCTGGAAGCCATTTTGGTCACTACAACAGATAGAAATATTGTAGGCTGAAGTACCAGTTGTTTGGTATTATTAGCAAGTTGCGGGGGCTTTCGGTAAAACTGTTTTCACAAGATCGGGAATAGAGATTTGGAGTTTTTCTGTTCTTGAGAGAGTTTCTAGAGTAGGGAGAGAAGTGAGGCCTTTTGATCTAAAAATACATCCAAATTTAAGTGTTAAAATTGAAGATTTGGAGCCTCTGCCTTGTACTTGATTCATCGCTATAGTGGAGGGTTACTAGCCGTCCCTTTGATTTGGTGTTTCTTTGTCATATCGGTTGCTTTTCAAGTGCTTGCTTGCTATTCGGTTCTGTTGCTCAAGTATAGTTTGATTGGGTTGATATTGGAGGCATGATATACATGATTTTTTTGATACATTGACACTTATGTTAGGGTATTGATGTTGTTGTCAGCTGCTCTCTGGTGTATATTGTTATGGTGAACATTATATAGCTTGGTGTTTGTGGATTTTATTATATGGTTCAGATTTCTGCATGCACACAAGGTATTTGTGAAATGCATTAGAAGAACTAGCTCGCTATTTCAGTCGCTTCCGCCACCCCTCTACGCTCACAAATTATAACCATACACGAAGATTCAATATCTCAAAAAAACAAACAGAAAATTCAAAAATAAAATCCACAAGAACAACCACGTAAAATTGATGCCGTTAATTGTGGTTTAACTATTTCTCAATCAATTGAGAATGAGCAAATCCGCGAAAATTACTAAGTATTCCCTCCGTTCCAAAATAGATGATCCAACTGTATATTAACTTTGTAGTAAAGTTAGTATAAAATTGAGTCATCTATTTTAAAATGGAAGGAGTAACTTTGGGCTACATGTAAGGGTCGCTTTGAGATACACCAAGCAATGATTACTTGGATTTGGTAGCATTACCCTCCAAAAAAAACTTGGATTTGGTAGCACTTGGCACACTCCCGCAACTGTGCAAGGTGTTAGTAGTAGTTCACGAACCAATCAACACAAAGAAGTATTTACAGAAACCAATGAATATTGAATCAAGGAGACGCGCACGCTTCTCCGGCCGGGCGGGGAACTCCGGCGGCTCGGTCGTCAGAAGCAGCTCGGCGGCGTGACCTCCCCGGACGCGGACCCGCCGGCGTTCCGGCACTTGGCCTGCGCCGGCCGCTTGTGCCGGTACGTCAGCCTGATGTTCTTGAGCCTGATCCCGCTGCAGGGGTTGGTGTCGCTGCAGTCGAACTTGACCGCCACGGGCGTCCTCGACGTGCCCTCGATGTCCTCGTACGACACGTCGCTGATCTGCACCCCCGAGCTCTGCATGCACCGACAACAACAGGGTTCGTGATACAGTCGTAGTCAATGGCTTCGCCAACTTTGAGATGAAGATGCTCCGGAATGGTGGCATCTCTTACGTACGTACCTTGCCCGGGCATTCGACTTTGCGGCTGCGGGGGCAGTAGTTCTGGTCGACGACGATGGGGTTCGCCACGCGCTGCATCGTGACCTGCGAGAAGGAGACGCCCGTGACGGAGCCTGGGTTGGGCATCCCCCACGTCTTGATTCGCAGGCCGTTCGTCGTGCCCGTCAGCACCGCCCTCTCCACGGTCACGTTCCTCACCCCCTGCTCGCCGGCCTGCCCTCCCATGCTCCCGATGCTGCCATCATCCATCCAACGCAAGCACAAAACCAATGCTATCAAATGAAATCACAAGCAAACACAATAATAATGGCTGATGAACTGGCAACTGAAGGTGGCACCTGATGCCGTGGCCCGGGCCGCACTTGATGTCCCTGATGAGCACGTCGGAGGAGCCGGGCCCTAGGGAGACGCAGTCATCGCCGGTGCTAATCGTGGTGTTGAGGATGCTCACGTGGCGGGAGAGCTGGGCGTGGATGCCGTCGGTGTTGGGGCTGTTGGCCGGAGCGACCATCCTGACGCCCTGGACCGTCACGCCGGTGGAGTCGAAGATGACCATGTGGACGTTCTTGCTGTCGAGCAGCGTCAGCTGCTTCACACTCACGCCCTTGGACTGACTAATGTCCAGCGTCTGCAAGTGCACGTACGTACGGCGTCCGTCACAAGGAAACCGAACGCAATCGCATTGCAAAGAGAAAACCAAGAAAAGGTCATGTCATCACTCACCGTAGGGCCCTGCCCGCTGCACCTGCCGTCCTTCTTGCACGCCCAGTACTCCTGCCCCTGCCCGTCCAACGTCCCGCCGCGGATCGCCAGGCCGTCGGCGTGGTGGAACATGATCCACGCCCTGCTGTCCACGGTCGGCGGCGCGAAAACGGTGCCATTGACGTCGATGGCGACAACCACGCCGGCGCTCCGGCATGGGCCCTTGAAGTAGGCCCGGCTGAGCAGGAACCTGCCCGCCGGCACGCGCAGCACCGGCCGGGAGCCGGAGCTCCCCGTGTCGTTGCACGCCGCGCCCCACGCGGCCAAAAACGCCCCAGCCGAGTCCGCCCCGCCGTCGGGCCTCGCGCCGTAGTCGACGACATTGTACTCCGCCTCCACCGCCGTCAACACCACCAATGCCGTCAAGGCAACCAGTAGCGACAGCTTATGGCCGCTCATCCTCTGGTTCTTTTGTTTCGGCGATTGGACGATATCTGTGTGAGTTTATGATGATGATGATTACGATCGGGTGGGTAATTGTGGTATTGCAACCCTGCGTTCATGGCATTAATATGCAGCTGCGGATTGAGATTGACGGAGGTACGTTGCTAATCGTGGAGTTGAGTGTTTAATTACGTCACGGCAAAACACCATCAAAAAAGGTGTGCGTCGCGTGTCCTGCAACACAACGATAAACGCGAGGATAGACGAGCTGTCAGTTTGCCGCTTTGACTCTTGGACGATCAATCAATAGGCTAATAATAGTAATCGCTAGAAAAACAATTAATAAGAATTAAACAAGAAGCAAACCGTCATCCGCCTGCTTCGAGGATTGGTCGTGTCTCGGCGTCCTCCCACTCGCTTGCAGCCCGTTCCACGGCGCGACCGCTGGTCTAGGTAGGTCTGGCTGCAGGAACAACCTCTTCTTAAGTGCTCATCCGCACAGGGGCGGATCTAGATAGAAAATGACTCCGTGTTCTAGCAGATGATCACTCATATTTTTGATGAGGTGTTATATACTATATTTTACATGAAACTTACAAAGAAAACATCTTTCATCCGGTGTCCTGTGCACCCGGGTAGCTCAATTTGGATACGCTCCTGCATCCGCAAGCTTATTCATCTCATACCTGTTCACACACGAACCCATCACCGCGTACCTCCAACACCGACGGTGATGCACCGCAGGTCACGTCGAAGGAGACCAGTCCGGAAGCGCGGTACACAAGCAATCCAGCGGGCACTTTTGAGCACCCGAAACCCCACGCGCCCGGGAGGGACCCCGTCTAGACGCGGGGCGGCTATGGGCTGCCCTAGGTCGGTTCGCCCGCCCCTAGAGCCTCGAGGATCGCTGCTCTTCAATACGAAGAATGAGAGAGAAAGAACAAGAGAGAGATATAAAACTAGGGTAAAAAGTACTAGATGAGTTTTGCGATTGTGTGTTCGTATTCAATCGGCCGTCACCCCTTAGGTATATAAGAAGCGGATGGCTTTCCCATGGAAGGAAAGGTTAGAATTCACGTTCAAAACCCTAGTTCGGGTCCGAACTCAGAATCCGAACTTTTCAAAACTGTTCGGTTTACAACCTGGCTGCATCTTGCTCGTCACTTTTGAGGCAGTAAACGACCTTGGATGGAAATGAGCCCACAAGAAATCTTGATTGTTTCGACGAGATGAACAATTTTCATGTTGAACGTTTTTTATCAGAGCCCATCTTGAGGGGCTTTCCTGCTGTTTTCCGAAGTCTACAGCGGAGAAATCCAAAACCCGGACGAATATCCCCGGAGTGTCCGGCCATCCTTAGAGAAATCCAAAACCCGGATGATTATCCCTGGAGTGTCCGGCCATCCTGATGCAGCCGTGCATTTTGGGTTCTAACTTTTTGAAAGTGCAACTATCCCTGGATGGTTTTGGTAATGATTAACAACATATAGCTCATTGAACTAATGCAACTTCAGGATAAATATTTCAGGGAAGTTCAATGATTGATATGGCATGGATTAGGAATGTGGACCCCTCAAAATGCTAAGGACAAAGGATTGACTCAGGCTCTAAAGCTCAAGACTCTACATTTTACTTTTAGTGATCCAAGATCACATTGAGTCCATAGGAAAAACCAATACTATTAAAAGGGGATGAGGTGTTGCTTAATGGCCTGCTTGCAAAAAAAGCTTTGTGATATGCTCCAAAAACCCTCAACCACTCTCTCATATCCACATATGTCCCAAACCAAAAGTCAAACTCGCCCCCATCGATTTGATCTATCCGGCGCCACCGAGTTCACTTGGCATAGCCACTTCCAGAAACCCTAGTCACTTCGGTCTCACTGATAGGGATCTCGGTCTCACCAAGATGGGATTGCAAACTCTCTGTTTCTCTTCGTAACGTTTCGGTCTAACTGAGATGAGCGATCGGTCCCACCGAGTTCGCAATGCAAACTCCCCGTTTCCCTTTCGTAACGTTCACCAAGATGAGCGAATCGGTCCCACCGAGTTTGCCTGACCAACTCTCTGATTAGCTTATTACCAAAGTCGGTCCCACCGAGTTTGTGCAATTGGTCTTACTGAGATTACGTTATGCCCTAACCCTAAATAAATCGGTCCCGCCGAAATGCCTAAGAGTCACATTATGAACTAAATCGGTCCGACCGAGTTTCATGATTCGGTCCCACCGAGTTTGGCAAATTGTGTGTAACAGTTAGATTTTGTGTGGAGGCTATATATACCCCTCCACCCTTTCTTCATTCGTGGAGAAAACCATCGGAACATGCCTATACTTCCAGCATTCATTTTTTGAGAGAGAACCACCAACTCATGTGTTGAGACCAAGATATTCCATTCCAACCACATAAATCTTGATCTCTAGCCTTCACCAAGTTGCTTTCCACTCAAATCATCTTTCCACCAAATCCAATCCTATGAGAGAGAGTTGAGTGTTGGGAGACTATCATTTGAAGCACAAGAGTAAGGAGTTCATCATCAACACACCATCTATTACCTTTTGGAGAGTGGTGTCTCCTAGATTGGTTAGGTGTCACTTGGGAGCCTTCGTCAAGATTGTGGAGTTGAACCAAGGAGTTTGTAAGGGCAAGGAGATCGCCTACTTCGTGAAGATCTACCCTAGTGAGGAAAGTCCATCGTGGGTGATGCCATGGTGGGATAGACAAGGTTGCTTCTTCGTGGACCCTTCGTGGGTGGAGCCCTCCGTGGACTCAGCGCAGCCGTTACCCTTCGTGGGTTGAAGTCTCCATCAACGTGGATGTACGATAGCACCACCTATCGGAATCACGCCAAAAATCTCCGTGTCAACATTGCGTTTGCTCCCGCCAAACTCCTTCCATTTACTTTCTTGCAAGTTGCATGCTTTACTTTCCGCTGCTCATATACTCTTTGCATGCTTGTTTTAATTAAGTTAAGATTGCTTGACTTGTGTAAAGTTGCTAAAATCTGCCAAGACTTAAAATTGGGAAAATGTTAGATTTTTATTTGGTCAAGTAGTCTAATCACCCCCCCTCTAGACATACTTTCGATCCTACAAGTGGTATCAGAGCTACGGTCTCCATTTGCTTGATTTCCATAGCTTTTGGTTATCATAGCCTTGGTTTCAAAACCTAGGAGAGTATGGCGACTAGCGAGGGAAATTACCACCGTAGAGGTCCTTACTTTGATGGTACTAATTTTGCTAGTTGGAAGCATAAGATGAAAATGCATATTCTTGGACATAAGCTCGCCGTTTGGGCTATTGTGTGTATTGTCTTGCAAGGTGAATTCTTCGATGGGAGAGAAACGAACCGTGAAGCTACCGCGGAAGAGTTGAAGATGCTGCAATACAACGCTCAAGCTTGTGATATCCTCTTCAATGGATTGTGCCCCGAAGAATTCAACAAAATCAGCCGTCTTGAGAATGCAAAGGAAATTTGGGATACTTTGATTTATATATGCACAAAGGTACCGACTCTGTCAAGGAATCCAAATGGGATGTGCTTCGGAGTCAAACAAGTTCAAAATGAAGGATGGTGAAGGTGTCGCTGAAATGTACTCTAGGCTTGCTCTCATCACAAATGAGATTACCGGCTTAGGAAGTGAAGAGATGACCGATAGATTCATCATCAAGAAGATCCTAAGAGCCTTGGATGGAAAATATGATACCGTGTGCACATTGATCCAAATGATGCCCAATTACAAAGATCTCAAGCCAACGGAAGTCATTGGAAGAATTGTTGCTCATGAGATGACACTCAAGGATAAAGAAGAGGTTCACAACAAGTCAAGTGGTGCTTACAAAGCCTCATGTGATGCTCCTACATCATCAAGTGAGAAACAAACCTTCAATGAAGAATTGAGCCTGATGGCGAAGAACTTCAACAAATTATACAAGAGTAGAAGCAAGGAAAGAAGTTCCAAGTCAAGGTCCAACAATGACAAAAGATCTTCGAGTCGTGAACGTAATTGCTACAATTGTGGAAGACCCGGACACTATTCCAATGAGTGTACGACTCCCTACAAAAGAAGAGAAGATTCACCTAAAAGAAGAATTAGAAGAGAAGAATCACCACCAAGAGAGAGAAGGAGTAGAGATGGTCGTTATGAACGAAGAACCTCCCAGAGAAGCAAGGATTCGGAAAGGAAGGACAAATCATCAAAGATCTAGCTACACAAAATGAAGACATCAAGCTCATGTTGGTGAATGGGTATCCGGCTCTGACTCCGATCACCACTCCGAGAAAAGTTATCACTTTGACTCCGAATATACTCAAGATGAAGGTGTTGCTGATCTAGCACTTGTGTCAACCAACTCCTACGACATATTTGACTCACCAAATGAAGGAATTGGAAGATGCTTCATGGCAAAAGGCCCAAAGGTATCACCCCGAGTATGTTGATTTCAATAGTGATGAAGATGACTTGCTAGGTGATGATGATTTACTTGTTGACAACTCTAGTGATGAATACTATGATGAAACGTCAATTAATCATGCTAAAACGAATGACAATGATAGGGAGGAGATTGAGCGTCTAACTAAAGAACTAAACACTCTTAAGTTAGCTCATGAAACTACTTTAGAAGATCATTGAGAACTTTTAAAAACTCATGAGAAGTTACGCTTCGAAAATCTCAATCTTGAGCAAGAGCATGAGTTCTTAAAGGCCATCAATGATGATCTTCGAAAGAAAAGTTCTTCTTACATTGTCAAGCATTTACTCTTGTCTACTTACATGCCACAAGTAAAATATAGAAACAAGAACAAGAAAGATTCTTCTTCTAGTAGTAACAATAATCATGCTAAATCCAATGTTGTTGCTTCTAGTAGTTCTCTTGATTCCACTAATGATTCTCTTAGCCAAGTTACACTTGAGCAAGAAAATAGCTTATTGAATGGAATTATAGAGAAAGGTGTTTACAAGAGCCTTTCCAGAAGTAAGCAATTTGAGGAAATTGTACGCAAACAAGGAAGGCACCGGAAGAATCAAGGTGTTGGTTTTGAAAGAAAGTTCAATGCCAATGGTGTTGAGTGGGAAGAAGATCAATATCCCAAGACGAAGTTTGTTCCTCAACAAGAGAAGTATGATCCTACTTATTTCCAAGGGACACAATCTCAAGATAATCTTCCACCACAAGACCACAAGAAAAAAAGGCAAGGACAAGCTTCAAGAAGAGATTGATGCATTTGAAGATGCTCTGAAGGCCTTGGTCAAGTGGGTTCCCGAGACTATATCAAGTTCTACTTCATCAAGTAAGACTACAACCCCAAGGATTCACATCAAGATGATGTTGATCCTGAAGAAGAAGAACTAGAGAGTTCTTGAGGGTGACTCCGCCAACACAGTTCACTCATATCATTTTGGCAAGAAAAAGTGCAAACAACTTCCATATATTGCACTAGTTCAAGGAGTCACAAACCCTCTTGTTGGTAAGACAAGGGACAAGGTAACCTAATGCTTTCATGGACATCATCTTGTGTGTACATCATTCTATGTCTATGGATATCCTTGCGTGTTCCTTGTGGGACTAACCTGTGTAGGTATTGAAAGTGCAACTCATTCCAATGGATTACTCCAAATGATCAAGATCAAAATTGAGCATCCACATCTTCAACACCTACATGAAGTCATCATTGACAAAACCCAAGGTTAGTTCATCCCTCTTAGGGGGATCTCACATCTAGGGGGAGCTTTACTCTAAGAATTGAGCTAAAGCAACTCTAACTGTGTGAACACAACAATGCTTTATGTAAAAGTGGTAACCCCACTTGTGCTTAAATGATGAGTATGACCTACGATCAAATGTTCTCATTTGACTCCTAAGTCAATATACCCATATATAGATGACCTAGTCATCGCCAATTGCTTGATAGATGCTAGAGTGTTTGCGCATGCATTGCCACATATTTCATTTGCCATTTTATTGTGTGAGCATGTTGATTGCATATTTTACTCATTCAAGGACATCCACTTGTTGCTTTGATTGTTTGGCTCTTTCTCTTTTGCCAAGTGGATGGACAAGAATGTCTAAGAACCTCCTCTAGCTATCTATGCTCTTGTCATCTCAAACTCTATTCATGCTACATCACAAAGTTTGATTAAGTCAGATTCAAACCACTTTGTGTGAGGAGCACTCGGTGTCCCCGATTCGTCATAGACTTAAACTTCCAAAACCTCTTTGTGCATTTCGGTATGACTGAGTCATCCATTTCGGTCACACCGAGTTCACTAAGTTGATCTAGGTTTTCATCTCGGTGCAACCGGTTTGAACATTTCGGTTACACCGAGTTGCAGCAACCGCTTCTGATTCTGCATCTCGGTGCCATCGAGTTGTTCCACTCGGTCACACCGACAGGGTCGGGATATATATACCCACGGGTGAGATTTTCGAAATTTCTTCAAAACCCCTCAGCCCGCGCGTGTCCTGCTCTGCCTCCTCGGGTATCTGGATCATCTTCTCGCCACCAGCAACCTCCCGCTGCTAGTTTCTGCCATCGTCAATGGGATTCTGCTCCGCCATTGCCGCCGTAGCGAACTCCCGCCAAACTAGGGTATGAGTTCGACCCCTTGTGATCTCATTTAACCTTCGATTCTAATCACGAGGTCAATGCCTTAATCTTTGCCACGTATGAAATCGATCTATCCGGAGAAAACAATTCCTTTAGGCTTAGTTTGATTCAAAAATTTAGGGTTAAGTCTCCGCCGAACTCATCTCAGACCGACCGAATCGTAGAAATTGGTCTCACCGATTTGGCTTAGGGCATTGCACATGCGCTTTTCGGTTTGACCGGAAAATGCAAATCGGTGTGACCGAGTTCAATTCTCTGTGAAACCCTAGCAATCTTGGTGCCACCGAACTATGACTCGGTCTGACCGAGTTCACTAGTTTAGGTTCCAAATGTTTCTTCGGTATCACCGAGTTTATCAATTCAGTAGCTCCGAAATCATTTCAGTAGAGAACTAAAACTAAGTTTTTGACTCATTTGTTTTGAAAAAATCTCTGCACTTTGTGATGCTCATCTATTCTACCTCATCTATATCTATTCACAGGGTTTGCTGTCAGTGTGCCTGCCAAGATGCCTGACCAGAGTGATAGCCAGAATAAATCTGAAGATCAAGTGCAAATGAGTGAGGGCACTAGTACCTCAAGCAGCTATGATGAGGGCAGTAGGAGCACACCAATTAACTTGCCCAAGGCAGACACTAGAACAAGAAAGAAGAGAACCTCAGACTCTGAGGATGAGGACTATGTTGCTGTTGAGGATGAGGCCACTTCAAAGAAGAAAGTGATGAAGAAAGAATATGGCACTGCTGCTACAACCAAGCCAGGGTTGAACAAGAAGGCACCAGCAAGGAGAGTCCCAACGTCAAAGCCAAGGAAAGTTGCAACAGGACAAACCATGAAATTCACAATTGAATCAGATGATGGTGAGGCAGTTGGCGATGGCAAGAAGAAGAGGGAAAGAACCACACATGCAAAAGTTCTTGGAAAGTCAACTATGGTAAGAGATTCATAGGAAGAGGAAGAGGATGCTACACTAGCACCCAAGTCACAAAAGCTTATGGGAGATGCAATCAAGTCAGAGGCTGCTTCTAAGCCCAAACCTACTCCCAAAGCTGCTGCTCAAACCACCAAGTCTGCACCCAAGAGAAGCACCAGATTTTTTTTTGCTGAGGAGAGAAACAAGGCCCCAGTGCCTGAAATGGAAAAATAAGATGTTGAAGCCCGAGTGCTCAGGAAACTGAAACCAAAGATTCCATACCATAATGACACTCATCTAGTGGCAGAGGATATGAGCACCCGGAAGGATGCAGGTCTGAGACTTTGGAGACAGTTTGATCCATATGCTGTGAGAAGGAGAACTGTTGTGGACTGCAGGTTCCACACCAAAAAACAACAAGATTTCTATGAGACCATTCTTCTTGACAAGAAGCTAATTGTCTATGATATGATATGGGTTGATTGGGAATATATTAGAGAGAATGAAGATCACTTTCTAGGTGTATATGATAGCTTCAAATCTTGTGGAGTTGACAAGTTTGTTGGACAGAAGCTCAACAAATGGAATGATGAGCTAATCATGCAATTCCGCTCCACTGCTCATTTCTATCCAGATGGAAAGATAGTGTGGATCTCTGAAGGTACAAGGTACGAGTCAACTGTTGAAGAATGGGCAAAGTTGATCAATGCTCCAGAAGACCATGAGGATGATTTGGATGTGTATGCCAAGAAGAAGAAATACCACAACTCCATGGCAAGTATGTATAGGGCAATTCCTGATGAAGCCCTGGAAACTCATAAGCTGGGCTCAGTGAAATACTTTGTGTCTGGTCTGCCAACTGTCAACACCATCTTGAGGCATACTCTATTGCCCAAATCTGGAGATCATAGGATGATAAGAGGACATTCAACCAACTTGCTGCATATTTTTGACATGCCTAAAAAATTCAAGGTCATGAGTCTGATTGTAGAGACAATCAAGAGGACAACTGCTGATCAAAAGAGATCTTGTGGGTATGCTCCACACATTCAGGTGCTCATCAACTCAAAGATGGGCACATGCACTTACTTGTTGCACAAGGAGCATTTACCTCTCCATCCAGAATTTGAAGACAACACAGTTGTAATGATTGAGAATGAACCTTCAATAGTGCAAGCACAAGAGAATAGAGCTAAGGCAAGGATAGACAAAGCTGCAAATATGCCAAGTGCTGAAGATGCATCTCAAGTGTTCTTGAAGAGCAAACAAGATCAACTGGGATATCTGATCCAATCCACTTTGAGGATTGAGAAGGGCTTGGCCACCCTGACTCAGAATCAGGAGAGTTTGGAGAGGATCATTGAACAAAAATTCTATGATCTTGATCTAAAAGTGACTGAGATGCAGACAACAGTAGAGAGGCTCCAGGAGGATGCAGAAGAGAAGAAAGGGAAGGAAACTACAGAAGCTTTTCAGCGAGTGCCAAGAGGTTAGAGGTCAGTTGCAGTGCTAGTATGTGATACTAGAGCTACCACATCAGCACCAGCAGCTACAGCTAGCTTCAGTGACACCTCCAGCAGCCACTCCACCAGCTCCAGCTACATCGACTGATGCCTTCGTCCTTGGAGTTATCTCTACACCACCTTATGAAGATGAAGCCTGAGAGACACATAACACTATGCATATTTGAACTTTTTGGTAACTTGTTGCCAAAGGGGGAGAAATATGTATAGATCATAGGCTTCGAGAGAGGGTGTTGCTTTTTGTCTCTCTTGCTATTTGAACTTTATTGTGTGCTTGTTTGATACCTTATGTCCGTGTGTGAGATACTTGTATGATCATGTGTTTGATCATATGCTACTTTAATGTTTGCTTGGATGACATTATCTCTTATATCCATATATGATCATTCACTTTGCTTGGTGATGAGTGCATCCTTTTAATTGCTATCATTTTGAACGCTCCACCAAGATGTATGTGACATGGAATAGTAACCCATGATACTAATCGATTGTGCATTTGCATTCAAAAGCAAATCTTAAATAATGCACAAATTTAGGGGGAGCTCTTGCTTATCACATACTTCTCAAAGCAACGGTGTATTTCAATCTTATTATCATTTGTCAAAGCTTTGATCTATATGTTGTCATCAGTTACCAAAAAGGGGGAGATTGAAAGTGCAACTATCCCTGGGTGGTTTTGGTAATTGTCGTGGAAAGGTCACGGCAGATGTCCTAGCAAAAGGACTTAGTCGTGGAGCCATCGCAACTAGGAAGCTTAAAGGGGTTAAAACGGGACAAAGGACACGAGAGTTTATACTGGTTCGGCCCCTTGCGATGAAGGTAAAGGCCTAATCTAGTTTGGGGTGGTATTGCTTATGTTTCGATTACCGGGGAGCGAATCCGCTTGACCTAGCTTTCGATCTGTTGTTTCTTGTCCTGAACCGCCGCCAGGTCGTCCCTTTATATACACAGGTCAATGCCCAGCGGCTCATGGAGTCCCGGCCGGCTCATAGAATGTGTCCGGCTCGGTGACTATCTGTACATGCCTTACAGTACAAGTCTTTACATATATGGCGGTTTACCCTTATGAGCCTTAAGTCGCCTTTGGGCCTTGGGCCCTTAACTAAACTGCTATCTACAATGTCTTCGTGGGCTTCATATGATGAATCGCCATAGGTATAACCCGGCCCTTCCTGGGTGGCTCATACCTAATAGTTATATCCCCAACATTAGGCCCCAGATTGATTTGAACTGGTTCATGTCAATCTTCAATACTTAGACAAAAATCTTCTCTCCTTCATCTGTGAAAGAACTCATAACCCGCTATGATGTCATCTTCTGGATTTGTGATAACCCGCCATGACGTCACCTTCCATACATTCACACAATATCCAACATATCTCAATGGATCTTTATCTTAATAACCGTCCTGAGAACCAAGGCGCATGGGCAGCTGGATAACCATGTTTTGGCCTCCTTGTTTTTCGCGCCCACTTATTAGCCTTCTCCTTATAAATAGCCACGACTGGTCTTCTTTTCATTCTTCCCCTTTCTATTGTCTTCCTCCTCTTGTGACCCTCTGCTGCTCGAGCTCCGCCGCCACCGCGAAGCACCTTGTCCTCCTCAACCTTGGCCGTTGCATCAACCTGTGTCGGATCAGAGTACGGCGGTGCTCCACCGCAGTTGAATCTGCACCTGTAAGTGCTTCTCCTCCAGCGCATCAGATCGCATTAGGGTTTAGATTGTTCTTCGTGTTCTTCGTAGTTTTTTTCATAGTTCTTCCACCGAAGCACACTTTGATCCATAAATGGCATAGAACTCGTGCGGTGGTAGTTTTTCCTTTACTTTCAATACCAGCGGATCCCTTTTCCTTTGCAAATAGATCTCATTAGAGCTTATGAACTCCCCTGCACTAGTTCTAGGTCTTAATTTATTTCCTTTTTCTAGACTGTCGCTGATCCAAGATAATAGCTGCAATCTGTGAAACCTGTTTGTACAGTACTTAGCCAAAAAATGCATCTTAATAGATCCACTTAGTCATGGCGGCTCATATCACCAGCTGTAGTTAAATTCAATGCTCAATCGATTTTCCTTCTGATAGACATCAAAATGTTCATGGCAGCTTACATAACCCGCTGTAGCTAGTCATATACCATTAGGCCCCTTTTAATCCGCCATTTTGAATATGTGTTGTAATACTTTTCATCCGGCTTAATTTTGAACGGGAAAATTTGCCCCTTTCCCTTTTAGGCTTCCTTCTTTGCAATGCCGCCCAAAACAACCACTTCATGTAACTAGGTTCGCTCAATCGGCACGGAGAATACACTTGAAGACTTTGTGAAAACTTCTTATCTGCCAGAGAAGTCTGTCATGTCTTACTGCGCCCCTAAGCTGACAGAAGAGAAACCTCAGCCCAAAGAAGGGGAAGTCATTGTCTTCACTGATCATATGAACCAGGGATTTTCACCGCCTGGCTCTAAGTTCTTCAAGGATGTTCTGAGCTTTTTCGACCTCCATCCTCAAGACATCGGACTCAATTCCGTGTCAAATATATGCAACTTCCAAGTGTCCTGTGAGGTGTACCTTGAAGAAGAGCCCAACATAGAACTTTTCAGAGGGTACTTTTACTTGAACCGCCAAAACGAGTACTCCAACGGACCTAGTTTGGAACTTGGCGGAGTCTTAATCCAACGACGGAGAAACGCCATTTTCCCTTATGCACAACTGCCAAGTCATCCCAAGCACTGCAACTAGACATGGTTCTACTACAAGGACACTTCTCCGGCTGATGAGAACCCTCTGCCCGGCTTTCGCGCCCTGCGTCTCGAATCGAGACATCCTCTCCCTGACAAGTTGACAGTGGCTGAACGCAAGAAGCTCGCCCCTACCATTCCCGAAGTCAAGGATCTGTTGGGTAACGGCTTAAATGACATTGATTTGGTCCGGTGCTGGGTTGCATAGCTGGTCATTCCCTTGAGCCGCCGCTCTGGCTTAATGTGTAGCTACACGGGCGAGAAGAAGGATCCACTGCGCCATAGTTCTGAGGACTTAACTAACGATGCCATCAATGAGATGACAAAATCTCTTCTGAATAGAGCCTAGCAGACTGCAGCAAGGTGGGATCGAGCCCTTTCTACAAGTCTAACCCGGCACCAACGATAAGCCGCCAACCTTAGTTAATTTTCCTTCATCTTTGTCACTTTATCTTAATTCACTTTTGATGACTTTCACAGGCTAATGATGAATTTTGGAAGAAAGAATATGACCATGAGGCTACAAAAGAGCCAGGAAGGCCAAGAAAGCCACCAGGAAAGCCACCAAAAAGAGGGGAAAGAAGCCTAGTGCTTCCGACTTGCTTCAACTGGACGACTCCTCTGAGTCGGAGGTAGATCTTGACTCTCTTGGCTCCTTTTTTAACCATCTTATTAACACTGATTATCATCAGGATGACACGGGAACGAGTCAGGGAGTGGAAGAAGAGGTAACTATTGTTTCCTCCGACTCCGAGCCTTTGCCAAGACAAAGAATCTAAAGAGTTTCACACCCCTTAGCTCATCTGGATCCTCACTTTATTTTGAAGCAACAACAGTACGAGAGCCGATGGCAGACTCGGACAAGCGAGGATGTGGAACTCTCCTCCGGCTTACCGAACATGCCGAGGAAGTGTCGAAATGAGGTCACCCCCGACTTAAACTCTTTTTATCCTTTGGCAGGTCTTACTCGTCAACCACTCAACTCTTCCGACTCAAATTATCAGGATACATCTCATTCCTCTTCCGATGACTCAATTCAATCCAACATGCCGACTTTCAAGACCGCTCCTGGGTAATGGCGATTTACTTATCATGTACTCATTCTGATTTTTATGCTTATACTGCCCTTTTTGACTCATGTAGTGGAAAAGAAAAGCCCAGTAAGAGGGCAAAGAAGAAGAAACCGGTCGAAGATCCAAAGGTCAAGGAGCTAGAGCAGCAGACCCCAGTGCCTGAAATCTCCATCCCCCAATCATTTGAGCCGGTTCTTGATGACCCACCAGCAACTTCTGACCCCCCTATGGAGCGAGCCATTGATGAGTCTTTAAATCCTAAAGTCTCCAGTCCACCAAAGACGGCTAATGCTCATGATGAGGACGTGGTGATCACTGCCACCGGCTTTAGAGAATCGGGAAGGCCCACTGTGCTGGCCAAACATTCTGCCAAGGAGGAACACATTGAACAATGTAAAGTCAGATTTGATGTTGCTGACTACTCCCAATTGAGCATTGGCAAAGTTTTTTCTGGTTATCTTAGCCAAGTGCACAACAGCCGCGATCTTGAAGTTGACATGGTGAAACAAATGCACCATAAGTTTGAGGTATGAATTCTTCCTTTACCGAGTTATGCTTACTATGCCAGCCCCCAAGTCTATTGTTTATGATGAATATGTTGTAGACTTAGATGAACCATGAGCATAAGTAATATCCTTTGGTAGAATCCTTTAAAAATCCAGCTTAAGTCCTTTAACTTAAAATGTGGCTGTAATGTTTAACACTGAATCCGTAGCCCCCAAGGGCCGGTTTAATCAACATGAATGAGCCGGTCCTTTATATTTTTGTGTAGAAGACAATACTTACTTGTGTAGTTCTCAACGACAATATGCATTAGTCCCCAAGTGCCAAGTACTCTTGCTTGCAAAGTACTTGGGACTTATTCACATAAGCCGCCACAAAAATAAATCTTTCGGCAGACATTAGCCCCCAAGTGCCAAGTGTTGTTGCTTGCAAAAGGCTTGGGACTTAATATTGTGTACTAATATGGAATTATGATTTTGACCCGATATATGTACAGACCACCACTACTCAACTTCAATCAGAGTTGCCTGAATTGAAGAATTGCCTGGAGCTGCAGGAGACTGAGACCCAGAGGGCAAACTCAAAATTTGAATTCAGCGTGTCTGAAACAGAAAAACTGAAGGTCGGCTTTGAAGTTGAGAAAAATGCCTGGGCTGAAGAGAAAATTGCCTTGACCCAACGAGTTGAGAAAGCAGAGGCGGCTCTTGAAGAGGTGACAACTGAATTGTCCGTCTTAAAACACCATGTGTCTCAGATGGTCTCGGCTATCTTTGGTAAGTCGCCTTATGACTGTCAAATGTTGAATATCCCTCTTGATCATATGAACTGCCTTTAACTCATCCGTGATTACTATGCAGGCAGAGCACCAACCTCAATCAAGACATGCTTGTGAACCTTAAGGCGGTTTACATGCTGGTAGAACAACTTTATACTGGGATGCAGCATGCACTGGCCAAAATTTCTCCATCGATCCAAGCACCGACACTTTTAGTTGACGTGCTGAGAAAGCTTTCTGTGCTGCCTCAGAGGGTTAGTGAGATGAAGAGGTCATGTGCTATAGTCGGGGCTGTAACTGCTTTAAGCTAGGCCAAAGCTTGGCTACCAGAGCTAGACCCGACTGATATATCAACCGGGTACCCGAGCTTCAAAGAAGATGGTACCCCATTTAACAAGAAGGACTTTGCCGCCTGTGTGAAGGACATCCGTCCGCTGGCTATCCTGATCGGCAATGAAACCGATCTATCCAAATATCAGCCGGCTTATGATTTGGAGAATCAGAGAATGCCAACACCCTCTTGTAAAGTGCAGGATCTGATACCCCCAATCCGTAAGCACACTTTCGCTCATGAAGTTAACCCGGAAAAGCTTATTGATGATGAGGTTGAATTTCAAGCTTTAAGTGGCATTGACTAGTCATCGCCAACCTTCCAGGACGTAGAAGAGGACGAAGAATCAGAAAATGATGATCCAGAAGCATTAGGCCAACAAGATCAAGAAGATTGACCGCGGGGCGGTTCATACCTGTGACCTTTAAAAAACAGTTGATCATTTGGACTCGGGGAGTCATGTAATAGGGTAGCGATGACTTTGCTCTGTCGTGCCATCATGCACGTTTTGGTGCTCGACACTGTTAAGACGCCACCCTATATTTATCCTCTTTACACTTATCATTGTGTTTGACTTATGCGTATGAAAAATCCTTGAATTATCCTGCCCACAAAAATAGATCACAAGATCCCTCGGCGGTTTACCGCAGGGGCGGGTCATGATACCTCGCATATAACGACTGATGTTTTAACACAGTTATAGATGAGGCTAGTTAAACCAGAGTTTAAATATAACAATGACAATATCATACCTGTGATATTGAACTGTGCTGCCGGTTTATAACACCTGTGAAGTAAGGGTGAATACCCAAAGCTTTAGAAGCCAATATATCCAAGTGCTGGATATCATTACGTACGGGCAACTTGTCGCCTCTTATTAAGCTGGGTAATGTAAACCACAGGTGAGCTTCAAATATGAGCTGTAAGAGTGAAAGCTATATGGCCGAAACCACTTTAACCAAAGATAAGATAGTATCAAGAAGAACTGGAAAAAATCTTGAAAAAATCAAGTCAAATGTCAAAAAGCGAGGCTATGCTTCGAATACGAGCAGGAAGCCGGACCATAAGGGTTAATAGCTATGATTCGAATACAATCAGGAAGCCCCCAAATGGTTTTTGGCATTTAGCCGATCAAAGGGGTACCGACAGCTATGATTCGAATACGATCAGGAAGCCCCCCCGAGGGAGTCCTGGATTAGGGGGTGTCCGGATGGCCGGACTCCCAGACTATGAAGATACAAGATTGAAGACTTCGTCCTATGTCCGGATAGGACTTTCCTTGACGTGGAAGGCAAGCTTGGCGATTCGATATGAAGATCTCCTCCCATTGTAACCGACTCTATGTAACCCTAGCCCTCTCCTGTGTCTATATAAACCGGAGAGTTTTAGTCCATAGGACGAAGAACAATCATACCATAGGCTAGCTTCTAGGGTTTAGCCTCTCTGATCTCATGGTAGATCAACTCTTGTACTACCCATATCATCAATATTAATCAAGCAGGAGTAGGGTTTTACCTCCATCGAGAGGGCCCGAACCTGGGTAAAAACATCGTGTCCCTTGTCTCCTGTTACCATCCGCCTAGACGCACAGTTCGGGACCCCCTACCCGAGATCCGCCGGTTTTGACACCGACACCCCCAGTGACCTTGAAATGGTGGCATTGCACCGATTAAGAGGGTACCGATAGCTATGTTCTCTTTGGTGAATACACCTATGTTTGAACAGGAAGCCCCCAAATGACCTTGAAGTTTTTGACGACTCTGATTCGGATACGATTAGTAAGCCATACCAAAACAGGTTAAGCTATGATTCGAATACGATCCAGCCCCCAAATGATCAATTTGTTTGAACAACTATGATTCGAATACGACCAAGAAGCCGTGCCAAAGGGGTTAAGCTAGATTCGAATACGATCAGCCCCCAATGGTCATTTAATTATGATGAAGAGGAATCATTAGTGAAGATGAAAATGAAAGAGGTCACGCTTTATTATATTCATCATAATATATACATCGTAAAAATATGTACATCATAAGAGCCAGCGGCTCAAGTGAAGTAAGGCCGAAGATGAGCAATATTGCATGGCCGATGGGTGTCCTCCTCCAACTTACGTGAGTCTTTGTGCTCTCGAATATCGATAAGGTAGTATGACCCATTGTTCAAGTTCTTGCTGACCACAAAGGGTCCTTCCCAAGGCGGGGATAACTTGTGCGCATTAGTTTGATCCTAGACGAGCCAGAGCACCAAATCACCTTCTTGAAAAGTTTTGGACTTAACCCGGAGGTTGTGGTAACGACGCAGATCTTGTTGGTAAATCACCGAGCAGGCTGTCGCAAGGTCGCGCTTCTCATCCAACAGGTCCAGTGCATCCTCACGTGCTTGTTCATTATCAGCTTCAATGTAAGCCGCCACGCGGGGCGAGTCACGACGGATGTCACTAGGAAGAACCACCTCTGCTCCATAAACCATGAAGAAAGGCATGTAACCCGTAGACCTGTTGGGGGTAGTATTAATACTCCATAACACTAAAGGTAACTCCTCTACCCAACAACCCGGTGTCCGCCGCAACGGAACCATAAGACGGGGCTTGATGCCTCTCAAAATTTCTTGATTGGCCCGTTCAGCTTGACCATTGGTTTGGGGGTGAGCTACTGATGTGACGTCCAGTCGGATATGCTCACGTTGACAAAATTCTTCCATAGCTCCTTTGGACAGATTAGTGCCATTATCAGTTATAATGTTGTGTGGAAAGCCAAAGCGAAAATTCACCTTTTTGATGAATTGAACCACCGTTGCCGCATCACACTTACTGATCGGCTCTGCCACGACCCACTTTGTGAATTTGTCAACCGCCACCAAAAGGTGGGCTTTTTTCTCCTTGGACCTTTTGAAAGGCCCAACCATATCGAGCCCTCAGACTGCAAACGGCCAAGTGAGTAGAATCATCCTCATTTCTTGAGTCGACACATGAGCTCGCCGTGAGAATCTCTGACAACCGTCACATTTACTGACCAAATCCTCCGCATCAACATGAGCCGTCAGCCAATAAAACCCATGACGAAAGGCCTTGGCCACAAGGGATTTTGAACCGGCATGATGGCCACAGTCACCCTCATGGATCTCACGAAGAATCTCATGACCTTCCTCAGGAGAGACGCAACGCTGAAACGCTCCTGTAACACTACAGTGGTGTAACTCGCCATTGGCAATTGTCATTGACTTAGACCGCCGAGTTATCTGCCTGGCCAAGGTTTCATCCTCAGGTAACTCGCCCCGAGTCATATAAGCCAAATAGGATACTGTCCAATCTAGGATAGTATGAAGAGCCGCCACCAATTGTGCCTTCGGGTCAGGAACAGCCAGATCTTCCTCTCTAGGAAACTTGATAGAAGGGTTATGCAGAATATCCAAGAAAGTGTCAGGTGGCACCGGCTTACGCTGAGACCCCAACCGACTTAAGGCATGAACCGCCTCATTTTTCCTGCGATAGATGTGTTCCACTTGATAACCCTTGAAATGACCAGCAGTAGCATCAACTTCACGGCGATAAGCCGCCATGAGCGGGTCCTTAGAATCCCACTTGCATGAGACTTGTTGAGCCACCAAATCTGAGTCGCCGAAACATCTCACCCGGCTTAAATTCATCTCTTTAACCATCCGAAGACCATGGAGCAAGGCTTCATACTCAGCTGCATTGTTAGTACGGGGAACATCAACCTTAGAACATAACAAAACTTGTCACTTCGAGGGGAAGCTAAGACAACTCCAGCCCCCGAGCCCTCCAATTGCCTGGACCCATCAAAGTGAATAGTCCAATATGTGTTATCTGGCTTCTCTTCAGGCATCTGCAGTTCTGTCCAGTCGTTGATAAAATCCACCAACGCTTGAGACTTGATGGCTGTGTGAGGCATATATTTTAAACCATGAGGCCCAAGTTCAATGGCCCACTTGGCGACTCGTCATGTGGCCTCTCTGTTTTGAATAATATCCCCCAAAGGAGCAGAACTGACCACAGTGATGGGATGACCTAGAAAATATTGCTTAAGCTTCTGGCTGGCCATGAACACCCCATAAACAAGCTTCTGCCAATGTGGATATCTCTGCTTGGACTCAATGAGCACTTCACTGATATAGTAAACCGGCTGTTGAACTGGATACTCCTTGCCGGCCTCCTTTTTTAACCATCTTATTAACACTGATTATCATCAGGATGACACGGGAACGAGTCAGGGAGTGGAAGAAGAGGTAACTATTGTTTCCTCCGACTCCGAGCCTTTGCCAAGACAAAGAATCTAAAGAGTTTCACACCCCTTAGCTCATCTGGATCCTCACTTTATTTTGAAGCAACAGCAGTACGAGAGCCGATGGCAGACTCGGACAAGCGAGGATGTGGAACTCTCCTCCGGCTTACCGAACATGCCGAGGAAGTGTCAAAATGAGGTCACCCCCGACTTAAACTCTTTTTATCCTTTGGCAGGTCTTACTCGTCAACCACTCAACTCTTCCGACTCAAATTATCAGGATACATCTCATTCCTCTTCTGATGACTCAATTCAATCCAACATGCCGACTTTCAAGACCGCTCCTGGGTAATGGCGATTTACTTATCATGTACTCATTCTGATTTTTATGCTTATACTGCCCTTTTTGACTCATGTAGTGGAAAAGAAAAGCCCAGTAAGAGGGCAAAGAAGAACAAACCAGTCGAAGATCCAAAGGTCAAGGAGCTAGAGCAGCAGACCCCAGTGCCTGAAATCTCCATCCCCCAATCATTTGAGCCGGTTCTTGATGACCCACCAGCAACTTCTGACCCCCCTATGGAGCGAGCCATTGATGAGTCTTTAAATCCTAAAGTCTCTAGTCCACCAAAGACGGCTAACGCTCATGATGAGGACGTGGTGATCACTGCCATCGGCTTTAGAGAATCGGGAAGGCCCACTGTGCTGGCCAAACATTCTGCCAAGGAGGAACACATTGAACAATGTAAAGTCAGATTTGATGTTGCTGACTACTCCCAATTGAGCATTGGCAAAGTTTTTTCTGGTTATCTTAGCCAAGTGCACAGCAACCGCGATCTTGAAGTTGACATGGTGAAACAAATGCACCATAAGTTTGAGGTATGAATTCTTCCTTTACCGAGTTATGCTTAATATGCCAGCCCCCAAGTCTATTGTTTATGATGAATATGTTGTAGACTTAGATGAACCATGAGCATAAGTAATATCCTTTGGTAGAATCCTTTAAAAATCCAGCTTAAGTCCTTTAACTTAAAATGTGGCTGTAATGGTTAACACTGAATCCGTAGCCCCCAAGGGCCGGTTTAATCAACATGAATGAGCCGGTCCTTTATATTTTTGTGTAGAAGACAATACTTACTTGTGTAGTTCTCAACAGCAATATGCATTAGTCCCCAAGTGCCAAGTACTCTTGCTTGCAAAGTACTTGGGACTTATTCACATATGCCGCCACAAAAATAAATCTTTCGGCATACATTAGCCCCCAAGTGCCAAGTGTTGTTGCTTGCAAAAGGCTTGGGACTTAATATTGTGTACTAATATGGAATTATGATTTTGACCCGATATATGTAAAGACCACCACTACTCAACTTCAATCAGAGTTGCCTGAATTGAAGAATTTCCTGGAGCTGCAGGAGACTGAGACCCAGAGGACAAACTCAAAATTTGAATTCAGCGTGTCTGAAACAGAAAAACTGAAGGTCGGCTTTGAAGTTGAGAAAAATGCCTGGGCTGAAGAGAAAATTGCCTTGACCCAACGAGTTGAGAAAGCAGAGGCGGCTCTTGAAGAGGTGACAACTGAATTGTCCGTCTTAAAACACCATGTGTCTCAGATGGTCTTGGCTATCTTTGGTAAGTCGCCTTATGACTGTCAAATGTTGAATATCCCTCTTGATCATATGAACTGCCTTTAACTCATCCGTGATTATTATGCAGGCAGAGCAACAACCTCAATCAAGACATGCTTGTGAACCTTAAGGCGGTTTACATGCTGGTAGAACAGCTTTATACTGGGATGCAGCATGCACTGGCCAAAATTTCTCCATCGATCCAAGCACCGACACTTTTAGTTGACGTGCTGAGAAAGCTTTCTGTGCTGCCTCAGAGGGTTAGTGAGATGAAGAGGTCATGTGCTATAGTCGGGGATGTAACTGCTTTAAGCTAGGCCAAAGCTTGGCTACCAGAGCTAGACCCGACTGATATATCAACCGGGTACCCGAGCTTCAAAGAAGACGGTACCCCATTTAACAAGAAGGACTTTGCCGCCTGTGTGAAGGACATCCGTCCCCTGGCTATCCTGATCGGCAATGAAACCGATCTGTCCAAATATGAGTCGGCTTATGATTTGGAGAATCAGAGAATGCCAACACCCTCTTGTAAAGTGCAAGATCTGATACCCCCAATCCGTAAGCACACTTTCGCTCATGAAGTTAACCCGGAAGAGCTTATTGATGATGAGGTTGAATTTCAAGCTTTAAGTGGAATTGACTAGTCATCGCCAACCTTCCAGGACGTAGAAGAGGACGAAGAATCAGAAAAGGATGATCCAGAAGCATCAGGCCAACAAGATCAAGAAGATTGACCGCGGGGCGGTTCATACCTGTGACCTTTAAAAAACAGTTGATCATTTGGACTCGGGGAGTCATGTAATAGGGTAGCGATGACTTTGCTCTGTCGTGCCATCATGCACGTTTTGGTGCTCGACACTGTTAAGACGCCACCCTATATTTATCCTCTTTACACTTATCATTGTGTTTGACTTATGCGTATGAAAAATCCTTGAATTATCCTGCCCACAAAAATAGATCACAAGATCCCTCGGCGGTTTACCGCAGGGGCGGGTCATGATACCTCGCATATAACGACTGATGTTTTAACACAGTTATAGATGAGGCTAGTTAAACCAGAGTTTAAATATAACCATGATAATATCATACCTGTGATATTGAACTGTGCTGCCGGTTTATAACACCTGTGAAGTAAGGGTGAATACCCAAAGCTTTAGAAGCCAATATATCCAAGTGCTGGATATCATTACGTACGGGCAACTTGTCGCCTCTTATTAAGCTGGGTAATGTAAACCATAGGTGAGCTTCAAATATGAGCTGTAAGAGTGAAAGCTATATGGCCGAAACCACTTTAACCAAAGATAAGATATTATCAAGAAGAACTGGAAAAAATCTTCAAAAAATCAAGTCAAATGTCAAAAAGCGAGGCTATGCTTCGAATACGAGCAGGAAGCCGGACCATAAGGGTTAATAGCTATGATTCGAATACAATCAGGAAGCCCCCAAATGGTTTTTGGCATTTAGCCGATCAAAGGGGTACCGACAGCTATGATTCGAATACGATCAGGAAGCCCCCCCGAGGGAGTCCTGGATTAGGGGGTGTCCGGATGGCCGGACTCCCAGACTATGAAGATACAAGATTGAAGACTTCGTCCTATGTCCGGATAGGACTTTCCTTGACGTGGAAGGCAAGCTTGGCGATTCGATATGAAGATCTCCTCCCATTGTAACCGACTCTATGTAACCCTAGCCCTCTCCTGTGTCTATATAAACCGGAGAGTTTTAGTCCATAGGACGAAGAACAATCATACCATAGGCTAGCTTCTAGGGTTTAGCCTCTCTGATCTCATGGTAGATCAACTCTTGTACTACCCATATCATCAATATTAATCAAGCAGGAGTAGGGTTTTACCTCCATCGAGAGGGCCCGAACCTGGGTAAAAACATCGTGTCCCTTGTCTCCTGTTACCATCCGCCTAGACGCACAGTTCGGGACCCCCTACCCGAGATCCGCCGGTTTTGACACCGACACCCCCAGTGACCTTGAAATGGTGGCATTGCACCGATTAAGAGGGTACCGATAGCTATGTTCTCTTTGGTGAATACACCTATGTTTGAACAGGAAGCCCCCAGATGACCTTGAAGTGTTGTCATTGTGACGATCAAGAGGGTACCGACATCTATGTTCTCTTTGGTGAATACACCTATGTTTGAACAGGAAGCCCCCAAATGACCTTGAAGTTTTTGACGACTCTGATTCGAATACGATTAGTAAGCCATACCAAAACAGGTTAAGCTATGATTCGAATACGATCCAGCCCCCAAATGATCAATTTGTTTGAACAGCTATGATTCGAATACGACCAGGAAGCCGTGCCAAAGCGGTTAAGCTAGACTCGAATACGATCAGCCCCCAATGGTCATTGAATTATGATGAAGAGGAATCATTAGTGAAGATGAAAATGAAAGAGGTCACGCTTTATTATATTCATCATAATATATACATCGTAAAAATATGTACATCATAAGAGCCAGCGACTCAAGTGAAGTAAGGCCGAAGATGAGCAATATTGCATGGCCGATGGGTCTCCTCCTCCAACTTACGTGAGTCTTTGTGCTCTCGAATATCGATAAGGTAGTATGACCCATTGTTCAAGTTCTTGCTGACCACAAAGGGTCCTTCCCAAGGCGGGGATAACTTGTGCGCATTAGTTTGATCCTAGACGAGCCAGAGCACCAAATCACCTTCTTGAAAAGTTTTGGACTTAACCCGGAGGTTGTGGTAACGACGCAGATCTTGTTGGTAAATCACCGAGCAGGCTGTCGCAAGGTCGCGCTTCTCATCCAACAGGTCCAGTGCATCCTCACGTGCTTGTTCATTATCAGCTTCAATGTAAGCCGCCACGCGGGGCGAGTCATGACGGATGTCACTAGGAAGAACCACCTCTGCTCCCAAACCATGAAGAAAGGCATGTAACCCGTAGACCTGTTGGGGGTAGTATTAATACTCCATAACACTAAAGGTAACTACTCTACCCAACAACCCAGTGTCCGCCGCAACGGAACCATAAGCCGGGGCTTAATGCCTCTCAAAATTTCTTGATTGGCCCGTTCAGCTTGACCATTGGTTTGGGGGTGAGCTACTGATGTGACGTCCAGTCGGATATGCTCACGTTGACAAAATTCTTCCATAGCTCCTTTGGACAGATTAGTGCCATTATCAGTTATAATGCTGTGTGGAAAGCCAAAGCGAAAAGTCACCTTTTTGATGAATTGAACCACCGTTGCCGCATCACACTTACTGATCGGCTCTGCCACGACCCACTTTGTGAATTTGTCAACCTCCACCAAAAGGTGGGCTTTTTTATCCTTGGACCTTTTGAAAGGCCCAACCATATCGAGCCCTCAGACTGCAAACGGCCAAGTGATTGGAATCATCCTCATTTCTTGAGTTGACACATGAGCTCGCCGTGAGAATCTCTGACAACCGTCACATTTACTGACCAAATCCTCCGCATCAACATGAGCCATCAGCCAATAAAACCCATGACGAAAGGCCTTGGCCACAAGGGATTTTGAACCGGCATGATGGCCACAGTCACCCTCATGGATCTCACGAAGAATCTCACGACCTTCCTCAGGAGAGACGCAACGCTGAAACGCTCCTGTAACACTACGGTGGTGTAACTCGCCATTGGCAATTGTCATTGACTTAGACCGCCGAGTTATCTGCCTGGCCAAGGTTTCATCCTCAGGTAACTCGCCCCGAGTCATATAAGCCAAATAGGGTACTGTCCAATCTAGGATAGTATGAAGAGCCGCCACCAATTGTGCCTTCGGGTCAGGAACAGCCAGATCTTCCTCTCTAGGCAACTTGATAGAAGGGTTATGCAGAATATCCAAGAAAGTGTCAGGTGGCACCGGCTTACGCTGAGACCCCAACCGACTTAAGGCATGAACCGCCTCATTTTTCCTGCGATAGATGTGTTCCACTTGATAATCCTTGAAATGACCATCAGTAGCATCAACTTCACGGCGATAAGCCGCCATGAGCGGGTCCTTAGAATCCCACTTGCATGAGACTTGTTGAGCCACCAAATCTGAGTCGCCGAAACATCTCACCCGGCTTAAATTCATCTCTTTAACCATCCGAAGACCATGGAGCAAGGCTTCATACTCAGTTGCATTGTTAGTACAGGGAACATCAACCTTAGAACATAACAAAACTTGTCACCTCAAGGGGAAGCTAAGACAACTCCAGCCCCCGAGCCCTCCAATTGCCTGGACCCATCAAAGTGAATAGTCCAATATGTGTTATCTGGCTTCTCTTCAGGCATCTGCAGTTCTGTCCAGTCGTTGATAAAATCCACCAACGCTTGAGACTTGATGGCTGTGTGAGGCATATATTTTAAACCATGAGGCCCAAGTTCAATGGCCCACTTGGCGACTCGTCATGTGGCCTCTCTGTTTTGAATAATATCCCCCAAAGGAGCAGAACTGACCACAGTGATGGGATGACCTAGAAAATATTGCTTAAGCTTCTGGCTGGCCATGAACACCCCATAAACAAGCTTCTGCCAATGTGGATATCTCTGCTTAGACTCAATGAGCACTTCACTGATATAGTAAATCGGCCGTTGAACTGGATACTCCTTGCCAGCCTCCTTCCGTTCCTCCACAATGGCCACACTGATGGCATGTGAGTTAGCAGCCACATATAACAATAATGGCTCCTTATCAATGGGAGCAGCAAGGACCGACGGCTCAGCGAGATGCCTCTTCAAGTCTTCAAACGCGTTGTTAGCAGCATCACTCTGGACGAAGTCATCTGTTTTCTTCATCATCTGATACAGCGGCATGGCTTTCTTGCCCAACCGGCTTATGAACCAGCTACAGCAATATGACCCGCCAGACATTGAACATCATTGATATATGCCAGCTTTGCCAGGGAGGTGATCGCCTTGATCTTCTCCGGGTTAGCCTCAAAGCCTCTGTTAGAAACCAGAAAACCCAAAAAGCTTGCCCGCTGGCACGCCAAAAACACACTTGGTCGGGTTAAGCATCATCTTGTAGACCCGGAGATTATCAAAGGTTTCCCTCAAATCATCCATCAAAGTTTCCTTCTCTCTGGACTTCACCACAATATCGTCCACATAAGCATGAACATTGCGCCCAATCTGATTGTGAAGACAATTCTGCACACATCGCTGATAAGTCGCCTAGGCACTCTTGAGCCCAAAAGGCATAGACACATAGCAGAAGGCTCCAAAGGGAGTAATGAAAGTTGTCTTCTCCTGGTGCTTAACTGCCATCTTGATCGGATGATAACCAGAATAAACATCCAAAAAACTCAAATGCTCACAACCCGTCATAGCATAAATGATTTGATCAATACAAGGGAGAGCAAAAGGATCAGCCGAACAAGCCTTGTTTAAGTCCGTGTAATCGACACACATGCGCCAAGTGCCATTCTCCTTAAGCACTAGCACCGGGTTAGCCAACCACTCTGGATGAAAAACTTCAACCATAAACCCTGCTACCAAGAGCCGGGCCACCTCTTCACCAATGGCCTTACGCCTCTCCTCATTGAAGCGACGAAGTAATTGCTTAACCGACTTAAATTTTGGATCAATATTGAGAGTGTGGTTAGCGAGTTCCCTCGGTACACCCGACATGTAGGAAGGTGCCCATGCAAAGATGTCCTGGTTCTCATGGATGAACTCGATGAGCGCGCTTTCCTATTTTGGATCCAAGTTAGCACTGATACTGAACTGCTTGGATGAGTCGGCAGGAACGAAATCAACCAGCTTGGTGTCATCAGCCGATTTAAACTTCAACACCGGATCATGTTCTGTGGTTGGCTTTTTCAAAGATGTCATATCCGCCGGGTCAACATTGTCCTTGTAAAACTTCAATTCCTCTGTTGCACAGACAGACTCAGCATAGGCAGCATCACCTTCTTCACATTCCAGGGCTATCTTCCGACTCCCATGCACTGTGATGGTCCCTTTATAACCCGGCATCTTGAGCTATAGATAAACATAACACGGCTGTGCCATGAACTTGGCGTAAGCCGGCCGTCCAAACAGAGCGTGGTACAAGGTCCTGATTTTAACCACTTCAAAGGTTAACTTCTCAGCCCTGGAATCATGCTCATCTCCAAAGGCCACCTCCATCTCAATCTTGCCCACCGGGTACGCTGACTTACCAGGCACCACTCCATGGAAAACAGTGTTGGATGTCTTAAGATTTTTATGAGTTAACCCCATACGACGGAAGGTCTCGTAATAAAGAATGTTGATGCTACCACATCCATCCATGAGTACATTAGTGAATTTGTATCCACCAACTTGAGGCGTCACCACCAAAGCTAAGTGACCCGGATTGTCAACCCGGGGAGGGTGATCAGCCCTACTCCACATAATGGGCTGCTCAGACCATCGCAAGTAATGAGGAACTGCTGGCTTAACGGCGTTCACGGCCCGCTTTTGGAGCTTCTAATCCCTCTTGCACAAACTTGTGGTGAAAACATGATACTGCCCACTATTCAACTGCTTCAGATTACTCTGATCTCTGGATTGCTGCTGCTGCTGACCTCCCTGGCCGGATTGCTGATTGTAGCCACCCTAATTACCTTGATTTAAACTGCCCTGATTACCTTGGGGGCCCTCGAAGTTGGAATTAGAACCGCCACCTCCATAACCCGGGCCATGGAAACCGCCGCCGCCTCAGCCGCCGCCCAGCCCATGATTGTCGTCAAATGAGTTAGAATTTTTAAAAGCCCTCATAATTGTACAATCTTTCCAAAGGTGAGTAGCTAGCTTCTCCCACGAGCCATGCTTTGGACAGGGCTCGTTTAGCAACTGTTCAAGAGTAGGACCTGATCCACTGGCCCAAGGAGGCGGCCTCCTCTTATGACGTTGATTATTTCCCCGTGCATTGGTGTTAGACACAAACTCCAAGCTACCATTCGCCTTGTGTTTACCGTTGCCCCCCTGATTTACCAGGTTAGGCTGCTGACCCATGGCGTTGCCGTTCTTTTTTCCCTTCCCTGTCTTCTCGTCGTCAGACTCGGGGTCCTTGGTACTATCAGAATCGACATGTTTGATTAGAGCCGCCATTAGCTGGCCCATATCATTACAATCGCGCTTGAGCCTCCCCAGCTTCTGTTTAAGAGGCAAAAACCGGCAATTTTTCTCCAACATTAAGACCGTAGAGCCGGCGTTCATGTTATCAGATGAATGTATGATAGCTTTGACCCCGCGCACCCAATGGGTCGTTGATTCACCTTCCTCTTGTTTGCAAGTAGCCAAGTCCACAATCGACATGGGCTGCTTGCATGTGTCCTTAAAGTTCTGAATGAACCGAACTTTTAAATCAACCCATGACCCGAAGGAATTAACCGGCAGCCTTTTTAACCAAGTACGGGCCGTTTCGTCCATCATCGTGATGAAGTATTTGGCACACGCAGCGTCACTGATCTCCAGTAGCTCCATGGCCATCTCATGAATTTCAATCCACGCCTCGGGGGTAAGTCGGCTGTGTAATTAGGCACCTCTTGAGGTCCTTTGAAATCCTTGAGAAAACGCTCATTACGCAGAGCCGGCACCAAACAGGGTACACCTGTAGACCTAGAGGTCACGCCTGCCTCAATCGAAGTCATTGGATAAACCGGAAGGGGCTGGTGCGCCGCCCGCTGAGCCGCCCGCTCGGCTTCTTGACGCACTCTATCCTGATCAACCAAGTTAAGCGCTCCATCACGCGTAGGGTCATGCCCGCGCGGCTGGCCATGGCGCTGGGTGTTGCTTGAAATGGCTGGTGAGTACATGTGCCTGCTATAACCCCGGCTTCGGCTTGGGCAAGGGGTCGAGTGAATCCTATCTCGACTGTAAGAATATGCCTCCTGCTGCGCTAAGGCTGTCTGGAGAAGTTCTCTGACCCTTCATGTTTCAACCGCCGTTGGAGAGTCACCATCCACCGGGAGAGCTGCCAACCGTTCCACCGCATCAATCATGTTCTCCAATGGATTAGAATAATGACCCAGCGGCGTTGGTACATGCTGAGGCAGAGCGGTATTCAAACGAGGGGGTTCCGTCATGCGTGGTTGAACTGGCATTCCAACCTCAGGTGCCGCAGCCCGATTTACCTCTGGCGGGTTACTGGGCCCTGCACCAGGCATGCGGAAAAGGTTTCTAGCCTCGTAAACCGGAGGTAGACGGGACTGGTGCCTCCTCCTCATGATCTCGTTTGAAGCGTTTTGATCCATCATGAGCTGGAAAGCCTCCGATTGAATCCGTTGAGCCTGAGCATCCAAAGCAGCCCGTTCTACAGCCATCCTGACGTCCTCTGCCGCCAGGCCTTCCTTGGCTAGTGCTACCTCATCACGTAACTGTGCCACCTCCGCATCATGCTGAGCTTGATTCGCCGTGTTGACCACGGCTGTTAGCAGAGCCGTCAATTTATCCATTAAAGCCATCAAAACCTGAGTCAATGGGCGCGCAGGGCCTCCTGCCCCGGCTGCCATCACCACTGCTGACCCGGAAGTCATCACCGCCGCGGTTGAAGAATTTTGCCCAGGCTGGGTACCAGCCATGAAGATCCCTACTCTATTCGGCGGCTCATAGGGGTCCGGAATACTGTAGCCATCGGAATAGCCCCAGAGTCCACCATCTTGCAAATAATACAACAAAGTAGTCTCGCCCGTGGATGACTCACCATCAGAGTAGATGGCTGTCTCACCGCCAGACATAGATCCTTCAGAAAATTCCGCTCCATGGATGCATCCCACGAAGGCACGTTTTGCGGTGGGCTGAAGCCAGGCAGGTCTCGCACGCTGAGCCGTCTCGATGATGTCGGTGCAGATGTACGGCTCAGGGCCCGAGTCACCGATCTTGCCAATGAAAACGTGGATTCCACTGAAGGGGACCCGGTACCCGTACTCAATTGAGCCGGTGTCGGGGCCCCAGCCTGCATCGTCGATGTAGAGTTTGCCGTGATGACTTTTGGTCATCCTGCCCACAGCGTATCTCTTGAGACCTTCGAAGTTGCCCTTTAAGAACTTAAATCCACCATGCGCTGGCCCCATAGTGGGCGCCAACTGTCGTGGAAAGGTCACGACAGATGTCCTAGCAAAAGGACTTAGTCATGGAGCCATCGCAACTAAGAAGCTTACACTACTAGGGAAAACCTTGTACACAGAATCTTAGCAGCAGCGCGGTTCAAAAACAAGCACTACTGCTAATTAGCAGTAGCGCGTGCACGCAAAACTCGCTACTGACACGGCGTTAGCAGTAGCGCGCTCGGAACAACCCGCGCTGCTACAAATATCGACCGATAGTGCCCACCCACCTACATTTAGCAGTAGCGCGTTGTCACGACACGCGCTACTACTAAAGCTGTATTAGTAGCGCGCTTTTTCTGAGGTCACTGCTGCTAATTTTCAAATTGGGCACACTGTTGGTCCTGATTAGCAGTAGCGCATGTGTGGAAAGCACGCTGCTGCTACTTTCTTATCAGTAGCGCGTTTTGCGTCCCGCTCTACTGTTAAGCCGCACCAACCCACCACCTTTCCCCACCCGTCCTCCCCTCCCCATCTCCTCTCTTCCCTTACCCCTACCTCCCACATCCTCCCTCTCTCACTCTTCTTCTTCCTCAATACTTCTCCCCCATTACTCTCCCTCTTCTACCTACCTTTCTCTCTCTTCATTACTCCTAGCTAACTACACCACCTCCATTAATGCATCTCCTTTCTCTTTTTCCTTCCCTCTCCACTAGTTAAAGTTGTCTCCTCCCAAATTAGCTAGCTAGGTAGATGTAGCATTTAGTTAAGTGACCTATTTGCCCCTTAACTAGATCTATCTTTGTCAAGAAGAGCTTTGTGCACTTTTGATCTCCCTACATCATCATCTCCACCGTGTGCTTGATCTCGAGATAGAGGTTATTAAAATTTCATGCTTTTGCAAAATGGAAATATGTTTATGTGTGTGATATGATAATTGGGAGATATGATGGAAATTGTGTGTGTGGCATGAGTTGACGCCAAATTGTGCTTTTGAGTTGCTTATGTTTTGCCGAAATGCCGATTTATTTCCGTTTCGGCGAATTCCGGGCAAACTCTAAATCTATATATGTCCTATTTTAGGGAAGGTCATGCCGAATTTTTGTATGACTTTGATGCATGCACGCATTTTTATAATCAATTTGTTTATTATTACCGTGCAGACGTTCACAATGGTCAGTGGAACGATGGTGGACAGGTGGTTGCGGTCGGCGGTGCAGGACATGAAAGAAAATAACCGGACAGAGGTTTTATGTCCCTGTCGAAAATGCAAAGGAATAGTTTGGCTCGACTCCCATGACGATGGTCGTGTCGAAGTGCACCTGCTCATGACTGGTTTCATGGATGGCTATACTCGGTGGATAATTGAAGATGAGGATGACGATGTTGCCGATGGGGCAGACAATGATGACACGGGGCAAGACGAAGAGATGATCGATAATGGTGGCAGGGAAGAGGCCAGACATGGTGGCGGAGAAGGGGCCGGACATGGCGGAGGAGAAGGGGCCGGACATGGTGGCGGAGAGAAGGATGTGGACTCCATGCAGCATAGTTCAACGGTACTAAGTTCAATCGTGTGGGACCCTCATGTTCAAGCATTGCTTCGCAAGGAGACGAGTACTGAGAGAGCTACTTCTAGAGAGGAGGCTAAGCTGGAGCAACTAGTGGTAGACTCAAACACTCCATTGTATGATGGTTGAAATCCTGAGGTGACCCGCTTGAGTTTCACGCTCCAACTCCTGAAGATGAAGGCTAAAAACAAATGGACCGACAGTAGCGTCGATGAGCATCTCAAGTACCTAAAGGATGTTCTTCCCGCGGGGAATCTATGTCCTACTAATATTGATGAGGCCAAGAAGATCGTGTGCCCTCTTGATCTGCCACACGTTAGATACCATGCATGCATCAACGATTGCATAATTTATCGGAAGGAGCACGCGGAAAAACAAGCTGTCCGGTGTGCAATGCTTCTCGATACAAGAAGGACGGGAAGAAATGTCCCCAGAAAGTTGTATGGTACTTACCGATCACTCCCCGTCTCCAGCGGTATTTTGTAGATCCCCAGGAAGCAAAGCTAATGCGCTGGCATGCGGAGAAGAAGAAGCCCAACGATGGAGATGATCTGAAGGTGAGACATGTCAACGATGGAAGCCAGTGGAGAGCGTTGAACAGCTTCTATCGGTATTTCGAATGTGATGCAAGGAACATCGTGCTCGGCGCGTGTACTGATGGCATGAATCCGTTTGGCAACTAGAACACCAACCATAGCACATAGCCCGTGTTTGTATGGATGTACAACCTCCCCCTGGTTGTGCATGAAGTCAAAGTACATTCACATGAGCATGCTTATTCAAGGGCCAAAACAACCAGGAAATAATATTAATTTGTATCTGGGGCTACTTCAAGAGGAGTTAGACACGTTATGGAAATCACCGGCCAAGACATGGGACGCCAGCAAAGGTGAGTATTTCTACATGAGAGGCGCGCTGATCACGACGGTGCACGACTATCTCGGTTACGGATATGTCGCAGGCTAGGTGTGCCATGGATATTGCGGATGCACGCTGTGCATGGATGATACAACATCTCAACAGCAAACATCAAGGAAAGATGGAGGGTCTGGGAAAATCGTTTACATGGGGCATCGAAGATGGCTTGAATAGGACGGCCCGTGGAGAAACCGTGGAGATCTATTCAATGGTCATGCTGAGCATCAAGGACCTCCACGTAAGCGGAGTGGTGCCGAAATTGATGAGGTGTTGAAAAACTGGAAGGAGTGCCCCGCGCCGGGAAAGATGATGAGAAAGGCGCCGGAGCCGCTGCTGAAGGTATGGAAGACGAGGTCTGTGTTCTTGGACTTGTAGTACTGGCACAAACTCGATACACCTCATTGCCTTGATCAAATGCATATTTGTAAGAATGTCCTTGAGAGCTTGCTCGCAACACTGATGAACATGCCGGATAAGACCAAGGATGGGCCGAAGGCAAGAAAATACTTGCAAGATTTGAAAATCAGGGAAGATCTACACATGTCGCCCCATAAAATGTCAGAGAAGACAGAGATAGAGACAAAGGCACGGGAGAAGAAGGGCAAGAAAATAAAGAAAGAGGATTATTTCCCCCCTTCTTGCTTCACCTTAAGTCAGGCCGAGGTCGATCAATTCTTTAAGTGCCTTACCAGAGTCAAAGTTAGTTCCGGTTACTGCTGCAAGATAAGCAGATATCTAGACACGGACAAGAAAAGGTTCAGCGGGATGAAGTCCCATGACTGTCATGTGATGATGACGCGGATACTACCTGTTGCCCTTAGAGGGATAATGGACAAGCACGTCCGTGACACGCTTATTGGTCTCTGCAAATTTTTCGATGTCATCTCTCGAAAGGCGATCAGTGTGAAGCAGCTCCGAAGGCTACAGGAAGAGATCGTTGTGATACTAAATGAGCTTGAGATGTACTTCCCGCCCGCGTTCTTTGACATGATGGTGCATCTGTGTGTCCATATTGTGGATGACATAATAGACCTGGGGCCATCATTCTTGTACAACATGATGTTGTTTGAGAGGATGAATGGGATCATCAAAGGATTCATTTGTAACATGTCCCGTCCGGATGGAAGCATCGTCCAGGGCTATGTGACACAAGAGTGCATCTCTTTCTGTGAGAATTTTCTATATGGCGCAGAGTAGCCGCCTGGTGTTAGTGTTGGTTTGCCCGTTAACAAGCACAATGGGAGGCTCGAAGGAGAAGGTCACTGCAACTATCACAGGGAACTGCACGTGGCATACTCAGATTGACGCAATGACTTTGACAGAGCAAACTTGGTAGTTCTACAACACCTAGATGAGGTAGATCCTTTTGGCACTGCACAAAGAAATTATCACAAAGAAGTATCGTGATCGGGGGGTATGCAGGACGGACGCCGAAGTTACTAGAGAGCACAACTCCACTTTCCTGCATTGGTTCAAAGAGCATATTATTGCTAATCCCCTAGAGGAGGGCTCTAAGGACGGATTGCTCATATACGCCTTAGCACATGGCCCCTCTCCCAACCTCGTAACCTATCAGGCATATGATATCAACAGATACACGTTCTACACGGAGGCCTAAGATATGGATAGTGATGATCAGAACTCAGGGGTGGCGATGGAATGCATGACCGGCAGCGACAACGGCGCAACTGAATGATTTTATGGAAGGGTCAAGGAGATCTGGGAGCTTGACTACTCTGGACTGCACAACACGATCATGTTCCGTGTCATATGGGCTAAGAATGTCGAAAGAGAAAGCCGGATTTTCACTACCATGACTATACCCGACACCAAGAGCGCTACCGTGAATGCTATTGCAAAAAATGAGCCATGGGTACACGCTAAGCACGTGACACAATGTTTCTTCATAACCGACCCGCGCAATCCCAGCCATGTTGCCGTGAGGATAGGCAAAAGGAACATCATTGTAATGGATGGAGTCGCCAATGAGGAAACTACAATCAGTATGGCAACCCAATGAGGGAAGATGACGATGATGATGAAGTATACGTCAAAAGAAGAATCAATACTACATTACCTAAGAAAATCTTACTCCATGGAAAAGGCAAAGTAACAATGAGGGGCTCAATTATTCTTAAACAAACAAGAAGGGAAAGAAGCTGACTCAAAAACGAAAACGTAAACACTGAGGAACCATATGTTATCGGTCAAATGATGTAATATATATATATATATATATATATATATATATGTTCCTATTTTGTATACATATTTAACCGCCAAATGATGAAATATATAGCGCCTTCCCTCCGTTCACTGATCTCGGAAAAAAAGGAAAAGTGAGAGAAAATAAAGGAAAAGAAAAAGGAAAACTGGTTATAGCAGTAGCGGTTTACTGAAAAAGGGCTACAGCTAGTCAAAGTAGCAGTAGCGGTTTCCCTATAAAACCGCTATAGCTGCCTGTAATAGTAGTAGCGCGTTTGGTCTAAATGCGCTACTGCTAAGTCCACTTAACCCAAAATCCTCACTCTCTCTGCTTCATCCCGCCTCTTTCCCCCCCAAATCCCCACTATCTCTTCCCCCGTCGCACCGCCGTGCCCCGGTGCTCGCCCCCGACCCTGGCACTCGCCCCCGACCCGACGCTCGCCCCCGTCCTGGCGCTCGCCCCTGACCCCGACGCGCCACGCCTCCCTCCTCTGCTTCCTCCCCTCCCAACCTCGGCCATCGTCGGGCCTGCCTCCTCGCCCCTACACCCTCTGTAAACCCCCCTCTCTCTGCTAGCTAGGGTTCTTCGGTTAATTTACTTAGGTTTTAGTTAGAGCAGTAGGTTAATTAGGTTATCTATTTAGTTATGAATTTAGCATTTAAGCAATTGTCCAAATCAACATCCCTTGTTAAAGCAAATTTAGGTAGGCTGAATTTATATGCAAATTTGAACTGGACATGTGATATGTGGATATGTCATGTTTTGGACATGTCATGTTTTGGACATGTCATGTTTGGAATTTGGACATGTCATTTGGACATGTGATATTTTGATTCAATTTTGGTAAATGATCGAGTGGCCTATGTTACGCCAGAATGTTGATTCATTTCCGTTCCGGTGTATTTCAGGCGTTCGATATGTCCATTTTTTAGCAAAGGTCATGCCGAAATTTTACGTGAATTTTGGCACATAGATTTCTTTTTTATGTCATTTCTCATTTTTTCATACTTTTAGAAATAAACGAGGAGACTTAATCATAGGAAACATGTCGAACAATGAAGAAACTGGGCCTTCTGACCAAGATGCAGACGAGATGGATTATGAGGGTGAACAAGAGTACCTCGACTATTTGACTGCTAAGCAAGGTTTGCAGGTCGGCCTCGATGATGGTACTAACGCCGACATCAACACCGACGGTGCGGGCACCGATGGCGGCGCCGAGACCGGCGGGGAAGGTACCGGCGGGGAAGATACCAGCGAGGAAGGTACCGGCACCGATGGCGCCGGCACCAATGGCGCTACTGAAAAGAAGAAGCATAAGAAGCAGAGCATACGAGAACCTAACAAACTAGGGATTGGACGACTAGTGATCACAAAGATGCCACCTGGCAAGTTTGAGCCATTAGAGCCGGAAGAACCTCGCAAGTGCTATGGGAACCAAGTAGGATGCATCCTACGGGAATGCGCGAGCATCAACGACGATGACTTAAGGAGTAAAGAACATTTGACGCAGTTGCTCCTAACGAAGTTGCACAAGAGATTCATGTTCCCCGACCGGGATGATAACATAGAACAACCGTGGGATGACCTGAAGATGAAAAAGATTAACAATCACGCCATGGGCATGTTCAGCAATGATTTGGCCTCCTAGAAAGGGAGGGTGAAACGAGCTATTGATGCTGAGGAACCCCTGTTCAAGATTCTGGAGGAAAATCGGACACTTACAGAAGAGGAGTTCGAAAAGTTCAAGGACACTTGCGCTACCGAGGCAGCCAAGGCTAAGGCTACGAAATTCAAGAGCCTTCAGCAAAGAACACGGGGAAGCATCGCCTCGGAAGCTGTGGCTACCTCGGTAAAAGGCCCATATGGGATAAGGAGGACGCGGAACGTGAAGCCGCGGGTATCCTAGACCCCTTCGCGAAGTTCACCAACCCCTTGGAGCGTGACTTCATCAGGGCCCGCTACAAGTGGGACAAGGAAAAAAGGTTTTTTACACGGACCAGATCATGAGGAAATTGATTAGACTACTGGTAATTATTCTTTTACCACCTTACATTTAGCTCCATATCTAGTCGACTACACATTCCTAAATGGTTCACGCTCCTTCTGCAGGACAAGCAACACTAGCTTGAAGCCGAAAGCCCTACTTCTCCGATGAGGCCGAAGCGGGACACCCCTCTCAACTGGGCCTTGAACGAACTTAAGGGACTCCCTTTGATCCAGCGGCCGCATTATGGTCATGTGCACGGCGCTGGAGACGGCGCCACATGGAAGATGTTTTACAACGAGGGCTCGGAGGCCAACAAGCAGAAAAAGAAGTTTAGTTAGGCGGACATTGACGCGAAGGTGAAGTTTGTGGTTGAGAAAAAAGCAGCTGAGGACGCGAAAAAAACAGCCGAGGAGAAAAATGAGTTGCTATAGCAGGCAGTCAATGCAGTTGTAACTGCCTACAGAAATGATTTTGCTACTAACTTGGTTCCAGCTATCATCAACTGGACGAAGGAAAATCCATACAAGACGGTACATGATTTCTCGATGCTCAGTTTCGTCAGGAGCAACTCCATGAACAACAACAACACCGCACCATCACTTGCTCACGCAACCGGGCCTCCTCTTGCAGTCGCTCCCGCTCATAGCAGCCCTAACTCAGTCTCTGACGCTGTCACGGTAATTACATGTCGCACCAACATATATATGTATAGAATATTCCATTTTCGTTGCCTTTCGGATGTTTTATGCCACAGACACATGTGTTTCCAGGGCGAAGAAACCCCGTGCACCATACTCTACTTGAGCAAAGGCCAGAAGGTGGACGTGGGAAAGGGGATGATAATGAACCCCTTTCAACCCACGTTCCACAACCAGCTGATCCTCGCTGGGCACTTCAGGGTTAGCTTGTCCAGTGTGAAATCGGGGCACAAGGCTTTGCCTCCTATAGTACAGCATGTGGGAGAGCACGATGAGACCCCGCCGCAGATTGGAAGCTGCAAGGGTTGGGTGCTGCTATGGGCGAAGAATCTTATTCGTCTGGATCCGGCCGAGAGCACACCAATAACCACACATCAACAAGCATGTGCGGAGACCACCACCCCGCCTACGCAATTACCAGCTCCTGTAGTGCTGGGTGAGAGCGGTGGACGATGTGATGAAGGGGGTGCAATAGTACTAGCTGATGCAATGGTCTTGTAGAACAGAGAATGGATGATGAGACGGAGGTCGACCCTATGGGTTTCCTCAATAAAAATGCGTATGACTGTGACATAGATATGATGAGTCAACCATATGATGAATTGGGCTATCAGCATGCTAATTAGGATATGGATGATATGACCGGGCAGGAAGGTCCTTGGAAGGATTGCAAAAAGTCTCTCTTCATGAATTCCTCACAGGACACGCCTGAAGATGCCGCCTCAACACAGGCTCAGCTAGTTGGGGGTCGTACAATGCTTAGCCCGGGAACCCTGGGGCAGGGGTTAAGGAAGGGTCTGGAAGGTGTGCCCAAGAAAAAGGAGAGGAAGAGAGCAGGGAAGATAACTGCCTCCAAACAAGCCAAAGCACATAGCAGCCAAACGATGGATTCTGAAGAGCGTGTACCCGTGAAAGGTGTGGCCATGTTCCATCTCACGGGCGAGCCGATGCTACCGCCGAAACCGCTAGAGCCACTATCAGGGGATCTCAGGAGACTGCACGACCATGTGCTGTCCACTGAGAAAATCTTACTAGCCTCAAAGGATCCAGGATATCCAACATACGTGGCTCGTGTGCCTGAGGGGAAGTGCTA
Source organism: Triticum dicoccoides (assembly GCF_002162155.2). Lineage (NCBI taxonomy): Eukaryota > Viridiplantae > Streptophyta > Magnoliopsida > Poales > Poaceae > Triticum > Triticum dicoccoides. The sequence goes on along the minus strand of NC_041387.1, from coordinate 85,922,766 downwards.
TGCCGACACATGGCCCGCGGAGGTGTTCTTACTGCGGTTTGACCATATCTTTGAGATGTTTCTGACAAGGCGGCTCAATTTTACAATCGTTCGCCTTTTTGCGCTACATGTGAGCTCCGTCATGAAGAGTGAAGAAGCCTCACAAATCTGTGTGGCGGATCTGTACTACATGCATGAGTCTTTCTTGAGTCTCGGCGACTTTGAGCGTGAAACTGCTAGGGACTACCTCCAAAACTTCATGGTACAGAATAAGGACCAAGAAATTATCCTTGTGCCTTATCATCCAAAGTAAGTCAGTTCCGTACAACCCTTTCATACATTTCAATCATTCCTTCTTGCTCATATGGAGAATAATTTGAGGTGTCTTTTCCCCACAGCAACGGGCGCGCCGTCCTTATCATTCTTTACCCGTGAGTCTCCCATGCCGTGTATTTTGACCCTTCCAGAGATTACGAGAAGAAGGACTACACCCACATAATAAATATTCTAGATGATGCTCTCCAAGGCTTCAACATTAGAGGTGGCCACATGCAGGTCAGGAAACAAAGGAACAAGAAGATGGGTTTCGCGCATAAAACTAACTTCTGTTGCATCCAAGTCCCAAAACCAAGCAAGAAAGATGGATTCTACATCCTCCATCTCATGATTGAGTTCAGCACGAATCACCAAAAGCTTCGCATAACAGGCAGAAATGATGATCATATCCACAAGTGGGTAGAATCTCATGGACAAGCGGATTATATACTCAGAACAGATGACTTCTTTCGCATCCAAAGGGACATTGCGACGATCATCATGAAAGAAGTCGTCGATGAGAAGGGGATGTTCCACCACGGCCCTATATCGTGAGTTGACGTCCGAACTCGCTAGGCATGCAACATCATGACCTCACACCGTTCAAGATGGTAGGGTCCATCCTGGATGATATGGAAGGATGGAACTTCTAGTGATTTACGATGCCGATGATGATGATATGTGTCGGTTGAACTTGTATATTTTCTGTAGCGATGAAACTTTGTGATGTCCACGGTCCCTGCCAAACTTGCGTAACGCTACTTTGTTAGTTTGGGTACGATGACCTGTGTACCTCTAGTTAATTAGTTTGCGTACTGTATGTTGCATCTAGTTGCTAACCCTTTCTTTTTCGTGTTGCTCTAGTATATTTTGTTGCATATGATTTTGCATCCTCTTGATGAACATGCATCTCTAACAGGTACCTAGCTTCTTGATGGAGAGATGGCTGTGCTATGTTGTGTACAAAGGGAAGGTTCAGGGGGTGTACAATGAGTGGCCTGAGTGTCAGGCGCAAGTAAATGGGTTCAAGGGAGCCAGCCATAAAGGCTTCAAAAGCAGACAAGAAGGAGAAGCTAGTTACTTGAGGTTCACGCTAGCGCGAGAGAGGACTCGTAACCGCCGCCTCATGTACTGCATAGTTCCGCTCTCACTCATAGTGATAGCTCTTCTCACGTATACCTTTGTTTAGATGGATGACATTGTAGTTGCAAGTATTTGAGACTTGCATGTATCGCTATTTTCGAGATGATGACAAGATACCACTTTGTGTTGGATGATGATTATGATGAGACTATTTGTATGTATATGCTATGATTACATTTGTGGTCTCGCTGGCATTTGTATGTGTATCATGATGACATTTGTATGTGCTAAAGATTCATCTATAAAGCCTGTTCAAATACAAAACAAATATGTAGAAAAAACAACAAAAAATACTAAAATTAGCAGTAGCGAGTGGAGAAAAGTTAGCAGCAACGCGTCAGTAGCAGCAGCGCGTCAGTAGCAGTAGCGCGCATAGCAGAAAAGCGCTATAGCTATTAGCAGTAGCGAGCTCCCTAGAAGAATGCTGCTGCTACACTTTTATATCAGTAGCGCGGGAGGGCACGCGCTGCTGCTACGGGTTAGCTGTAGCGCCTTATTAGTAGCGCCCTGTCCCGCGCTACTGATATACCTAGAACCTGCGCTGCTGCTAGGCTTTTCCCTAGTAGTGTTAAAGGGGTTAAAACGGGACAAAGGACACGAGAGTTTATACTAGTTCGGCCCCTTGCGTTCAAGGTAAAGGCCTAATCCAGTTTGGGGTGGTATTGCTTATGTCTCGATTACCAGGGAGGGAATCCGCTCGACCTAGCTTTTGATCTGTTGTTTCTTGTCCTGAACCGCCACTGGGTTGTCCCTTTCTATACATAGGTCGACGCCCAGCGGCTCACAAAGTCCCGGCCGACTCATAGAACGTGTCCGGCTCGGTGACTATCTGTACATGCCTTACAATACAAGTCTTTACATATATGGCGCTTTACCCTTACGGGCCTTAAGTTGCCTTGGGGCCTTGGGCCCTTGACTAAACTGCTATCTATAATGTCTTCGTGGGCTTCATATGATGAATCGCCATAGGTATAACCCGGTCCCTCCTGGGCGGGTCATACCTAATAGTTATATCCATAATAGTGATGATTAACAACATATAGCTCATTGAACTAATGCTACTTCAAGATAAATATTTCAGGAAAGTTCAATGATTGGCATGGAATGGATTAGGAATGTGGACCCCTCAAAATGCTAAGGACAAAGGATTGGCTCAAGCTCTAAAGCTCAAGACTTTATATTTTACTTTTACTGATCCAAGATCACATTGAGTCCATAGGAAAAGCCAATACTATTAAAAGGGGATGAGGTGTTGCTTAATGGCTTGCTTTCTCAAAATGCTTTGTGTCGGGGATATACCCCGCGGTTTGACCCGGCCAGAGATATGACCCGGTTGGGACTTGGTGTTTCATTGGTGACCCGGCAGATTATAAGCCAGCGGACACAGTTAAGCATTGTAAGCCGGTGAACACAGTTAAGCATTGTAAGCTCGCGGAGATAGTTAGGCCAGACAGTTAAGCTAGACAGTTAAGCCAGACAGTAAAGACGGCTTACGTTAAGAAGCCCAAGACATTAAGAAGCCCATGGTGAGAAGCCCATGGTAAGACGTCAAAATAGGTTAAGTCCTAATCCGAGTTTGACTCTACATGTAACCCGCCCCTTCAACTTATATAAGGAGGGGCGGGGCACCCCAAGAGGGAGAGCAGGAGAATAATCGTTAAGGCTAGACACAACTAGAAGAGAGCCGGTTATGCGGCGTCTCCCTCATGAGCATAATGAGACCTAGCCACAAATAGCATGTAGGGCTATTACTGAAAGATGTTTCCCGGGGCCCGAAGCTGTCTAAATCCTTGTCTTGTGTGTTGATCCGCCTCGCGTCTCTCGTACCTATCAACCCCTCTCAAGCTACCACATAGATACATTGGCCTCACGACTAAGTCCTCACGCTAGGACATCTGCCGTGACGTTTCCACGATAGTTGGCACCCGCCGTGGGGTATGCGCATGGTGGTGATGAGTTCTTGGAGGGATCTCTCCCGAAGATTGAGAAGGTCACAATTTTCTATATTTGAGTCCAAGAGAAAATTATGGTCATGCGTTGTGCTACGGATGAACGTGACCCGGCGATCCGTCGAGTTTGAAGACAAATTGATATCTATTACCCTTGAGCCGGGCAAGCCAAGTAAAAGATCTATTCCAGTGAGCACCAGGACCCAGGAATGGATTGTCCAAAGACCACTGCAACCGGCAGGAAGTCAACTTTCACTGTTGCTATTATGTGTTGCCTAAACAGTCAGAGGATAGCACTCCGAGTCAAAGTCAAATCCATCAAACGAATCTCCTTGAAGCAGTACATGCAGAGTTACCGCGTGAAAAGGCAAAACAGTGCGTGGACTACCAAAAAAAAGAGGAGAGAGGGAAAATACCAAGCGACCGGGACGTGGGTTAACCAATGACGATGACCCGGAAGAGGAATCCGGCCCGCCTTTGTTTCCTGCTTGCTTTGCCAGCGCCTTCCTACGGACACCCCCGCTCCGCGCCTTCGCACGCCCGCACCGGCTCTGCATCGTTGCGCCACACCATCCGCCCCGGCCAAGTCGTCGTTGGGCCTGCGCTAGCTCTGCTTCACCTTTGTGGTTTGCCTCCGCCGCTCGACCTGCCTAAGCCGCCCGCTGTCGTTGCCGTGTCTCGCTCCGGTTTTGAGTCACCCGTTTTTTACTACGACCCGCTGTTGCTGCACTTTGCTCCGGCTTTGAGACTCGCCATGGTTTTCTTTGGCCGTGGCTGCGCCAAGCCACTGCGACCTCGATCCCCTGCTGCCAGGAGTCCGCAGGTGCCACTCCTCTATTGATGTAGGCCTTACCTCTCCTGCGAGTCACTGCTGTGGCCCGCCTACACCTCTATGTGTTCTTTTGAGAGCCGGCCCCGCTGCGCATGAATTCACCTCCGCCTCATCACCATCAGCAAGCCGCTGTTCGTTGGGTTTCGACGCCACTGCGTACAAATAGCCTCTGCTTGGTTTGCTCCGGGGTCGCCAGCTTTGGCTGTTGTCTCAGAAACCTTGTTTACCACAGATTCATCACTTCGCCGCCGAACGGGGCCGTCGTGCGCATCCACAGCCGTGCCGTGATGAGAGCCGCCCCTGTGGGGGCCAGCCTCGAGTCACTACTTCCATCAGCGGTCTCACTGACATCACGCCAAGTTGCCCATTGCCGAGTTCTTAAGACGCCTCATTGCTGGCCCTCAACCTGAGCCGCCACCGTCCACAAGCAGCCACGACCCGCCCTCGCTGGAGCATCTCCGGCCTCCCGCTGTCACTCCTCACGGCCACGGCTCCAGCTCGCCATTAGAATCAAGCCAACCATGAGCCGCCCTTGCGGACTCTCTTCAAGTCGTTGTCACTGGCCATTTGAGTATCCGCACCTTCAATACAAGTCGCCATGCCGTGGTCGTAGCTCATCTCGCTAGAGTCACTTCCGACCTTCATCGACCGGTCTCTTCACCAAGCCACTACTGCCTCCGATTGAGCTGCCGTGGGCCCGCTTCAAACTGCCATGACCTGCTGCCCTTGCTGTGGCTGTCCGCGAGCCGTCGACGTTCCCTGCCTTCTTGGCCTACCCTCACTGGTGGCGCCGCAGCTCGTCTTTACATTGAAATTGCCTTGCTTCCACTGCGCGACGAGCCGGTTGGACCACGAACAGTATTGAGTCGCTGTCGCTGAGTCGCCCCGGCCTGGCACTGCTCCGAGTCGCCCAGGCTCGCGGCCCAAAGCCGTATCACTCATGTCAACTGTCCAGCCTCCTGACCCACCTTCATCGTCCGTGCTTGGGGTCGCCTTCGTCCCGCGTCGATCCGCCGCCACCGTGGCCCGCCGTTGCCGTCTCACGCCCTTGCTAGCCTCGCGCTTCAAGTCTCAAGGTATCCGTATATGTACTTGCTAGTACTTCCTAATGCAATGATGGAAGGAAAAGTACTACTTCATGTAGTAGTCCACGGGATCAAAATTTGCTGCTAAAGATTCATCTGAAGATCACGATTTGCAAAAGGACCGGAACGTGAGTCATAGTAGTTGTTGTCTGAGCCGCGACCCTCGCTTGAGTCACTAGTTGCCACCAAGATAGCGACGGAAGAGCCGATGCCTCATCAACCGCGTGCCACCATCGCGGCAAATTGCTGGTGCGCCTCGTCTGCAGCCGGGTTAACCCGTCGCTGCGGCCTTAGCTTCTGTCTTCGCTGCGCTAACCCGGCCTTTCATCTGTCTGAAATTGCAACCGCGCGACGCTGCGGCAGCGGTAACCCGCCTCGCCACGACCCTCCTTGACCCGCCGCTTGCTTCTCCTCTCTGTCAGTAACTAGAGTGAGCAGAAATGTGAGCTACTGGACAGACAGTTTTGGGTCGTTGTTTCCAAGCTTTTAAAGTGATTAGAGTTTCAGTTTAAACATTGTATCAAGACAGACTGGAAATTTTTGCTAGTCATTTTGTTTGACCCGCCGACGCGTCTTTTGCTGCCACAAGTTGCTGGATTGAGCTAGCCCTGGTTTCAAACATTGCTGCCATGACTCATCTCTTGTGAAAGAAGAGGATGACCGGGTGGGGTAAAGAGAGACCTCAGAGGCTATGAAAAAAAGTACTATGACCGGGGCAAGTCTGGCGCAATGCACGGTACTAATCACAGGTCGTCCGAACAAATCAGGTGATATCCATCTGATTCTATCTTATTAACACATATTGTTTCCATCAGAGAACAGCTACTTTGGTCTGTATATTTTTTATGTGCAGGACAAGGATTCATTATAAAGGTGGTGCCATACTGTGCCCATGGAGTGTGCGTTAGTGTCATCATGCACCGGCGTCCACGCCCACTTGTTGTTGAACGGGTGTGTGCAAACCGCCGCCCGTGCATCTTAATTTACATCAACTCGCCGGGACCTGATGTCTAATACGCAACCTTCTTCTTATAGACATTTTTGGGCCTTCAAGTGCAGAGGTTTGTAGGACAGTAGCAAATTTCCCTCAAGTGGATGACCTAAGGCTTATCAATCCGTGGGAGGCGTAGGATGAAGATGGTCTTTCCCAAGCAACCCCGCAACCAAATAATAAAGAGTCTCTTGTGTCCCCAACACACCCAATACAATGGTAAATTGTATAAGTGCACTAGTTCGGTGAAGAGATGGTGATACAAGTGCAATATGGATGGTAGATATAGGTTTTTGTAATCTGAAAATATAAAAACAGCAAGGTAGCAAGCGATAAAAGTGAGCGTCGACAGTATTGCAATGGTAGGAAACAAGGCATAAGGTTCATACTTTCACTAGTGCAAGTTCTCTCAACAATAATAACATAATTGGATCATATAACTATCCCTCAACATGCAACAAAGAGTCAATCCAAAGTCACTAATAGCGGAGAACAAACGAAGAGATTATGGTAGGGTACGAAACCACCTCAAAGTTATCCTTTCTGATCGATCTATTCAAGAGTCCGTAGTAAAATAACACGAAGCTATTCTTTCCGTTCGATCTATCATAGAGTTCGTACTAGTATAACACCTTAAGACACAAATCAACCAAAACCCTAATGTCACCTAGATACTCCAATGTCACCGCAAGTATCCGTGGGTACGATTATACGATATGCATCACACAATCGCAGATTCATTTATTCAACCAACACATAGAACTTCAAAGAGTGCCCCAAAGTTTCTACTGAAGAGTCAAGACGAAAACATGTGCCAACCCCTATGCATAAGTTCACAAGGTCACTTAACCCGCAAGTTGATCACCAAAACATACATCAAGTAGATCACGTGAATATCCCACTGTCACCACAGATAAGCACATGCAAGACATACATCAAGTGTTCTCAAATCCTTAAAGGCTCAATCCGATAAGATAACTTCAAAGGGAAAACTCAATCCATTACAATAGAGTAGAGGGGGAGAAACATCATAAGATCCAACTATAATAGCAAAGCTCGCGATACATCAAGATCGTGCCCAATCAAGAACATGAGAGAGAGAGAGAGATCAAACACATAGCTATTGGTACATACCCTCAGTCCCGAGGGTGAACTACTCCCTCCTCGTCATGGAGAGCGCCAGGATGATGAAGATGGCCACCGGTGAGGGAACCCCCCTCCGGCAGGGTGCCGGAATAGGGTCCCGATTGGTTTTTGGTGGCTACAGAGGATTGCTGCGGTGGAACTCCCG
>NC_041387.1:85902784-85914982 GCF_002162155.2 Triticum dicoccoides | reverse complement strand
ACGAGGGGGGGGGGCGTGCCCAGGGGGTAGGGCGCGCCTCCCTGCCTCATGGCTTCCTCGAAGCTTCCCCGACATCTACTCCAAGTCTCCTGGATTGCTTCCGTTCCAAAAATAACTCTCCCGAAGGTTTCATTCCGTTTGGACTCCGTTTGATATTCCTTTTCTGCAAAACACTAAAATAGGCAAAAACAACAATCTAGGCCGGGCCTCCGGTTAATAGGTTAGTCCCAAAAAATATTATAAAAGTGTATAGTAAAGCCCATTAAATATCCAAAACAGGTAATATAATAGCATGAATACTTCATAAATTATAGATACATTGGAGACGTATCATGGAGCGTGTGGTTGGGTTTTCCGCGCAAACCCAACAGGGACGCCACGCGCACTACTCTACGTCGGGGACTGCGCCGCCGCCGTGGTGTAGCCTCCCAGTTGGAGCTGTCGTCTGATGACGGCGGAGTGGCTGAGCAACCACGATGGACCGGTGCCATTGGCGATTGTGGGAGAAGCACACGAAAAAAGCTATAGGTAGGGAGCGGAAAATGCGACACATGACTCGCTGCCCGTGAGGGTTTTTATAGCAGGCCGGTTAGCATTGGGATTTTGGGAGATTACACCCAGTCGGGCGGGAAGCTTGCGCGGGAACCTACGAGGTTGTGCGGGAACGGGCTCACCGATGATTCATTGGCGCCACCGTTTGGCCAAAAGAAAGCTCCCGCGCGCTGCGCAAGCTTGCGCTATAAGCCGTTTGCAGCAGCAGGGTGACAAGACGTGCGAGAGAAGGACGAAAGGCCACGTACACGGTTAATAAAAAACATTTGCGATTGAATTACGTACTATACACCCATGACTCTTGTTCAAGGGTAGAAGATAATAGTAAAAGATAGGCCCTTCGGAGAGGGAAGCAGAGGTTGTCATGCACTTTTATGGTTGGATGCACAAAATCTTAATGCAAAAGAACATCACTTTATATTGCTGCTTGTGATAAGGACCTTTATTATGCACTACGTCTCTTTTATTTCTTCCCTACCACAAGTTCATATAAAGCTTATTTTCTTTGCAATAATAGATCATACATATTTAGAGAGCAATTTTTATTACATGCATCGATGACAACTTACTTGAAGGATCTTACTCAATCCATAGGTAGGTATGGTGGACTCTCATGGCAAAACTGGTTTAAAGGATGTTTGGAAGCACAAGTAGTATTTCTACTTGGTGTAAAGAATTTGTCTAGCATGAGAGGGAAAGGCAAGCTCAACATGTTGGATGATCCAAACAATATAACTTTTCAGATATAGGAAAACATAACCCATTACGTTGTCTTCCTTGCCCAACATCAACCTTTTAGCATGTCATATTTTAATGAGTGCTCACAATTACAAAATATGTCCAAGATAGTATATTTATATGTGAAATCTCTATTCCTTCAATATTCTTTCATGAATTGTTCAGGTGACCAATACAATGTTTGTTAACATTCAATAAATTTACCACCTCTACTTCTTATATGTGAAGTAATTACTCCCCATGGGATAAGCATATGAAACATATATAATTTCAGATTTATGATATTCAATTCATTCAACCATTTACTCATAGGATATAAGTGAAGCACACGACTAAATGACAAACTACTCCAAAAAGATATAAGTGAAGATCAATGAGTAGTTAAATAATTATGTAGCTATGTGAAGACACCCTCTCATTTAAGAATTTCAGATCTTGGTATTTTATTCAAACAGCAAGCAAAACAAAATAAAATGGCATTGCAAGGATATCACAACTCATGTGAAGAAGCAAAAACTTAGGTTCAACTGATACTAACTGATAATTGTTGAAGAAGAAAGGTGGGATGCCTACCGGGGCATCCCCAAGCTTAGATGCTTGAGACTTCTTGAAATATTATCTTGGGGTGCCTTGGGAATCCCCAAGCTTGAGATTTTGTATCTCCTTAATTCCTTTCATATCTTGGTTTCCTAAATCTCGAAAGCTTCATCCACATCAAACTCAACAAGAACTCGTGAGTTAAGTTAGTATAAACCAATGCAAAAACCTTATCAGTTTCTACTGTAACAAATCACAAAAATTATTATTCAACATTGCATACTAAATGTCTCTAAATATTTAATACTCTTATCCTCAAATAGAATCATTAAACAAGCGAACATATGCAAACAATCCAAACATAACAGCAATCTGCCAAAACAGTATAGTCTGTAAAGAATGCAAGATTCATTATACTTCCCTAACTCCAAAAATTATGAGAAAAATACTACACTGTAGAATATTTATAAGATCTCAATATGCAAAAAGTTTCAATATTATATCATTCTCTGACTTTTCTAGGGAATTTTTGCAACAGCAGTAAACTTTCTGTTTTGAAACAGCAACATGTATACTTGCAAAATCAGCATGGTAAAGGCTATCCTTGACATTTTTATTAAAAATATAGATGCAAAACATTATTCTAAATAACAGAAAGAAAATACTAACAAAATAAAATGAAGCTCCAAGCAAAACACATATCATGTGGTGAATAAAAATATAGCTCCAAGTAAAGTTACCGATGAACGAAGACGAAAGAGGGGATGCCATCCGGGGCATCCCCAAGCTTAGGCTCTTGGTTGTCCTTGAATATTACCTTGGGGTGCCTTGGTCATCCCCAATCTTAGGCTCTTGCCACTACTTATTCCATAGTCCATCGAATCTTTACCCAAAACTTGGAAACTGCACATCACAAAACTCAACAGAAAACTCGTAAGCTCCGTTAGTATAAGAAAATAAATCACCACTTAGGTACTGTTGTGAACTCATTCTAAATTCATATTGGTTTAATATCTAATTTATTCCAACTTCTCTATGGTTCATACCCTCCGATACTACTCATAGATTCATCAAAATAAGCAAACAACGCATAGAAAACAGAATCTGTCAAAAACAGAACAGTCTGTAGTAATCTGTATCATTCGAATACTTCTGTAATTCCAAAAATTCTGAAATAAATTGGTGGACCTGAGGAACTTGTCTATTAATCATCTGCAAAACGAGTCAACCTAAAATCACTCTCCTGTAAAAAATGGCAGCTAATATCGTGAGCACAAAAGTTTCTGTTATTTACAGCAAGATCGCATAGACTTCACCCAAGTCTTCCCAAAGGTTCTACTTGGCACAAACACTAAATAAAACATAAAACCACATCTAACCAGAGGCTAGATGAATTATTTATTACTAAACAGGAGCAGAAGCAAAGGACTAAAAGAAAATTGGGTTGCCTCCCAACAAGCGCTATCGTTTAACGCCCCTAGCTAGGCATGATGATTTCAATGATGCTCACGTAAAAGGATAAGAATTGAAACATAAAGAGAGCATCATGAAGAATATGACTAGCACATTTAAGTCTAGCGCACTTCCTATGCATAGGGATTTTGTGAGCAAACAACTTATGGGAACAATAATCAACTAGCATAGGAAGGTAAAACAAGCAAATCTTTAAGATTTTCAACACATAGAGAGGAAACTTGATACTATTGCAATATGTAGAAGCATGTGATCCTCTCTCATAATAATTTTCAGTAGCATCATGAATGAATTCAACCATATAACTAGCACCTAAAGCATTCTTTTCATGATCTACTTGCATAGAAATTTTACTACTCTCCACATAAGCAAATTTATTCTCATCAATAGTAGTGGGAGCAAACTCAACAAAATAAATATCATGTGAAGCATAATCCAATGGAAAATTAAAATCATGATGACAAGTTTAATGCTTATGTTTATTCTTTATGGCATACGTATCATCACAATAATCATCATAGATAGGAGGCATGCTTTCATCATAGTAAATTTGCTCATCAAAACTTAGGGGACAAAAAATATCATATTCATCAAACATAGCATCCCCAATCTTGTGGCTTTGCATATCATTAGCATCATGGGTATTCAAAGAATTCATACTAAAAACATCGCAATCATGCTCATCACTCAAAGATTTAGTGCCAAACATTTTATAGACTTCTTCTTCTAGCACTTGAGCACAATTTTCCTTACCATCATTTTTACGAAAGATATTAAAAAGATGAAGCATATGAGGCAAACTCAATTCCATTTTTTGTAGTTTTATTTTATAAACTAAACTAGTGATAGAACAAGAAACAAAAAGATTCGATTGCAAGATCTAAAGATATACCTTCAAGCACTCACCTCCCCGGCAACGGCGCCAGAAAAGAGCTTGATGTCTACTACGCAACCTTCTTCTTGTAGACATTGTTGGGCCTCCAAGTGCAGAGGTTTGTAGGAAAGTAGCAAATTTCCCTCAAGTGGATGACCTAAGGTTTATAAATCCGTGGGAGGGGTAGGATGAAGATGGTCTTTCTCAAGCAACCCTGCAACCAAATAACAAAGAGTCTCTTGTGTCCCCAACACACCCAATACAATGGTAATACAAGTGCAATATGGATGGTAGATATAGGTTTTTGTAATCTGAAAATATAAAAACAGCAAGGTAGCAAGCGATAAAAGTGAGCGTAGACGGTATTGCAATGGTAGGAAAAAAGGCCTGAGGTTCATACTTTCACTAGTGCTCTCTCAACAATAATAACATAACTGCACCATATAACTATCCCTCAACATGCAACAAAGAGTCACTCCAAAGTCACTAATAGCGAACAACAAACAAAGAGATTATGTTAGGGTACGAAACCACCTCAAAGTTATCCTTTCTGATCGATCTATTCAAGAGTCCGTAATAAAATAACACGAAGCTATTCTTTCCATTCGATCTATCATAGAGTTCGTACTAGAATAACACCTTAAGACACAAATGAACCAAAACCCTAATGTCACCTAGATACTCCAATGTCACCGCAAGTATCCGTGGGTATCATTATATGATATGCATCACACAATCTTAGATTTATCTATTCAACCAACACATAGAACTTCAAAGAGTGCCCCAAAGTTTCTACCAGAGAGTCAAGATGAATACGTGTGTCAACCCCTATGCATAAGTTCACAAGGTCACCGAACCCGCAAGTTGATCACCAAAACATACATCAAGTAGATCACGTGAATATCCCATTGTCACCATAGATAAGAACATGCAAGACATACATCAAGTGTTCTCAAATCCTTAAAGACTCAATCTGATAAGATAACTTCAAAGGGAAAACTCAATCCATTACAAGAGAGTAGAGGGGGAGAAACATCATAAGATCCAACTATAATAGCAAAGTTTGTGATACATCAAGATCGTGCCAAATCAAGAACACGAGAGAGAGAGAGAGAGAGAGATCAAACACATAGCTACTGGTACATACCCTCAACCCCGAGGGTGAACTACTCCCTCCTTGTCATGGAGAGCGCCGGGATGATGAAGATGGCCACCGGTAAGGGATCCCCCCTCCGGCAGGGTGCCGGAACAGGGTCCCAATTGGTTTTAGGTGGCTACAGAGCCTTGCGGCGGCGGAACCCCCGATCTATCGTGCTCCCGGAGGTTTTTGGGGTATATAGATATATATATATATATATATATATATATATATATATATATATAGGCTAAAGAAGTCGGTCAGGGGGGCCACGATGGACCCACGAGGGTGGGAGCGCGCCCAGGGGGGTAGGGCGCACCTCCCTGCCTCGTGGCTTCCTCGAAGCTTCCTTGACGTCTACTCCAAGTCCCCTGGATTGCTTCCGTTCCAAAAATAACTCTCCTGAAGGTTTCATTCCGTTTGGACTTTGTTTGATATTCCTTTTCTGTGAAACACTGAAATAAGCAAAATAGCAATCTGGGTTGGGCCTCCGGTTAATAGGGTAGTCCCAAAAAATAATATAAAAGTGTATAGTAAAGCCCATTAAACATCCAAAACAAGTAATATAATAGCATGAATACTTCATAAATTATATATACATTGGAGACGTATCAGGACCGCACCCGCGATTGACTCGTTGTTCACGCGGATTACCGCGCCTGCGATTGACTCGCCCGTCTGCATTGGCTTACAACACCGTGTTCGGCTCATCTGTGTGCTCTCGCGGCCGACTCGGCCATGATTGATTTCAGCTTCATCGTGGTGGTCATCAACTCCGCGGTGGATAATTACTGGCCTGACATATTAGGTGAAATCCATCCTGTCAAGTTTCTATTGATACATTTTTTCTTTGAGAAAAATTACTCTCGTTTGTGCAGTTTCTTATGCAGAAATTCACCATTACAAAGGAGGCCATCAAGTTATGGTTTTTTCCTACACTGGATGGGTCAATAGACAGGGTCAATTATAACTCACCGGGATTGAACATATTTCAACAATCCACTAGTCATACCATAGTCAAGCATGGAGAGTCTCAAGGCAATTCCTCGAGTAGTCTTAAGACTCGGGGGCTACATGGACATGGATCAGTAAATGTTGCCAGTTTAAAGGCCGTCAAAAAAATTCTGGCTCAAAATGAAGAATGCCGGTTTAAAATCCGGCTCAAGAGAAATCTGTCTCTCACAAAGTTTTGAAGATCTCAATATCCGGTTTTAAAATTCCAGTTCAAGAAGAATTTATCTCTTGCAAATCTCGATTTCTCAGGAAAAATTAAAGGGACCAAAGAGAGTCTGTTACAAAGCACAACTCAAACATAGGTACCCTGCTTTAATGGCCGTTGGGGGTTGATCGTATTTGAATCTAGCTTAACCCCTTTGGCACGGCTTCCTAATCGTATTCGAATCATAGCCGTTCAAACAATTTGATCATTTGGGGGCTGGGTCATATACAAATCATAGCTTAACCCCTTTTGGTCCGGCTTACTGATGGTATTCGAATCAGAGTCATCAAAACTTCAAGGTCATTTGGGGGCTTCCTGTTCAAACATAGGTGTATTCACCAAAGAGAAGATAGCTGTCGGTACCCTCTTGATCGCGCAATGCCAACACTTCAAGGTCACTAGGGGCTTCCTGATCGTATTCGAATCATAGATGTTGGTACCCCTTTGATCAGCGAAATGCCAAAAACCATTTGGGGGCTTCCTGATCGTATTCAAATCATAGCTATTAACCCTTATGGTCCGGCTTCCTGGTCATATTTGAACCATAGCCTCATTTTTTCTCATTTGGCTTGATTTTTTGAAGATTTTTTCTGTTTCTTATTGATACTATCTTGCCTTTTGGTTTAAAGTGATTCCGGCCATGCAGCCTTCAATCTCACAACTCATATTTGAAGCATACCCATTGTTTCTATTAACCCACCTGGCTTTCGACGATAAGTCGCCAGCATATGACAATATTAAATACTTGGAAGTATTGGCTTCTAAGTTTTGGGTTATCACCCTTACTACATTGGTATCATAAGCCGGCAGTACGATTCAATATCACAGGTCTTCAAAGTCGCTTCATCGCAATGACTATTATTTATCAATGGATATGATTTATTTTACAATGGAGGGAATAGTCCCAAGTCACTGCAGGCTTACAACCCGACACTTGGGGGCTACATTATTCAAATTGAGATTACATCAAATATGCAAGTCCCATGTCACTACCAGCATGCACCATGGCACTTGGGGGCTAATGTAAAGTCATTTTTTGATCAACTTATTGAAGACCCGACTCATCCCATTGTAATGAGCCGGCCCTTGGGGGCTACCAATTGCTCCTGTTAAAAATTCAAGGTACACAAACCTCAGTCCATTATATTGAAAGATCCACTACTCAGTTGGTAGAGTACAAAGCTCTTAACCTTATGGACGTGGGTTCAAGCCCCATGGTGGAGATTACATCATATGATGTTATTATCAATGAATTATATATAAAAGTCCCAGCTCAGTGTTATCTTATTGAGCAGGCCCTTGGGGGCTACACATTGCTGCTCAAGCCTACACGATCATATTTACAAACTCCCTGCTCATTATTTCATAATGACCCGGCACTTGGGGGCTAAAAGTGATATGAATATAATGGAGGTACATTTTCAAGTTTGATGTTAGAGACAATTATAACCCGGTGTTATCAATATTTACAAACCAGATATTTTGGCAATGATAAATTGGCAAGTTCTACATCTTCAAGCTGGCTGAAAATCAGATGAGTATTTCATGACCAATGTTTTTGATTATGAAGCTGGCCTATTGACCCGAATTTTCTATAAGAAGGAAATACCAAGGAGTTAAGGATGATCAGGTGCCGGCTTACAAGAGTTCTTAACCCGGAGCCTAATCTATGAAAATTGTTCTTGTGTTTGGTTTACATGATCAGCTTAACATGGATGAATCCAAATTAAACTGGGGGCTAATGTCAGGGATATACCCCGCAGTGTGACCCGGCCAGAGATATGACCTGGCTGGGACTTGGTGTTTCATTGGTGACCCGACCGATTATAAGCCGGCAGACACAGTTAAGCATTGTAAGCCGGCGGACACAGTTAAGCATTGTAAGCCGACGGAGACAGTTAGGCTAGACAGTTAAGCCAGACAGTTAAGACGGCTTACGTTAAGAATACCAAGACGTTAAGAAGCCCATGGTGAGAAGCCCATGGTAAGACGTCAAAATAGGTTAAGTCCTCATCCGAGTTTGACTCTACATGTAACCCGCCCCTTCAACTTATATAAGGAAGGGTGGGGCACTGTGACACCCCAAAATTTTGGCCTTGTTTTATTAAATTATTTTTTCTTCCAGGAATTTAAAACTTTGAATTTTTGAGGTCCATTTTGATTTTTTGTTTAAATCATTTCCTTCCCTGTTATGATGAGTTTTTCCCAAAAAGAAAACTTTTCAAAATTGTTGTTGGACTTGTTTAACCTCTCAAGAAAAACTTTGTTGTTATCAGTGTAACTAATTAAATAATTAAGTTGCTTGATCTTTATTTTCTTGAAAAGGGTTTTCTAGGTTAAATGGCCTTATTTGAACTGCAACCATTTGATAAAATTCGCTTAAAATTCCCATAAAAATTTGGAGATGTCATGTGATGTTTTTAAATCACTTTTATGCAAAAATATATTTCATTCATGAAATATTTTGAGCCCTACACTCAATTTTTCTTCTCTGGTCCAGAGTGCATTTTGCACTACAACCTATTTAAGTATTTCTTTAAAACTTCTACCAAAATTAAGGGAGGTCAGTAGGAGCCTGTTATCCCTCTTTGTGCAAAAACCTAATTATGTTCTTTGAAAAATTTGAGTGAATCAACCTCATTTCCATTCAGGACCAACTTGAGGATTTGTACAGCAACCACCATTTTAGTTGCTCCTATACCCTTAATTATTTCTCCTACTTGTAGTCCCCCATGTTAAACCCTTAAGTCCAGGAGCATGCACCATTTAGATCATTTTTGGTTCATGAAATAATGCTATTTATTTCCTGTCCAGAAATGTAGTTTTGTAAAACTTGCACTAACAAGTTTCTTCTTTTGACCAACTAACATCACCACTCTCTCTTTCTTCCACAGAGACACTGATCTGGAGATTTTGGACACTCCAAGAAATGCCTAAGTGCCCTTGGCATTTTGTCAAACACCTGGTGCGCATGGCCAGTTTTGACATGATTTTGTCTTTGCATTGTGACCTTGAACCTTGGATCGTACCAGCTTGTCCAATGGTTTTGCCTTAGACTATAACCCCACCCTGCTAAATCCCAGCTCCAACCAAGCGCTCTGGAGTGGCATGGCATTTCGTCGAGCACATTCAGTGCGTGCACTGGACGCGCCCAGAGCGCGCGTATTGCAGCCACGCGGCCGAGCCGACACGCTGGCCCCCACGGCTTTGGCCCGCTCTGCAGAACCACGCCACGCGCTCCCCTCCTCGCAGCAACGCGCCAAGCAGCCCCCGCCGCGCCCGGCAGGCCAAGAGCTAGCCGCCGCCGCCGCCCGACAGCCCCTGCTCCGTTCAGCGCCGCCCAAGCCACCCCGGCTCGCCACCTGGCCCCGGCACAGCCCGAGCTCATCCACACGGGTGTCCGCTAGCGTTCGTCGCCGCCACGTCGCCCTAGCTACAGAGAGGCGGTTCGCCGGAGAGCTTATCCCCACCGCCGCGGAACCGACCTTGGCGTGCTATAAATGGACACCCCGAGCCCCTCTGAGCACGGACGCGACCTCATGCTACCCCCATGGCGCTCCCCTGCCTCGCATTCGACCCGGGGAGGTCTTCTTCATCATCTCCGGCAACTCCTGCCGCCGCCATCGCCCCGGCCAATCCGGCACCTCCAGTACCTCCCCCTCTCTGTTCTCTTCGCCAGGAACTTCCTCATCCTCCTGTGAACACAACCCACTACTTGATTTTGATCGGGAACCATCGCCGCCACATAGTCACTTCGCCACCGAAGCTTTCCTCCGCCACGGAGCTCGCCGCCGGCAGCTCCCTCCACCTCCGACAACCCCACGACCACCGGGAGAACCGCTCCGGCCGTGCGGATCCATCCCTAACCTCTGGAGCCCGCGAGGAGCAGCCAAACGCCGGCGATGATCGCCGGAGCCCCGCTCCGCTCGGACAGAGGAGGGAGACGACGCGCGGCGACTGGTCAACCATGACCAGTGGGCCAGGCGGGCCCACTGTCAGCGACACCCCGCGCTGTCCACGTCAGATTAAGTGAAGACGTATTATCCCTAGTACGCTTTCCCCGCTCCGAAAGCGTATTCCCCTCCGAAACGTTTTCTTTTTTCTGTTTTATTTAAAAACAGATTTTGACCAAATGTTTGACTGGCTCTAACTTTTTAAATATAAGTCCAAATGAGTTGATTCTTTTTCCTACCTTCCTCATATTTGATCTAGTTTATTTTAAGATTTATTTGAAAAATTTTCAAACAACTTTTTGGTTCTGTTTTTGAAATGTGTGTTAATTCAAATATATTTTCAAATAGGATTTTTGGGAGAGAGAAGAAACTTTCAAAAGTTTGGAGAGCACCCTGCCTTCCCACACATTGAAGGCAAGCATTCTGAACCCCGGCATAATAATTTTGGAGTGATCGCTGATGCATTTATAACACCACCGCATTTCGAAGGACTTGTTATTTCATGTGATATGATCATATGCATGGGTGCATGTTACTGATTTCCATGCTGTTGGTAATGGACACACTTGTGATGATAATCACCCTCATGAGCTTTACATGCATACCGGCAGGAAACCGGGAAGACCTCTGCCTTGGGTAGGTATGAGTTTGTCGCCGGTCTCTGTCGGGACGGTTCTGTCCGGTATGGCATGGTAAGGTGATATGAGTGGTGACTCTGTTTGATGAAATATATTTGTTACGCTAATCATGCAGGGAATACTTGAACCTCCTGAGTCGACCGTAGATCGAGTCTTGTTCCAGTAACCCCATACCTGTTTCGTACTACCACTCGTCTCTACAGCAAGTAGAGTACGGTTCAGTAAGTTGTCAACCTCTTTCTAGCACACACCGTACAGAGAGGCCATGGTGGAAGATACTGGTTGTAACTGGTAGGCAGGCCACCTGGTCCGGGAGCATGGGTGTTTCCGGTTGGGACCAAGAGGGGAGGCCACCCCTTAGAGCGCGCGATATAAATTTGATCCCATGCTACGCGAGGTTGTAGCCTCCCCATTTAGAGTTTGCTTAACAGGTGTCGTGGGTGATTCCAGACACGTGTGTGATAAGCTGGTGTGTGCAAGTTAGGTGTGTTTTCAACAAAAAGACCGTAGATGGAATTAGTCCCGATGGACTAAAGAAATCCGTTACTCGTGGGTAAAGAGTACACCCTCTGCAGAGAATAAACCTATTCGAATAGTCGTGTCCATGGTTAAGGATTACAGTCTGGGATGGGTCAAGTATCGGTCTTAGTGTCGGTCTTCGGAGGTGAATCTATTAATCCAGAAATGGAATTACTACCTGTGACTGGTGATAACTATGATTATTATTATTTGACTAACCCATGATATTGTTGTTATTATCGTGTATCTCTGGGATAGTTCTACCTCCGGGATATTCACTTTGATTGTTTCTTTTAAAGCCCTTTATGAGGCGTCGCTCAAACGCCCGACTGTGGCATTTCTTTTAAAGCCCTTTATGAGGCGTCGCTCAGACGCCCGACTGTGGCATTTCTTTTAAGGCCCTTTATGAGGCGTCGCTCAGACGCCCGACTGCGGCATTTCTTTTGAAGCCCTTTATGAGGCGTCGCTCAGACGCCCGACTGTGGCATTTCTTTTAAAGCCCTTTATGTGGCGTCGCTCAGACGCCCGACTGTGGCATTTCTTTCAAAGCCCTTTAT
>NC_041387.1:85874217-85902570 GCF_002162155.2 Triticum dicoccoides | reverse complement strand
CAGACGCCCGACTGTGGCATTTCTTTTAAGGCCCTTTATGAGGCGTCGCTCAGACGCCCGACTGTGGCATTTCTTTTAAAGCCCTTTATGAGGCGTCGCTCAGACGCCCGACTGTGGCATTTCTTTTAAAGCCCTTTATGTGGCGTCGCTCAGACGCCCGACTGTGGCATTTCTTTCAAAGCCCTTTATGTGGCGTCGCTCAGACGCCCGACTGTGGCATTTCTTTTAAAGCCCTTTATGTGGCGTCGCTCAGACGCCCGACTGTGGCATTACTTGTTATTTATTTCACTAATCTTTTTTATACTATCTTGTTATTGCAATTTCATAAATAACTTGCTTGCACGCATCCGAGAGTTGTTTAGCTTTTATGACTGACGTCATGAGCATAATATTTTTTTTTCAGCACATCATTGTTATATTATACCTGTGTTCATAATGTTTGCGAGTACATTCAAAGTACTCACTGGCTTGTCCCTGGCTATTGTCTTGGCCAGATTTTCCTGCACGGAGAGGAGCGACGTGATGCCAGCCCCGGAACCCACGCAATGGAGATAGCAGCCTCGCGAAGATAGGAATTTAACCTGGTCAGCTGTTCCCGTGGGGAATGGAGTCCCATAGACACAGATGTTTCACAACCCGCTTCCGCCATCAATCACTAGAAACCATTGGTTGTACTCACAGGCCAGAATGGTCTTGTACTACATATTCTGTATTTGGCTTGGAATTTCTGTATCAAGTTGGGGCCTCATCAGCTAACAGTAATCCTGGGGCTGATGAGAACGACAGTCTTTTCTGGAAATTTATTACCCAGAAAACCTGGTCGCAACAGACTTGGTATCAGAGCCAGGCTGACCATTGGCTAATCCTATCTTAGCCCGGTCAATAAACTTAGGCAAACCAACCCACCAGACCTTAACCAAACCCCAGCCAAGCTTCTCGTGCAAGATAGCCACACAGTGACCCAACACTTTTGGCAGTCGGTGCCCAACCTATCAACCTAACCTGTCACTCATGCGCCAGTGACCGGCCCCTAAATAATCTTTTCTCGCAAGCGTGCGAAGGAAGATTCCGTCCCCTTTTCCCTATAAAAAAGGGGCGTGCTAGCCCCAAACCAGCACACATAGTCGCTACCCCAAACCGAGCCACAATGCCTGGACCTATAGTGCACAACGAAACCACAGCAACCAACCTTGGAGGTTTTGTGACCATCCTCGCAAACCTCACCCGTCGTGCCTACGCGTTAGAGGAGCCACCAGAATATGTTGTGTATCAAGGACCCATGAGCGGTGAAGACCGCCAATTCTGGGCCACAGTGCACATTTACGGTAGGAGTCTAGCCCCCGAGCGCCCCTACAGGTTCACCGGAAGAACAACTTCCTTTGAGCCACAAGCCATCCAGCTAGCCGCTCGAGAGGCTATAGTTCATCTCAGGCACTTGTCGCCCAGAGTTAACTGTCGCTCGTTCCACTACTACCCCAGACGTGAAGGGTATGGTAGACCACCCCAAGTCGCCAATGGAGACCACGAGACGGACCCCGCATTGTTGCACCTAGTGCGCTATGTAAGTGCACTAGAGGCACTGTTCAACCAAATCACTATTGATCTAATTGCAGCTCGTGGAGAGTTGGTTCGTCGAGCCCCGGCGAGAGAAGGAAACGAGCCCAACACCGACAACCCAGTCGTGTTGTTTGGACAACCAATCGAGACCCCGAGATCTGCCCCAGCCATCGGCCAAGGTGCTGCGATAACCCCAGAAGTGCTTCGTCGCATATTGGGAGCACACTCCAACGGGGTTGTGGCCAACAATCCCCGCAATGGTCATTCTCACTACCCCGACCCTGCAGTTCCTCCGCCATCTCCGACTAATCCCGGCAGAGAGACACGTGGAGAAGCCTCGACATCCACCAGGCACGCCCGTTTAGACATAAACGAGGTAGACTGAGCCGTATGAGTAGTACCAAGTTTCAATGTATCCTCGCTTTGTAATCATGCGACCGCGTATATTAACGCAGCTTGTCTTTGTGCCTCTGTGTTGATAGTAGCCTTGCATGTTTGGTCAGCGCATAGCTGCATATTTTTCCGGGCACAACTACCAAAACCAGCCCGACGACAACCACAGTAACACATCTCTTTATGAGATATGTGTATCTCTGACACTGACCTGACCTTTGGATCCAAGCTGGCAAATTTATTACCTTTCACCACGGTAAAAATGATCCAGCTCCATTGCTATATAAAGGCCACCTTGTGACCTTACCCAGCAACCCCCACCTTGTGCACCACACTCGCACTTTTTCCTGTCATGCCGAACCCCAGCATTCATCTGAGAACCCCAGATGCAACCCCAGGTAGCTTTGTCAAAATATTGTGGGATTTTACCCGCAGTACCATGGGTTCTACCCAGCCACCCCAGTACGAGCTGTTCAAATCAAGGATCACCCCCTCCACCTTGGAATATTGGGCAGCAGTACACATTCCTCCTGTAGACCCCAACCAAGATCCAATAGAAGTTTCCTTCGTGGGGAAATCTATGCCAACCCCACACTTGGCCATAGAAGCTGCTGCGAAAGAAGCGATTGCCCGTCTTCGATCCGCAGTACCCTATGCCCGCGAACGAGGATATTATTACTTTCCGAGTCGTGCAGCACCCGGAGAAGTAACGTCTTTTTCCGGTGGGCGTATTGAGAGAGACCCAGTTCTAGCCAACCTTATCCAGTACATCATTGCTCAAGAGCATTTAAACCAGCGCGTGATGGATTATCTCCAGAGCCTCGCAGATTTAAATCCTCAGGTTGCCATCGGCAGACCACTGAGACCCGACACGGAGAGATGCATACATCGACTGGTCAATCCACTTCCTCCGATTGAACAAGAATGTATCCCTTTACCAGAGACATTTTATCAGGACCCCGTCCAGTTACCGTTTTCTTTTTAGACGTCACTACTGTATTTGTTCTTTGCTGCATTTATTTATGTGTGTGACTAATGCGTAATACCTTGAGTTTGTGCGACGAGTTAATTATTTGGCTTCTGCTCATGTGTGTAGTTTTGTTGTGGTTTTACGCTCCTTTAAAGTAACTGTTTTCCCCTCGCGAAACCCTGGAGTGAGATTTCCTTTTCCCTGAGTTGCTACATCTCCACTTTCTCACGACGTGGATTATTTAATTTCACTCAGCACCACGAGCAGACTCACAACCATAATCATTCGGACCCATACACTGTTTGCAAAATTTTGCAATGGTGTTACATCCAGATAATCACCCCCTAACAACAGTTAGCACCCGACACACTCCATCTACTCCTCATGATCACCACCACCGCGGAGAACCAACACCCGAGCCGCAACATCGCGATACTCGTCGAAGATTATCGCGCACAGGAGCACAGAGAGCCCCAGCAGCGTCGCCAGCCCTCCGCATATCAGGGTCACAAACCAGTCCGGCATCGCCTCCGCCATTAGAGCCTCGACCGAGCTTCTGTAAGCAGTAACGGAGAAATAAGGAGGAGGAGAAGTGAGGCCAGGTGTAAGGAGGAAGAGAGAGGCACCCCGGCCATTTTTATAGCTCGAGCTCGGTGTACGGTGGGCGAAGTCCACCAACGCCGCTCGTCGCCGATCACCGGTGTTCGGAGTCGAATCCGCGAGCAGTGCCGATAGCGCGCTGGCCCGCGAGGTGAGTGCACGCTGCACCAGCAGCTAGCACGCCGCGCACTACCACGGTACGGCCTAGATGCCCTACACACTAGGCGTCGCCGGTGGAGAAAGCGCGCGGGAGAGAGGAGGAAGATAGGTCCAGAGGGAGAAGAAGAGGAGACTGACAGTGGACCCCGGGTCCACCTGTCGGCTAGAGAGAGCACTGTGCTCTCGGTACGACCAGCGTATATCTAAATTTAGGAGTTGTCCTAAATTTATATCCAGCGTAGAAATCACCCGTTTTGTCCCGAACCGTAGACTTTTCCGCGCAGCCCCAGTTTTTCACACGGTGGTTTTTCACCATTTATTGCCCTCTCACTGTAGCTACATCTTTATTGCGTAAATATTCTCTTAACACCGCTTTCAGCAAATCTCGAGGACGAGATTTTTCTTAAGGGGGATAGTATTGTGACACCCCAAAATTTTGGCCTTGTTTTATTAAATTATTTTTTCTTCCAGGAATTTAAAACTTTGAATTTTTGAGCTCCATTTTGATTTTTTGTTTAAATCATTTCCTTCCCTGTTATGATGAGTTTTTCCCAAAAAGAAAACTTTTCAAAATTGTTGTTGGACTTGTTTAACCTCTCAAGAAAAACTTTGTTGTTATCAGTGTAACTAATTAAATAATTAAGTTGCTTGATCTTTATTTTCTTGAAAAGGGTTTTCTAGGTTAAATGGCCTTATTTGAACTGCAACCATTTGATAAAATTCGCTTAAAATTCCCATAAAAATTTGGAGATGTCATGTGATGTTTTTAAATCACTTTTATGCAAAAATATATTTCATTCATGAAATATTTTGAGCCCTACACTCAATTTTTCTTCTCTGGTCCAGAGTGCATTTTGCACTACAACCTATTTAAGTATTTCTTTAAAACTTCTACCAAAATTAAGGGAGGTCAGTAGGAGCCTGTTATCCCTCTTTGTGCAAAAACCTAATTATGTTCTTTGAAAAATTTGAGTGAATCAACCTCATTTCCATTCAGGACCAACTTGAGGATTTGTACAGCAACCACCATTTTAGTTGCTCCTATACCCTTAATTATTTCTCCTACTTGTAGTCCCCCATGTTAAACCCTTAAGTCCAGGAGCATGCACCATTTAGATCATTTTTGGTTCATGAAATAATGCTATTTATTTCCTGTCCAGAAATGTAGTTTTGTAAAACTTGCACTAACAAGTTTCTTCTTTTGACCAACTAACATCACCACTCTCTCTTTCTTCCACAGAGACACTGATCTGGAGATTTTGGCCACTCCAAGAAATGCCTAAGTACCCTTGGCATTTTGTCAAACACCTGGTGCGCATGGCCAGTTTTGACATGATTTTGTCTTTGCATTGTGACCTTGAACCTTGGATCGTACCAGCTTGTCCAATGGTTTTGCCTTAGACTATAACCCCACCCTGCTAAATCCCAGCTCCAACCAAGCGCTCTGGAGTGCCATGGCATTTCGTCGAGCACATTCAGTGCGTGCACTGGACGCGCCCAGAGCGCGCGTATTGCAGCCACGCGGCCGAGCCGACACGCTGGCCCCCACGGCTTTGGCCCGCTCTGCAGAACCACGCCACGCGCTCCCCTCCTCGCAGCAACGCGCCAAGCAGCCCCCGCCGCGCCCGGCAGGCCAAGAGCTAGCCGCCGCCGCCGCCCGACAGCCCCTGCTCCGTTCAGCGCCGCCCGAGCCACCCCGGCTCGCCACCTGGCCCCGGCACAGCTCGAGCTCATCCACACGGGTGTCCGCTAGCGTTCGTCGCCGCCACGTCGCCCTAGCTACAGAGAGGCGGTTCGCCGGAGAGCTTATCCCCACCGCCGCGGAACCGACCTCGGCGTGCTATAAATGGACACCCCGAGCCCCTCTGAGCACGGACGCGACCTCATGCTACCCCCATGGCGCTCCCCTGCCTCGCATTCGACCCGGGGAGGTCTTCTTCATCATCTCTGGCAACTCCTGCCGCCGCCACCGCCCCGGCCAATCCGGCACCTCCAGCACCTCCCCCTCTCCGTTCTCTTCGCCAGGAACTTCCTCATCCTCCTGTGAACACAACCCACTACTTGATTTTGATCGGGAACCATCGCCGCCACATAGTCACTTCGCCACTGAAGCTTTCCTCCGCCACGGAGCTCGCCGCCGGCAGCTCCCTCCACCTCCGACAACCCCACGACCACCGAGAGAACCGCTCCGGCCGTGCGGATCCATCCCTAACCTCTGGAGCCCACGAGGAGCAGCCAAACGCCGGCGACGATCGCCGGAGCCCCGCTCCGCTCGGACAGAGGAGGGAGACGACACGCGGCGACTGGTCAAACATGACCAGTGGGCCAGGCGGGCCCACTGTCAGCGACACCCCGCGCTGTCCACGTCAGATTAAGTGAAGACGTATTATCCCTAGTACGCTTTCCCCGCTCCGAAAGCGTATTCCCCTCCGAAACGTTTTCTTTTTTCTGTTTTATTTAAAAACAGATTTTGACCAAATGTTTGACTGGCTCTAACTTTTTAAATATAAGTCCAAATGAGTTGATTCTTTTTCCTACCTTCCTCATATTTGATCTAGTTTATTTTAAGATTTATTTGAAAAATTTTCAAACAACTTTTTGGTTCTGTTTTTGAAATGTGTGTTAATTCAAATATATTTTCAAATAGGATTTTTGGGAGAGAGAAGAAACTTTCAAAAGTTTGGAGAGCACCCTGCCTTTCCACACATTGAAGGCAAGCATTCTGAACCCCGGCATAATAATTTTGGAGTGATCGTTGATGCATTTATAACACCACCGCATTTCGAAGGACTTGTTATTTCATGTGATATGATCATATGCATGGGTGCATGTTACTGATTTCCATGCTGTTGGTAATGGACACACTTGTGATGATAATCACCCTCATGAGCTTTACATGCATACCGGCAGGAAACCGGGAAGACCTCTGCCTTGGGTAGGTATGAGTTTGTCGCCGGTCTCCGTCGGGACGGTTCTGTCCGGTATGGCATGGTAAGGTGATATGAGTGGTGACTCTGTTTGATGAAATATATTTGTTACGCTAATCATGCAGGGAATACTTGAACCTCCTGAGTCGACCATAGATCGAGTCTTGTTCCAGTAACCCCATACCTGTTTCGTACTACCACTCGTCTCTACAGCAAGTAGAGTACGGTTCAGTAAGTTGTCAACCTCTTTCTAGCACACACCGTACAGAGAGGCCATGGTGGAAGATATTGGTTGTAACTGGTAGGCAGGCCACCTGGTCCGGGAGCATGGGTGTTTCCGGTTGGGACCGAGAGGGGAGGCCACCCCTTAGAGCGCGCGATATAAATTTGATCCCATGCTACGCGAGGTTGTAGCCTCCCCACTTAGAGTTTGCTTAACAGGTGTCGTGGGTGATTCCAGACACGTGTGTGATAAGCTGGTGTGTGCAAGTTAGGTGTGTTTTCAACAAAAAGACCGTAGATGGAATTAGTCCCGATGGACTAAAGAAATCCGTTACTCGTGGGTAAAGAGTACACCCTCTGCAGAGAATAAACCTATTCGAATAGCCGTGTCCATGGTTAAGGATTACAGTCTGGGATGGGTCAAGTATCGGTCTTAGTGTCGGTCTTCGGAGGTGAAACTATTAATCCAGAAATGGAATTACTACCTGTGACTGGTGATAACTATGATTATTATTATTTGACTAACCCATGATATTGTTGTTATTATCGTGTATCTTTGGGATAGTTCTACCTCCGGGATATTCACTTTGATTGTTTCTTTTAAAGCCCTTTATGAGGCGTCGCTCAGACGCCCGACTGTGGCATTTCTTTTAAGGCCCTTTATGAGGCGTCGCTTAGACGCCCGACTGTGGCATTTCTTTTGAAGCCCTTTATGAGGCGTCGCTCAGACGCCCGACTGTGGCATTTCTTTTAAAGACCTTTATGTGGCGTCGCTCAGACGCCCGACTGTGGCATTTCTTTCAAAGCCCTTTATGTGGCGTCGCTCAGACGCCCGACTGTGGCATTTCTTTTAAAGCCCTTTATGTGGCGTCGCTCAGACGCCCGACTGTGGCATTACTTGTTATTTATTTCACAAATCTTTTTTTATACTATCATGTTATTGCAATTTCATAAATAACTTGCTTGCACGCATCCGAGAGTTGTTTAGCTTTTATGACTGACGTCATGAGCATAATATTTTTTTTTTCAGCACATCATTGTTATATTATACCTGTGTTCATAATGTTTGCGAGTACATTCAAAGTACTCACTGGCTTGTCCCTGGCTATTGTCTTGGCCATATTTTCCTGCACGGAGAGGAGCGACGTGATGCCAGCCTCGGAACCCACGCAATGGAGATAGCAGCCTCGCGAAGATAGGAATTTAACCTGGTCAGCTGTTCCCGTGGGGAATGGAGTCCCATAGACACAGATGTTTCACAACCCGCTTCCGCCATCAATCACTAGAAACCATTGGTTGTACTCACAGGCCAGAATGGTCTTGTACTACATATTCTGTATTTGGCTTGGAATTTCTGTATCAAGTTGGAGCCTCATCAGCTAACAGTAATCCTGGGGCTGATGAGAACGACAGTCTTTTCTGGAAATTTATTACCCAGAAAACCTGGTCGTGACAGGCACCCCAAGAGGGAGAGCAGGAGAATAATCGTTAAGGCTAGACACAACTAGAGGAGAGCCGGTTATGCGGCGTCTCCCTCATGAGCATAATGAGAACTAGCCACAAACAACGTGTAGGGCTATTACTGGATGATGTTTCCCGAGGCCCAAAGCTGTCTAAATCCTTGTCTTGTGTGTTGATCCGCCTCGCGTCTCTCGTCCTGATCAACCCCTCTCAAGCTAACACATAGATGCATTGGCCCCACGACTAAGTCCTCACGCTAGGACATCTGCCGTCATGTTTCCACGACACTTTGTGATATGCTCCAAAAACCCTCAACCACTTTCTCATATCCACATATGTCCCAAACCAAAAGTCAAACTCGGCCCCACCTATATGATCTATCCGGCGTTACCGAGTTCACTTGACATAGCCACTGCCAGAAACCCTAGTCACTTCGGTCTCACCGATAGGGATCTCGGTCTCACCGAGATGGGATTGCAAACTCTCTATTTCCCTTCGTAACGTTTTGGTCTAACTGAGATGAGCGATCGGTCCCACCGAGTTCGCAATGCAAACTCCCTGTTTCCCTTTCATAACGTTTTGGTCTCACCGAGATGAGAAAATCGGTCCCACCGAGTTTGCCTGGCCAACTCTCTAGTTATCTTATTACTGAAGTCGGTCCCACTAAGTTTGTGTAATCGGTCTTACTGAGATTAGTTATGCCCTAACCCTAAAGAAATCGGTCCCACCGAGTTGACATGTCGGTCCCACCAAAATGCCTAACGGTCACATTATGAACTAAATCGGTCCGACTGAGTTTCATGATTCGGTCCCACCGAGTTTGGTAAATTGTGTGTAACGATTAGATTTTGTGTGGAGGCTATATATACCCCTCCACCCTTTCTTCATTCATGGAGAAAGCCATCAGAACATGCCTACACTTCCAGCATTCATTTTCTGAGAGAGAACCACCTACTCATGTGTTGAGACCAAGATATTCCATTCCAACCACATAAATCTTGAACTCTAGCCTTCCCCAAGTTGCTTTCCACTCAAATCATCTTTCCACCAAATCCAATCCTATGAGAGAGAGAGTTGAGTGTTGGGGAGACTATCATTTGAAGCATAAGAGCAAGGAGTTCATCATCAACACACCATCTATTACCTTTTGGAGAGTGGTGCCTCCTAGATTGGTTAGGTGTCACTTGGGAGCCTCTGTGAAGATTGTGGAGTTGAACCAAGGAGTTTGTAAGGGCAAGGAGATCGCCTACTTCGTGAAGATCTACCCTAGTGAGGCAAGTCCTTCATGGGCGATGGCCATGGTGGGATATACAAGGTTGCTTCTTCGTGGACCCTTCGTGGGTGGAGCCCTCCATGGACTCGCATAACCGTTACCCTGCGTGGGTTGAAGTCTCCATCAACGTGGATGTACGATAGCACAACCTATGGGAACCACGTCAAAAATCTCCGTGTCAACATTGTCTTTGCTCTCTCCAAACTCCTCCCATTTACTTTCTTGCAAGTTGCATGCTTTACTTTCCGCTGCTCATATACTCTTTGCATGCTTGTTTGAATTGTGTTAAGATTGCTTGAGTTGTGTAAAGTTGCTAAAATCTGCCAAGACTTAAAATTGGGAAAAGGCTAGATTTTTATTTGGTCAAGTAGTCTAATCACCCCCTCCCCTCTAGACATACTTTCGATATTACACTTTTGCATACGACCCCAGATTAAGATGATTTTTATATCAAAATTGACCGTTTCGATGAGACGCACAACTTTCATGTTCAAATATTTTCCATCTAAGGCCATCTCTATTGAGATTCATATCATTCTTTAATCTGGTGTCAATATGAGCATCTCTGAACTTGTCATAACTTTTGCATCCGAGCTCCATTTTAGACCATCTTCATATCCATCTTGATCTTCTCAAAGAAAGCCATCCCATGGTGAATTTCAATCATAAGTTTGAATTAATATTGACATAACTTTAAGCAACCTTTATGATTGTGCCACTTTTGACCGTCAACACATGCCCCGCCATTTTTTGGCAAAGCTAGCACGTCGAAAAATAACGTGTACCATGTTTGTTCTAAGGACGGTGTCAACACTCCATCGGCCGTTCATATGTGTTTAGGCGATATATCTATATTGTCCATGTTCATACTTGGGGCGATAACTCCATATCGGCCATTGATTTTAACTTCTTATTTACATCATACCTTGGAACCGAGTACCACCAATCGGCTTTAAAGAGATGGGAATTAACCCGTTCCTTGTGGCACTAAGGAAATCAAACTCTGAGAGGTCACGCCCTGTTAAGCAAGTAGCATCAAGATGATTCCAATCAACCAACACATCAGCCAAAGCAACACAACCTGAATTATCAGCCTGAATGACTTCTACTTCATCATCGACCCATTGTATTAAGAATTGGTGCATGGTAGATGGCACACACTGGTTAGCATGAACCCAATCACGGACTAATATAACGTTATAGTTACCTTGCACCTCAACGATGAAGAATGTGGTGGCCAAAGTTTTGCTTCCCACAGTGAGTTCCATGCACATCACACCTTTGGCCTCTGTCTTTTCTTTACCCTCAAATCTGTTAAGTACCATATTGGTCTTCATCAATGCATCATGATGTAACCCCAACTTCTTGAAGACCGAATAGGGCATAAGATTAACCACAACACCACCATCAACGAGCATCCTAGCAACCGGCGATCCATTAATATGACCTTTGAGGTACAATGGCTTCAAGTGTTTCACCGGTTCTTTCGGCTTCTCGAAGATAGCGTTCTTTAGGACCAAAATCCAGCTGGGCCACCTCCTCTTCTCCACCTATAGCATGAAACTCGGCAGGTAAGTAATACACCATTAATATCCATACCTTCCTGAACCGGCATAGATCCGTAATCCACCATCTCATCTTCATCTCCCAATGTGTATATTGGGCGTAAAGTTTTCTCAACTGAAGGGGATGTTTCAAGTGATGTGGACATTGTAATAGGGGTCGCATCATCCTCTTTTGGTGGTGAAGGTGTTGCTGTAGCTAATGTAGAAGCATCTGTGTTTTCTTTTTGTTTAGGCCTCCACACTTGTTTTGTGAGTATCATAGGCCAAATTTCATTGAACAATTCGTCCCTTTGCTTCTCTTCTTTGTGCTCTACCTTCTCGTGGTTCCTTATGCGTTGTCATCTACTTTTTGTAATCTTACTTAGACCGTGAGGACACCACTTAGGTTGGGTATATTTGGGATGCCTAAGTTTGGCCTTGCTTGTGCTAGCCTCATGATCATTAACCATGGAACCCTGCTGAACAATAACAATATTACCATTAGAATTAGCCAGATTACCAACAATCACCTTTTTCATCTCCTTTTGCTTGTCGCATTCTGAAATTTCCGCATTAAGTGACGTAATACGCCACACATTTTTATTGGCCTTGCTTGGAGAAATGTTGGTTGGCCGATTAGTGATGTCTACTACACAACTTGTTCTTGTAGACTTGTATTGGGCGTCCAAGCATAGAGTTCTGTAGGACAATAGCAATTTACTCTCAAGTGGATGACTTAAGGTTTATCAATCCGTGGGAGGCGTAGGATGAAGATGGTCTCTCTTAAACAACCCTGCAACCAAATAATAAAAAGTCTTTTGTGTCCCTAACACACAAAATACAATGGTGAATTGTATAGGTGCACTAGTTCAGCGAAGAGATGGTGATACAAGCATAGTAATGATACTAGATATTGGTTTTGTAATAGGAACAATAAAAAACATCAAGGTAGCAAGTAACAAAAGTGAGCACAAATGGTATTGCAATGCTTGAAAATGAGGCCTAGGGTCCGTACTTTTGCTAGTGCAATGTCTCAACAATGCTAATATAATTGGATCATATAACCTTCCCTCAACGTGCGATGAAGAATCACTCCAAAATTCCTATCTAGCAGAGAACATAAGATGGAATTTTTTTGTAGGGTAAGAAACCACCTCAAAGCTATTCTTTCTGATCAATCTATCCTAGAGTTCGTACTAAAATAACACCAAGCTATTCTTTTTGATCGATCTAACCAAAGTTCGTACTAAAATAACACCATATGATACACATCAACCAACTCTAATGTCACCTTGATACTCCAATGTCACCACGAGTATCCGTGAGTTGATTATACGATATGCATCAAACAATTTCAGATTCATAATACTCAATCCAACACAAAGAACCTAAAAGAGTGCCCCAAGATTTTTACCGGAGAAACAAGGAATCCGTGAGTTGAGTGCCAAGAAATAGATCAACTGCTCTCAAATCCATGAAAGTATTCAATCCAATAAAACGGAATCTCAAAGGGAAAACTCAATTCATTACAACAAGATAGAGAGGGTAAAACACCATATGATCCAACTATATTAACAAAGCTCGCGATACATCAAGATCATGCCATCTCAAGAACATGAGAGAGAGATTAAACACATAGCTACTGGTACAAACTCTCAGCCCTGAGGGTGGACTACTCCCTCCTCATCATGGTGGCCGAAGGGATGATGAAGATGGCCACTGGTGATGATTAACCTCTCCAGCAGGGTGCCAGAATGGGGTCTAGATTAGTTTTTCGTGGCTACAAAGGCTTGCGGTGGAGGAACTTCTGATCTATGGTTACCCCAAGGGTTTTTGGAATATTTGTCAATTTATAGGGTGAAGAGGCAGTGCGGGAGGTCACCGAGGGGGGCACAAGCCCCTGGGCGCGCCCAGGTGGGTCGTTCCCACCTCGAGCCTCCCCTCTGGTACTTCTTTAGCCCATCCTGGGTCTTCTGGTCCAAAACATTTTGATGCGTTTGGACTCTGTTTGATATTGATTTCCTGTGAAGTAAAAAACAAGCAAAAAATAGCAAGTGGCACTGGGCACTATGTCAATAGGTTAGTCCCAAAAAATGATATAAAGTTGCTATAAAATGATTGTAAAACATCCAAGGATTATAGTATAACAGCATGAATACTTCATAAATTATAGATACGTTGGAGACATATCAATTAGCACCATAGCTCAAATGGCCTTGTGCGGGATAATAAAGCCTCTCGTGAGCAGGCCATCTAGGTGCAGCCCACCCCATATGAAAAGCAGAAGGAGCCATTGGGGGCTGCCCCCATCCTCCATTGAAGTCTGTCATGTAATATGGGGCATACGGGGGTTGTGACATCCATGGTGTCGGTGTCCATGACCCATATGGCTTTGCATAGCATCGAAACTCTTGCTTCGGAGGCGATCTTGAATGCTTTGAATGTGATGGACGATTAGAGCTAGAACAGACCGCTTGACTTGCATATTTGGATAGCAACATATTAAAAGTTGGCTTGATTTGCTTGCACTTAGCTTCACTCTTTTCCCGCTTGCCAACTTCTGAATTCTTGGGCTTGACAAATTTAACATGAGTATCTTCTTGTACTTGTGGTTGACCCTCGAGTGCAGGATTTTTTATGATGATCTTCAATACTTCCTTGCCATCGGGTTGCTTATCAAGCACAACCTCTCTTCCCAAGTCTTTGGTGCCCTCCTTGCCTTTCCTGGGTTCACCAATAACAACATTATCTTTGTTAGCAGATTCGGCTATGCTAGGCCGAATTAACATTTTCTTTCCCTCCAAGTTCATGGTATTTATCGGGAAGGGTTGTTTATCAACTTGCATCTCAACAAAATTCAATCGTCCATCATTAATGGCCGATTGTATCTGTCATCAAAAAACATTGCAATCGTTAGTAGCATGAGAAAATGAATTATGGTACTTGCAATAAGCACACCGTTTCAACTCATCAAACGGCGGTATGGTGTGTGATATTCTAATAACCTTATCTTGCAAGAGAGCATTGAATATTTTATCACACTTAGATATATCAAAATTAAACTTCATCTCCTCATCACAATTCTTGCGAATTAGCTTAAGAGAATTGCATGTATAGGGTTTGCCCTGTGAGGACCAAACAAACTCAGTAGTATAGACATCAACCTCATCATCTAAATTATCATCATTGTATTCAACCATATGCATTCTAGGATGATCAGTTGTAGACCTATGAACATATTTACTTCGACTCTCTTGAGCCAAAGCTTTTTGTAAGACTTGGTTAATATTCAAAAACTCATAACTTTCTAGCCTCTCTTTAATATGAGTTTTAAAACTATTAAGAACAAGATCCGCCAGGTCTCTCTCAGTTACCGCCAAGCTGTAACATCGGTTTTTATATCTCTAAATCTCTTGACATAATCGGTGACCGATTCATCATGTTTTTGCCTAACCGATGTAAGATGTGACAACTTAAGCTCATTATCGCCGGCATAAAAGTGATCATGAAACGTTTGCTCTAATTGCGACCATAAGAGAACTGAACCATGTGGTAAAGCAGCAAACCATGAAAATGCGGTACCAGCTAAGGATAATGGAAATAGACGCACTTTCAATTCTTCTATGGAACCTGCTTCACCCAACTGTGCTAGATACTGACTAACATGCTCCCGTGTTGTTTTCGTGCCCTCTCCACTAAACTTTAAAAAAATTAGGAACTTAATAACCTTGAGGGTACAAAACTGCATCAAAGTGTTCAGGATAAGGCTTTTGGCACACACAAATCTTTACTTTCGGCTCGTTTTTGAAAGTTTCAAGAAACATCTTATGCAAATCCTCCCTCAATTTAGCTAAAATTAGATCTGAGGTAGATAAAGATGTTTGCGGCAATGACATAGGAGCAACCAGAGTACTAGCTAGTGGTGCAACTTGTGGGATGGGCGCTGAAACATAATTCGGCGGAAGACCAAACTTGCTTGCGCCTATGGGTGGTGTGACAAAGTGATTCATCATTAACGCCGAATTGGGCACACTCATAATTAATAGGATTAGGGTATGTAGGTGCAGCCACAAGCTGGTTGGTTTGAGTAGGGTAAAAATTCAATGGCATACTATATTGTTGCTGCATAGGATGTGCCGATGAAATAGGTAAAGTTGGACTAGGGTTTTCAGATAAACCAACAGTACCACTAGATGATGGAGGCTTATTTTTTTTGAGCATTAGTACTTACTACGAAAGAATTGTATGTCATCACATTACCCTTACTAACAAGACTTTCAATCACAGCCACTTGCTCTGGAGAAAAAAACTTTACTCACAGTGATTACATCTTGTTCGTCAATGAGAGGAGGGAAATTGACGTTTCCAACCGGGGTGGTGCTGCCTTGACGGTCCTTCTTGAAACTTGAAAGAAACACCTCCAAATCCTGCTCCTCGTGCTTCCTCTTGAGCGCCTCAAAAGCCTCTTCATATTGCTTCTTGAGGGCTTCATAGGCCTAGCAATGTTCATCCGATAGTTTATCAAGACTGGGATTAATGATGTTATCAGCACTAACTTCTAAGGGCTTGGGGAGATCTGACATGGTTGATGATGATTCTTGATCTTTCTTCCACAACGGAGTCGCCAAAAAGTATGTTCACACACGTACATGTCACTGTGTACCTCCAACGCCGAGGGTGATGCACTGCAGCTCACATCGAAGGAGACTCGTCCAAAAGTGTGGTACGCAAGCAATCCGGTAGACACTTTTGAGCTCCAAAACCCCACACACCCAGGAGGGACCCTGCCGATGTCAAAATAGGCAGATCTCGGGTAGGGGTCCCGAACTGTGTGTCTAAGGTCGATTGTAACAGGAGGCGGGGGACACGATGGTTACCCAGGTTCGAGCCCTCTCTATGGAGGTAATACCCTACTTCCTGCTTGATTGATCTTGATGAATATGAGTATCACAAGAGTTGATCTACCATGAGATCGTAATGACTAAAACCCTAGAAGTCTAGCCTATATGATTATGATTTTTTCCTATGGACTAAACCCTCCGGTTTATATAGACACCGGAGGGGGCTAGGGTTGTACAAGGTCGGTTACAGAGAAAGGAATCTATACATCCGAATGCCAAGCTTGCCATCCACGCAAAGGAGAGTCCCATGTCTTGTATCTTCATAGCCCAACAGTCTGACCCATGTCAATAGTACGGAAGCCCGAGGACCCCTTAATCTAGGACTCCCTTAGTAGCCCCTGAACCAGGCTTCAATGATGAGGTGTCTGACGTGCAGATTGTCTTCGACATTGCAAGGCGGGTTCCTCCTCCGAATACTCCAAAGCATCCTTTGAATACAGAAAACGTGTTCGTCTCTGCAAAATAAATACCGCACACAACCGCGGAGAGTATAGTATTTCACGAGTCCAATCCGCTGACAACTTTTTGTAGCGTGACATCACGTCGTCGCTGAGTCATTATTCGAACCGTTTTTAGCCTACCGCTCCATATTTCGAGATGCGGTTTCATTGGCACGTCTTGTCAAAGCAGAGATCGTGTCCCCTTATTGCGGGATTCTCGGGCGTGGGTAACCCAAGTGTTCTGTTGGCAAGATTACTAGGGAATAGGTTGGTTTTAAGGCCTAGGAGGGGGTGTTTGATATTCATCGCCTTTATAAAGGGCCTAAGACCTGTCTCTTCTCCTTTACGCCAATCCTTTCCTCAACCTCTCCCACCTCGAGTTCCAGCACCCAAGGTTCAATCTAGTCGCTTCGCGTTTCCCAGTCATGTCCGGACCCAGCCCTCATGGCCGGTGGGAGGCTTCCTCTGTCACAAAGGAGGATATCGTGAAGCTCCGGGAGGCAAGATACTTGACCACAGAAATCCCCCATAGGCTTCGTGCTCAAGGGCAGGTTATTCCTACTCCCAGATCCGGCAAGAGGGTCGTATTCGTCTCTCAATTCCTCCGAGGGCTAGGGTTCGCTCTTCATCCCTTTGTTCGAGGGCTCATGTTTTATTATGGACTAGATTTTCATGATCTAGCTTCGGACACTTTTCTTCACGTCTCGGCGTTCAGCATCACGTGCGAGGCCTTCCTCCGTATTCCCCCACACTTAGGCTTGTGGCTCAAGACCTTTAATGTTAAGCCGATGGTAGTCGACGGGAAACAAATGGAGTGCGGTGGTGCCGTAGTAAGCAAACTCACCAATACTCCTTGGCCAAAGGGTTCCTTCACAGAAACTTCCGACCTATGGCAGCGGGAGTTGTTTTACATCATTGAACCCCGTGGTACTAAGTGGGCAGCTACACCTGCGTTACGATCTGGCCCTCCATACCAGCTAGCATCATGGATTAATAAGGGGTTGGACTAGGGATTCCTTGACGAAGTGTAGACGCTGCAAAGCCGCATTCGGAGCCTCATTGAAAAGGACACCGGTCTCACCAACGTAATCCAAGTAATGTTAGTCCGTCAGGTCCTACCGTGCCAGCGACGGCGTCATCCTCATGTGGGAGTTCAATCCGGAAGGACCACGAACCCTTTAGCACTTCTCTGGCACGATGCTCAGAGGAATGTGGAAATTATTCTTCGGGACATGGAAATAGTGGCTGGATACTACAGAGGACATCGGCCTTGATTGCAACCATCCGGATACCTCGGTAAGCACTCAACTCCCGAACATAGTTTAGTTAAATTTCTCATAACAATATACTGACAAAACCATACTCGGCCAGGGCTAGATAAAGAAGGCGGAGAGAATTAGGTGTCCGGCCCCACTTTCCGAAGACTCAGTGGATCCAGTGTTGACAAGGATGCTGGATTCGGCACCATATCAAGTGCCGGCGGGGGAAGACAAGGAGAAGAGAAAGAAGGCCCAGAGTGGCCCTCATTCCAGAGCTACGCCGGACATCTCATCTGGGCAGACTGGAACTCCCTTTTCTGAATATGAAATAGAAAGAGAAACTGGCATCCCTTCTCCCCATGGGAAGAAGAGGACCGCTTCCGAAGACTTGAATATAAATGCTTCTAAGCGAGGGAAGATATCCCTGTCAGGGGGTTCCGGTTCAGGAGGCGACGTTGTCACGCTGTTCCTCTGTAAGGACAGGCCCTTAGCTGAATCGTAAGTGAACAAGGGTGTTTTAAACTTATCCCGTTCTTTCCTGGTTGCAAGGGTAATTTTTTTAATATATGTTTGCAGTCCGGCATGTAGCCTTCCTCAACAGTCCTCCTCTTCGGGGGTTCATCTTCCGAAGATGAGGGAGAGTGAGACACCTCCACTGATCTCTCCTCCCAATAGGGCAGACGACCCCGAGGTGTCGTCCCGGAGGATATCTGCCAATCAACAAGCGGTGCGAGGGACAATGAAGACTAGGCCCGAAGGTGACACTTCGGCCATCCAAGGTCCGGGGTGTGCGGCCCCTACACGAACCAATAATAAAAATCCCGGACTATCCGATATATAGCCCGAAACTACTCTAAGGTCGAGTAAACATATTCCTTTGGAGGGAGTACGTACCCCTTCAGCTCCTTCCAGGAATTCGGAGGTGCCGGATACATAGACGGACACATTGCAACATGCGCCCGTCTCAGAGTAACATCGTACCTTGATGGGTACGGTAGTTGAGAGGATTTTGTCCGCAAAAAGCGGATTGAATGAAGCCGCTACGAGCCTGCTAAGAGGCTTTGAGGTACGTAATGTAATATTTTCAATTGTGCTATAAACGCAAAATGCACCTGTGTATAGATAGTAGCCCCTGAGACTCTGGTTGGCGTCCAAAAGGAGGCGATTAGAGGATAAGAAAAGATATGCCCAGGAAATAATCTGACTAATTGGAACACAGGTTGTTACATCCCTGGCGACTGCCCAAGCCAGAGGGGTTGTAGATCTAAAGCAGAAACTTGATGCAGCGGATGATGACATCATGCTTATTAACAAGCGGCTCGATGGGGAGCAAGGTATGTCTTCGGGGCAGTCAGTATATGCAAGTACTATAATATGAGCATGACGCTGAAAATTGTATACTGAGAAATGCATAACTACAGATAGCGCCGCCGCAGTTGAGACCCTTCGGGCTGAGCTTGCCCGGGCCAAGGCACAAGCCAGGATGAGTAATGCGGCTGCCGAAAAGGCAGCTGCTGAATTAAAGGTCGAACAGGTTGTTCGACGCTAGTTGAGGAGAGAATATCTACTATGGCGCTTGAGCTAAAGGATGCCACCAGCAGATGTGAATTTCTCGAGAAAGATAACAAGACCAGAGCGGTCAATCTTGACAAGGCCTTACAAGAGGCGAGGGAAGCCCGGTCAGAGTCTAGAGCGGCTCGGGAGGAGATCCGACAAGCTGGGGAGATCGCGGCTGGTAAGCCCTTCTTATTACAAACTAAATTTGGCGATCCGAAGTATGCCCCGCTTAATCAAATGTGGAGTTCTCTAGATGCGTTTTTGGACTTGCTGAAGAGTGTCTCCGAAGCGACGCAATTTTTCCAAGCGCAAGAAGGACATGCGATGGAAAAGCTTTTCCGGTCGCAACTCAGCATGCCTAAGCGTCCGCTGTTGCTGAACGAATAGATGGCCTAGTGGGCTGAGCTCCACAAGATATCCGGATCTGCCATGAAGGATGCCGTGGTCCGGCTGTGGCCGACTAAGCCAATTCTGAATAGTTATTTCGGTCTGGTGCAGCGACTTGTTGATGCAGTGTCGCGTATCGACGCTGTAAAGTGGTCAACATGCATAGAAGGTGCACGGATGGCTTTTACCCGCGTGAAGACGTACTGGGCGAATATAAAGACCACCGATATTGCAGCGAAAAGTCCACCCAAGGGCAAGGACCATCACAAGCCGGAGCATTATTTTGAGGATGTCCTAGAGGGTGCCCGCTTGATAGAGGGTCAGTGCTTGAAAGATATTATGTTCGAGTGAAGTGTACCGAAATTGTAAAAGCAATATTATGATAGATTAGGGCTATGTTTTTTATACTTTTTCCCAAAAAGCTTTGCTGACTCCTGTGCGGCCGTTTTTTGTAGAATCTAAAAGTTTACCAGTCATCGACTTCGGCCCCCTCGCGTATAACGTGGGAGTGTTCGGAAAAGCATTTGATCACTCTTGACCCAACGTCTTGGTCCATTAAGGAGGTGTCCATGCGGCGAACCAGGCAATCGGACTATAGGGCTTTAACACTTTCACTTAGCCATAGGAGTTTGACGGTGGGTCTATGATATAGCCCCTGGTATGTACGCGTTTATGCGAATATGGTGCATTTACATACGTGATCGGAAGAATGGTCCTTCGTTAATACGGAAGGAATCGTGAAGATTCCGCTAAGTCATCGAGTGGTTGACCAGCTCTCGCCGCATCATGACAGTCAGTTTTCGGCTTTCTCTATTGAGGTGCTCATCCGAATGAACCAGGACACAATTACAGTAGTTCTCACTTTACTACCCTAGCCGATAGAGCGGAACGTAAGGTAGTAAGCACAGGAGCCGGGCAACCCAACTATTGACCAAAGACATGATTCAGAGCTGATGCATATAAGGCCAAACTCGTGACGCTAAACACTCCCTATAGGTGTTTGGACTTTTCAACATATACCAGGCCGAATACAGCCCCTGGTAATGGACCCTGGTGTTAAGGCACGTGTGGCAATCTGACATGGGGAGAGAACGCAGGTGGTGAGAGAATAAAACTCCAAACACAATATGAGCCAAGATGTTTCTATAATATCCACTTTTAGTACGGCGAGACGTGTACTTACAGATAACGCTGATAGCTTTCTTGGACATTTTACATGCCAGAAAAGTATAAAACAAAAAGAGATGAAAGGTTTACATAGGGTCTTAATCTGAAAAGAAACCTTAGTGTGGGGCCCCGTTGCACGTCTGTGCCGTTTTCTCCTTTGTGATGTGTCCTTGAAGGGGGTAGTGTGATAGCCATATGTAAAAAAAGAAAAAACCTGGAAAAAAGAATCAATTGTGGCCGTAAACGAAGCTGGTTCCTTGAAAGGTAACTTTAGAGTCCGAATAGGGTCAAGCGAAACTATGGACTATTTGTATGCAGTGTGCCCCCAGCGCCACCTAAGGAATTTTAAGGGTATACGTATGTACACGAGGCACATATGCTATCACCTTGTGGGGTAGTCGATGGGGGCGTAACTGCTAAGCGAGCTCAGTTTCATCTTAGCTGCTGCACTGCACACTGTACGCGTTTAGCCGTGATCACGGTCTTAACGACCGATGAGCTGTTCGGCTTGAATAGGCCGTTTTGGACATCGGCTGCTAGGGCCGCAGTGTCCTCCTCCGTGTGAAGAGAGTGTTCCATATTTCCATTGACCGTACTGATGCCACATGGTCCAGTCATTTTGAGCTTTAAATAAGCATAATGCGGGACTGCATTGAAGCGGGTGAAGGCCGTTCTTCCGAGTAGTGCATGATGGCCACTTCGGAATGGAGCTATGTTGAAGATTAGCTCTTCGCTTTGAAAGTTATCGGGAGAGCCGAATATGACCTCCAATGTTAAAGAGCCCGTGCAGTGGGCTTCTATGCCCGGTATAACTTCTTTAAAGGTCATGTCGCTTGGCTTGATTCTTGACGGGTCTATCCCCATCTTGCGGACAGTGTCCTGATATATCAGATTGAGACTGCTGCCGCCGTCCATAAGGACTCGAGTGAGATGGTATCCCTCGATTATTGGATCAAGCACTAGGGCAGCCGAACCCCCGTGACGGATACTAGTTGGATGATCCTTGTGATCAAAGGTGATCGGACAGGCCAACCATGCGGTTGAATTTGGGGGCAACAGGCTCAACGGCATAGATGTCTCGGAGTACGCATTTGTGCTCCCTTTTTAGGATATGAGTGATGTAGATCATGTTCACTGTTTTTTATCTCAGGTGGAAATTTCTTCTGTCCCCCCTTGTTCGGCTGGCGAGATTCATCCTCGTCTTCGCTCTGAGGTCCTTTCCCCTTGTGTTCGGCGATGAGCTTGCCAGCCTGCTTGAAGACCCAACAACTACGGTTGGTATGGTTCACAGGTTTAGCGGGGGTGCCATGGATCTGGCAGGGCCTATCTAATATTTTGTGCAGGCTGGATGGATCGTCTTTCTTGCCTTTAAATGGCTTCTTCTGTTGACCGAGTCTAGGGCAACTGAATCCGGCGTTTACCGCTGTATCATTTGGGCTTCCTTCATTGTTTCGACGTTTGTTTTTGTTAAATCATGGCTTTCCATTGCCATCCCTGACTTCGGATGTGCCAGGCCCACTGGTGCTGCTACGGTCTAACCAGCTGTCCTCCCCCGCGCAAAAACGGGTCATGAGTGTAGTTAGGGCTGCCATTGCCCTTGGCTTTTCTTGGCCGAGGTGTCTAGCTAGCCATTCGTCCGGGACACCGTGCTTGAAGGCCGCTAAGGCTTCGGCATCCGGACAATTAACGATTTGGTTCTTCTTAGTGAGAAACCGATTCCAAAGCTTACGGGTTGATTCCCCGGGTTGTTGGATTATGTGACTTAAATCGTCACCATCCGAGGGCCGGACATAGGTCCCTTGAAAATTGGTCTGAAAAGCATCCTCAGGCTCTTCCCAACTTCCATTGGAGTTTTCTGGGAGGCTTTTCAACCAGTGCCGAGCTAGTCCTTTCAGCTTGAGGGGTAAGTATTTGATGGCGTGGACATCATCTCCATGAGCCATGTGGATGTGAAGAATAAAATCTTCTATCCAGACCGGAGGATCCATCGTTCCATTGTATGCCTCGATATTTACAGGTTTAAACCCTTCTGGAAATTCGTGATCCAACACCTCATCGATGAAGCACAGGGGGTGTGCGGCACCCCTGTATTTGCCTGTGTTGTGGTGTGGGTCTGACGCTTGTAATGTT
This sequence comes from Triticum dicoccoides, assembly GCF_002162155.2. Classification (NCBI taxonomy): domain Eukaryota; kingdom Viridiplantae; phylum Streptophyta; class Magnoliopsida; order Poales; family Poaceae; genus Triticum; species Triticum dicoccoides. Next base: position 85,879,623 of record NC_041387.1, on the reverse strand, counting down.
CGGTATCGGCTCCGAACTGGTATATGACTGGCATATTTGGCTTGATAACCATAGTCCCGTGTGGGGGCACGGTCCCTGGATCCGTAGATGGATCTGGCCTTGCCAGCCTTTTCGTTCAATTCCTCACGTAGATCGTGTTTCTGGCCTTGAGCCGTGGCCTTCCTTCTTTTATGGGGAGGGGGTGCGGGCTTGTGCACACCATTTCTAGTCACTCTGTCCCGTCCACGAGGTGGTCGGTCCGTCTTGTCGACGGTATTGTTCTTCGGCGGTATGAGTGCAATAGCCTCGTCGTCGAATTCGGGCAGCAGTTTACGCTTAGGATAGCCCTTTGTTTGGCGATTAGACATAGTTTTCCTCAGCGTCTAGCACTTCGTTCCGTCTATCATTGAGCGTATCTTGTGTGGCTTTAAGACGCTGCTTCTGCTTTTTCAGGCTCCTTGCGGTGGCGATAAGCCTTCGATGGAGGCGCTCTTGTTCTAAGGGTTCTTCTGGGACGACGAATTCGTCGTCGCCCAGGCTGACCTCCTCTTCAGGGACAGGTTGATAATTGCTATCTTCGGCATCTCTATGGTCGGACAACGGTCCCGGACTGTGTTCACCATCCTCTCGCTCGTCATGCTCCATCGCTGGATCTGCGGGGTCCTCGGCTTGGTCTGGATTATCACCATCGTCAGTGACAATGTTGCTATCTTTTCCTTTGCCAGACCGAGATCGACACTTCTGACACCAACGCTTGGGAGGTTCATCAACAGGTTTATCATTATCGCCATTCGCCTCCTTCTCTTTAAGTATGTCCACCATATATATACATCATATGAGGATGTATCCGTCCACCACCCGGTTACGGGCGAGTTTTGGCCTAGATTTTCTCCGGCTTTGAGGCCCATCCCCTTGAAGTCTTCGGAGGCGTAGTCAAGTAGATCGGTTAAATCTTCGACTGTGGCTACCATGTGGGTGGTGGGTGGGGAGCGAAATTCTCCATCATCTACCTCCAGCTCAAACCGGATATAGCTCGGTTGTGAGTCCTCTACCAAGAAGAGGGATTTTAATGAGTCTAGCACATCGCCTAAAGGCGAGTGCCGGAAGATATCCGCGGAACTGAATTCAACGATCGGCGCCATATCAGGTTCGATGGACGCGGATGCAGGCGGTTCGCAACCTGTGGCCAGAGACGAATCCGAGCTCCCTATGACACAGGCCCCGCTCGAGGTTGGATCTGTGTGCGACTCTAATGCCGCAGAATCTGCGGCTTCCGTGGCGAGGTTGAGCTTCCCATCCTCGGACGGCGCAATCTACTCCGGATCAAGGGCCAGAGCAGTTACAGGCGCTATTTCCTGGGCACGGTCCGATGACAGATTTAGGTCATGTTCATCGTGGTGACAGGGAGCGGCTGCCATGGTATAGAATCCATCGAAGATCAAGTCTCCGTGGATATCGGCAATGTAATTCAACCTTCCAAACGTGACCTTATAGCCAGGGGCGTGGCCGTCGATCTTCTCTAGATGGCCAAGCGAGTTGGCCCGCAGTGCGAAGCCGCCAAATACGAAGATCTGTCCGGGGAGGAAACCTCCCCCTGGACTGCATTATTGTAGATGATTGACCGAGCCATCAAACCTTTTGGTGACGATGTAGTGGAACTCTCAATGAAAGCGCCAATGTCGGTGTCAAAACCAGCGGATCTCGGGTAGGGGGTCCCGAACTGTGCTTCTGAGGTCAATGGTAACATGAGGTGGGGGACACGATGTTTACCCAAGTTCGGGCCCTCTCTATGGAGGTAATACCCTACTTCCTGCTTGATTGATCTTGATGAATATGAGTATTACAGGAGTTGATCTACCACGAGATTGTAATGACTAAAACCCTAGAAGTCTAGCCTATATGATTATGATTCTGCCCTACGGACTAAACCCTCCAGTTTATATAGACACCGGAGGGGGCTAGGGTTGTACAAGGTCGATTAGAGAGAAAGGAATTTATACATCTGAATGCCAAGCTTGCCATCCACCCAAAGGAGAGTCCCATCCGCACACGGGAAGAAGTCTTCTGTCTTGTATCTTCATAGCCCAACAGTCCGGCCCATGTCAATAGTCTGGACGCCCGAGGACCCCTTAATCCAGGACTCCCTCAGACCCTGCCTGGATGCGCGGCGGCTATGGTCTGCCCTAGGTCGCCCGCCCCTAGAGCCTCGAGGATCGCTGCCCTTCAATACGAAGAACGAACGAAGAACGAGAGAGAAACAACAAGGGAGAGATATAAAACTAGGGTAAAAAGTAGATGTGTTTTGCAATTGTGTGTTGTTATTCAATCGGCCGTCACCCCTTAGGTATTTAAGAGGCGGATGGACTTCCCGTGCAAGGAAAGCTTAGAATTGACGTTCAAAACCCTAGTTTGGGTCCAACTCGGTGTCCAAACTTTTCGGAACTGTTGGGTTTACAACCTGGCTGTACACTGCGGGTCACTTTTGAGGCAGTAAACAACCTCGCATGGAAACAAGCCCAAAAGCAATCTTGACCGTTTCGACGAGAAAAACATCTTTCATATTGAATGTTTTTTGATCAAAGGCTATCTTGAGGGATTTTTCTGGTGTTTTCCGAAGTTTGCAGCAGAGAATCCAAAACCCGGACGAACTTCCCCGGGGTGTCCGACCATCCTCAGAGGTATCCAAAACCCGGATGATTATCCCCGGAGTGTCCGGCCATCCTGATGCAGCCACACATTTTCGGCTCTAACTTTTGCATACGACCCTGGATTAAGACGATTTTTATATCAGAATCGATCGTTTCGACGAGACACCCAACTTTCTTGTTCAAACATTTTCCATCAGAGGCCATCTCAATTGGGTTTCATGCCATTCTTTAATCTGGTGTCAATATGAGCATCTCTGAACTTGTCATAACTTTTGCATCCGAGCTCCGTTCTAGATCATCTTCATATCCATCTTGATCTTCTCAAAGAAAGCCATCCCATGGTGACTTCCAATCATAAGTTTGAATTAATCTTGACATAGCTTTAAGCAACCTTTACAATTGTGCCACTTTTGAGCTTGAACAATACCCAATTCCTAACCTCCCCTAGGTAAACACAAACACTTAGGTACTTCTCGATTTGGTTTGCCTGAACCTCTCAGGTGCATATTTCTTAACTGATTCCTTACTGCATTTTGTGTCAAATCAGTTGGAAATACGCAATCCTAGTACTACTACTCTAACATGCATGTGTTGTTGGTTCTAACAAAGAAATTATAGGATTTGTGTGGCACACTACTGGTAGGTTAATTTGTGTCATTTGGGAAATTTCTATGCAAGTCAATCCGGCAAGCCATTCTATTACTAGTACTTGTGTGCTAGCCTGCTAGCTGCTACCACTAGCATGTTTTAATCTGAATTTGTACAATTAGTACTTCAATTATTTGAAAGGTAGAAGGAATATTATGGATAAGTATTTGACAAAGAAATCAAGAGATGTCAACACCACCAACAACAGTTCACGTGGTAGTGGAAATGCATTAGACCTTACTAATGAAGGGATTGCTGAATGAAATGACCAATGAAGTGTTGTTGATCATTTCCATAAGATGAAAGATCGTCGTGTGAGGAATTAAATGTAATGATCCAACGCATTACACCTTTTGTGTGTTTACCGTTCCATTAGTATTTTAGTGGCTAATACTTATATGTCTTTTCCCTTGCAGATAACAATATTTATATTAGAGATGAATATTCTCTTTCGCAAAATATGAGCCATTAGGATATAAAGTATTTTTGCAAGGTATGTTCACTTGAGTGATAATAACTTGTTGTGTTACTAACTTACTATTAGATAATGTTTTTTTTGAACTTGGATAAATATCTTATGACTTGCAAGAAATATGAACTTATTAGTCAACGCTAAACTAAGCCTGAGCGCATTATAAGTAATCATACGCTCCCTGCAGTAAAAAAAGAGCTTGCTAGAGACCATCGCTTCAAGGGGACCTTCCTCTCGCGGGTTCGGTAACTCAGGGTCACTTCTTCAGGAAATAGGCATGGGATACTTTCTGTTCCATTACCGGATCACTAAGCAGAGGTATCGGACATGCATGACAATTGTATGATAACCTCCTCCTCAGTGTGGTGAGGTTACCAGAGGCACACATAGATAGCTAATGAAAAAACTAGAGCAAACATAACAAATAGAGCACACATAAAAGTATTAACCACACATCAAAACAAGTTTAACATGGTAGGATAAGTTTTAAACCAAACCACACCACAAAATATAGTCTTAAACCTTAACAAGCAACAAACAACACGCAATGGGCAACAAGAGCTCTCTAGGTGGTCACGGTGAAGCATCATCGTGCTTCTTGCACTTGGTGACCATCTACACCATCGTTTTTGAAGACGATCACCTTCAGGGTGTCGGGAGTAAACAACTTGAAGGGCACCATGTACCTGGTCCTGATCTGGTGAACAGCGACGAAGGGGCCCAACCCTGACCAAGGGTGACCCTACCGTCAATCACCTGGACTGTGACCCTTCAAGCTCAGCCGATGTTCGTCTTGAGCCTGAACTCCTTACAAACGGCGAGGAAGTGCTTCATGAAGTCCAAAGGAAAACACAAGCTCTCTAGCTTCGGAGCAAGGATCACCTTGCAGAAGTGGGTTGGCCCTGCCTCGTTGTGGTAGTCCCTATAGTTCATACGCTTGATGCTGGGGAGATCCTGCACCACCACATCATCCTCCAATAGCGGCACGAGAACCTTGCCCTTGTCCAATGCCGGCATGACCTCCTTGCCCTTGTCCACTGGAGGCACAACCTCCTTGTCGTTCTAAATTATAAACAACACGAAGTTCAAAGATCAATATTCATTCCTATCGGCCTAATGCTCCTATATTTTACCCACCCTACTTACCCACCACCGCACTCAAACCCTATATGTCTCTCCTCTTCCACCTCTCTGTTTCACCACCTCTGCATAGCCATGAGCCCCACCCCCAACCCTTCCACTGGGGCATTGGATGGAGGGAGTTCTTCCTCGGTGCTCGCTCGGTGACCGCATGAAGTTCGAGAACACCTTGAAAGCGTGCTCAAACATTAGCAGCATCGAGGACATGCACAAGGAGGCAGACATTGTTGTAAAGAAGGCAACAACTAAGGAGCTGAAGACATAATTCTTGACCTAGTGAAGGGCGCTATGTCAGTGGACATTATGCGCTACGCCATGAATTGGGCGGACTCCAACGATGTTAGATAGAGGGCAAGATGGGACAAGTACAGGGAGTACATGGCTCCTCAAGATTAGCGTGCCGCACAATTGTGGACTAGGGTGTTGGTGGCGCCGGAGGATGGCCACGATGCGGTGCAGATGGTGGTCAGGGTGACGGTGGCACGCAACTGTACAAGACCCGTAGTTCTTGAAGAAGAC
>NC_041387.1:85849057-85873685 GCF_002162155.2 Triticum dicoccoides | reverse complement strand
TAAACTAGTTTTAACGCAAATCCACACCCCCGATGTAATCAAGAAATGACCGTAAGAACCCTAGAATCCATCGGTGCATAATCGATGGATTCGAGGGTTCATTGGCCGTGTTTCCCCTAAACCAATCCCCCACCACCTGATGTGTTCAATCCCCTCCCTAACACTCTAATCGTCTCAGCAAATCAAATCTACCATGACTCGAAAGCAGTAAATTGACAGACGGGATAAGGGCTTACTGCCATTGTCAATGTGCAGGTCAATCTGATGCTCGCCGCCACCTACAATCGTCTTGCGGCCAATAGCTCCAGGGCTCGTTTCCACCGGTGTGGGTGGGAAAGAGGGGAGTGAGCGGTGAAAGAAGCAAGGTGGTGGTAATTTATGACGCGGCTTTGGGAAACAACGTGACATCTTGAGACCACATCCATGCGTGCAACCACCCACGCCCACGTGCCTCAGGTTGCATTGCTCGGGCCTGGCTCTGGAAAATGGTCGATATATGCGTTCCTCTGGATGCAGGCCCAGAGGTGCTTTAAGTTTTGTGCGGGCCAACTTTTTGATGCGACCAGACCAACCAAGCAGACCAAAAAACTGCCCGCGTGCGCCTGGCTGGGCCAAATGCAGACTACCAAACACGTCCACACAAATGCAACGTAAGCTAAGAGCATATCTAGTAGATCACATATGATACGTCTCCTTCGTATCTACTTTTCCAAACTCTTTTGCCCTTGTTTTGGACTCTAATTTGCATGATTTGAATGGAACTAACCCGGACTAACGTTGTTTTTAGCAGAATTGCCATGGTGTTATTTTTGCGCAGAAATAAAAGTTCTCGGATTGACCTGAAAATTTACGGAGAATATTTTTGGAATATATAAAAAATATTCGCACAAGAATCAACCAGAGGGGGCCACCCAGAGGCCAGAAGCCCTGAGGGACCGCCCTACAGGCCTGTGGGCCCCCTGGAGTTCTTTTGACCCTAATTCCAACTCTATAAGTACCTATTCACGGAAAAAATCAGAAAGAAGGATTCATCGCATTTTATGATACGGAGCCGCCACCACCTCCTGTTCTTCAACAGAGGGCAGATCTGGAGTCCGTTCGGGGCTCCGGAGAGGGGGATTCGCCGCCATCATCATCACCAACCTTTCTCCATCACCAATTTCATGATGCTCACCGTCGTGTGTGAGTAATTCGATCATAGGCTTGCTGGACGGTGATGGGTTCGATGAGATTTATCATGTAATCGAGTTACTTTTGTTAGGGTTTGATCCCTACTATCCACTATGTTCTGAGATTGATGTTGCTATGACTTTGTTATGCCTAATGCATGTCACTAGGGCCTGAGTGCCATGATTTCAGATCTGAACCTATTATGTTTTCATGAATATATTTGTGTTCTTGATCCTATATTGCAATGTTAGACACCTATTATGTGTTATGATCCGCATACCCCAAGGTCTAAATAATTGGGATTCTTTCCGGTGATTACCGTAGTTTGAGGAGTTCATGTACTCACTAAGTGCTAATGCTTTGGTCCAGTTCTCTATTAAAAGGAGGCCTTAATATCCCTTAGTTTCCATTAGGACCCCGCTGCCATAGGAGGGTAGGACAAAAGATGGCATGCAAGTTCTTTTCCATAAGCATGTATGACTATATATGGAATACATGCCTACATTATATTGATGAATTGGAGCTAGTTCTGTGTCACCCTAGGTTATAAATGTTCCATGATGAATGCCATCCGATATAATTATCCATCACTGATCCGTTGCCTACGAGCTTTTCACATATTGCTCTTTGCTAAGTTACTTTTCCGTTGCTACCGTTACAATCACTACAAAACTGCGACTGTTACTTTTGTCACTGTTACAGTTATTTCCATACTACTTTGCTACTAAATACTTTGCTGTGGATATTAAGTCTTTTAGGTGTGGTTGAATTGACAACTCAGCTGCTAATACTTGGGTATATTTTTTGGCTCCCCCTGAGTCGAATCAATAATTTTTGGTTGAATACTCTACCCTCGAAAACTGTTGTGATCCCCTATACTTGTGGGTTATCAAGATTTTTTTTTCTGGCGCCGTTGCCGGGGAGCATAGCTCTATTCTCTGAGTTACTTGGGATTTAGATCTTTTGATCACTATGAGGAATATGAAAGATAACAAAACCAAGATTTTTTCCCTCTACTACGAGGGGAGGTAAGGAACTGCCATCTAGCTCTGCACTTGATTCACCTTCTGTTTTAAGTAAGCTTGTGACACCTACACCTGCTATTCTTTCTGATATGTCGAAATTAAGTAATGATGCTACTTCTGCTATGCATGATGCTTATGATGATACTTTGCTTGATAATACTGTGCCATTGGGTGAATTTCTTGATGACAAAATTTCTAAAGTTAATGTTGAAACTGATGAAATTATTGAAACTGAACACTTTGAAACACCCATTAGACCTAGCTCTCCTAGATATGAATTTCCTGATATACCTAAGGGTTGTGTTATGGATGGAGAGGTAGCTAGGGACTTTCTTGCTTGTAAGGATAGAGATGATCTTAAGAAATTACTATGCAAGTGGAAAGAAAAATATTTGAATGCTAGAATGCAGTATGATCCTAAGTTTGCTACTTCACCTATCTTTGTTACTGATAAGGATTATGAATTCTCTGTTGTTCCTAAGTTAATTACTTTGGTTGAATCTTATCCTTTCCATGGTTATGAATCAGAAGCTGTTGTGGCACATCTTACTAAATTAAATGATATAGCCACCCTGTTTACTCATGAGGAAAAAAATTGCTATTACTATATTCTTAAGTTTTTTCCTTTCTCGTTAAAGGGTGATGCTAACTTGTGGTTTAATTCTCTTTCTCCTGGTTGTGTGCATAGTCCTCAAGATATGATATACTACTTCTCTGGAACAAAGTCCTGCTCATAAGAAACAAGCTGCTTTAGAGGAAATATTTAACTTTGCGCAAATTGAAGAAGAGAGTCTCCCACAAGCTTGGGGGAGGCTTCTCTAATTACTTAATGCTTTGCCTGATCATCCTCTCAAGAAAAATGAAATACTTGATATCGTTTATAATGTACTAACTGATGCTTCTAGGGACCACCTAGATAGTTGTGTTGGTTGTGTTTTGAGGGAACGAACTGTTGAACAAGCTGGCATATTCAGTAATGATAATGATTGGACTCCTCCCGAACCACCTCCTAAGCCAACTCAGAAGAAAAGTGGTATTCTATTTCTCAGTCCTGAAGATATGCAAGAGGCAAAGAAATCTATGAAAGAAAAAGGTATTAAAGCTGAAGATGTTAAGAATTTACCACCTATTGAAGAAATACATGGCCTTAATATTCCGACACATGTAGTAGAGGTAAATTCTCTCTATAGATTTGATGAAGGTGACATGCATTTTAATAAGTCTGCTAGTCAATGCTTGGATGAATTTGATCACTTTATTGTTAAACTAGAAAACTTCAATGCTTATGTTAGTAGACAACTAAAATTTAATGCTTATATGCTTGACTGCTTGGGTGACTACATGTGTAGATGTGTTAATGATCTCAAAATTATTAGTAAACATGCTTCCATGGTAAAAACTCAAGTAGAACAAGTTCTCAAGGCACAAAATGATTTGCTAAATGAGATGAATAATAAGAACAATGACCATGCTATTAGAGTTATGGCTAGTGGAGGAAAAATTACTGAGGAACCTTTGTATCATAAAGGCCATCCTAGGATATTTGAACAAGATTCTCAGAGAACTAATACTAATGCACCTTGTCCTAGTAATAAAAAGAAAAGGAAAATTGATACGTCTTTGCATGCTTCTAGTGAATCTGTTTCAGACACACCTGAGAATCCAAAAGATATTTCTATTTCTGATGCTGAGACACAATCTGGTGATGAACATGAACCTAGTGGTAATGTTAAGGATGATGTTCATGTTGATGCTCAACCAAGTAATGATAATGATGTGGAGATTGAACCTGCTATTGATCTTGATAACCCACAACCTAAGAATAAAAGATATGATAAGAGAGACTTCATTGCTAGGAAGCATCGTAAAGAAAGAGAACCATGACCATGGGTTCAAAAACCCATGCCCTTTCCTCCTAAACCATCCAAGAAAAAGGATGAGGAGGATTTTGAGTGCTTTGTTGAAATTCTTAGACTTGTCTTTTGCGTTTGCGTTTGACTGATATTCTGAAAATGTCTCCTTATGCTAAGTATATGGAAGATATTGTTACAAATAAAAGAAAGATACCGGAAGCTGAAATTTCCACCATGCTTGCTAATTACACTTTTAAGGGTGGAATACCAAAGAAACTAGGAGATCCAGGAATACCAACTATACCATGTGTCGGTGTCAAAACTGGCGGATCTCGGGTAGGGGGTCCCGAACTGTGCGTCTAAGGCTAATGGTAACATGAGGCGGGGGACACAATGTTTACCCAGGTCCGGCCCCTCTCGATGGAGGTAATACCCTACTTCCTGCTTGATTGATCATGATGATATGAGTATTACAAGAGTTGATCTACCACGAGATCGTAGAGGCTAAACCCTAGAAGCTAGCCTACGGTATGATTGTTGTCGTCCTACGGACTAAACCCTCCGGTTTATATAGACACCGGAGGGGGCTAGGGTTACACAGAGTCTGTTACAGAGAAGGAGATCTACACAGCCGGATTGCCAAGCTTGCCTTCCATGCAAAGGAGAGTCCCACCCGGACATGGGATGAAGTCTTCAGTCTTGTATCTTCGTAGTCCAACAGTCGGGCCAAAGTATATAGTTTGGCTGTCCGAGGACCCCCTAATCTAGGCCTCTCTCAATAGCCCCTGAACCAGGCTTCAATGACGATGAGTCCGGCGCGCAGATTGTCTTCGACATTGCAAGGCGAGTTCCTTCTCCGAATACTCCATAGAAGATTTTAAACACAAGGATCGTGTCCGGCTCTGCGAAAAAAAAATTCACACACCACCATAGAGAGCATAATATTTCACAAATCTAATCCGCTGACAACTTTTCATAGCGTGACATCACGCTGCGGCCCGGTCATTATTCGAACCATTTTTTTCCAGCCTGCTACTACACGTATTGCAAGGAGGTTTTATTGGCACGTCTTGTCGAAGCAGAGATCGTGTCCCCCTTATCACAGGATTCACATCAATACAGGTGTGGGTAACCCAACCGTGCTTGTTAGTATAACTCCTCGATTTTAGGCAAGTTCCAAATGGCCACGCGTAGGACGCTTGATATTCACCCTCTTTATAAAGGGGCCAAGACCTATCCTTTTCTTTCCACGCTCGATCCTTCCCTTCTCCTACCTTGAGTTCCAACACCCAAGGCTCCGGCTAAGCCCTTCGGACCTCCAAGCATGTCCGGTTCCAACCTTCAAGGCCAGTGGATGGCCTCCTCTGTCATAGAGGAGGACATCAAGAAGCTTAGGGAGGCTAGGTATCTGACCGCCAAAATCCCCCACGGGCTACCTGCTCAAGGGCAGGTTATTCCTACTCCCGAACCCAACGAGAGTGTCGTATTTGTCTCCCACTTCCTCCTAGGGCTGGGCTTTAGTCTTGATCCCTTCGTAAGAGGGCTCATGTTCTATTACGGGCTAGATTTCCACGATCTAGCTCCAAATGCCATCCTTCACATCTCGTCGTTTATTGTTGTGTGTGAGGCCTTCCTCCGCATTACCCCACACTTCGGCTTGTGGCTCAAGACCTTTAATGTGAAGCCGAAGATGATTAACGGGCGACACGTGGAGTGCGGAGGTGGTATAATAAGCAAAGGTGCCGAGGCCCCATTGCCAAAGGGTTCCTTTCTGGAGGTGTCCGACTTATGGCAACGTGAGTGGTTTTACATCACAGCGCCCCGAGGTACGAAGTGGGCAGCCGCCCCAACCTTCCACCCGGGCCCTCCGCCCCAACTGGCGTCATGGGTCAACAAAGGGCTGGACTGGGGACCAGTCAATGACGTGCTGACATTGCAAAGCCGCATCCGAGATCTCCTTAAGAGGGATGTCAGCCTCGTCGAAGTAATTCAGGTAATGCTAGTTCGTTGGGTCCTGCCATGCAAATGTCGACCTCTCCGGATGTGGGAGTTCAACCCAGAAGCACCACGGACTATTCAGCACTTCTTCGGCGTGGCACTCGAAGGGATGTATAGATTATTCTTCGGATCATGAATAAAGTGTCCGGACACCATCGAGGATGCGAGCCTGAACTGCCATTGTCCAGATACCCAAGTAAGCAACTCCGCAACTGAACATGTTGTCTTTATATTTGTCATAACATTATTCTGAAAAACTACCCTCGGCCAGGACTGGATAAGAAAGGCGGAGAGGATCAGGTGTTCGGCCCCTCTTCCCGAAGGCTCGCCGGACTCTGTACTAACCAGGATGCTTGAGCGTGCACCTTATCAAGTGCCATCAGGAGAAGATGAAGGGAGGCACAGAGAAGCCAAGAGCGGGCTTCATACATTACACATCCAAACCGGGGGAATTAGTGCCTCCACAAAGGAGGGTGATCGGGGAGGCGAATCTAAAATCCCCTCTCCCCACGGGAAGAAAAGGGGTGCCCCTGAAGATTTGGAAATGGAGGCTTCCAAACTAGGGAAGAAACCTTCTCCAGGGGGCCCTGGCCTGGAGGGCGTCATTGCCGCACAGCGCCCACAAGGGGGCCAGCCATCAACCGAACCGTAAGTGAACAAAGTCACTTTGATAAATATATCTTGTTTTTTCTCTGAGAATCGCAACCGAAACATATGTTTTGCAGTTTAGGGGATCTTCTTCCGGAGATGATGGAGAGCGAAACGCCTCCCCCTGCTTCCCTTCCTCACGAGACGGACAACCCTGACGTGTCGTCGCAGAGGATTTCTCCTTATCCGCAAAGGCTAGCAGGTAATTCTTCGGCCGCCTGAAGTCCGGGGTCCTTGGCTCCTGAGGAGACCAACAAGAAAATCCCGGGACTATCCGGTGTACAACCGGACACGTTGATGGGTCTTCTGGAGCAAGCGGCTATCTCAGAGGCACATCGTACCTTGATGGGTACGGTGGTTGAGAGGATTTCATCTGCGAAAAGCGGGTTAAATGAAGCTTTTACGAGCCTACTAAGAGGCTTTGATGTACACATCCGATATATATTTTTGGATGTACCGCACACGCTAGGTGTGCTCCGTATAGATAGTAGCCCCTGAGACTCTGGTTGCCGTCCAGAGGCGGCAAACAGAGGATCACAGTCCCAGGTAATGATCGCGATGCTTTTATGTGCAGGCAGCTGAAGGTCCGGTGGCTGACCGGACTGTAGATTTTGCCGAATTGAGGCGGCAGCTTGAAGTGGCATATGCCAACATCACGCTTGTGAACAAGCGGCTTGACGAAGCACATGGTATGTATATTCTGGTGGTTAGCAAATATTCTGACTGCAGATGGAGTTGTCGCCGTGGAGACCCTTCGGGCGGAACTTGCCCGAGCCAAGAAACAAGCTAGGAGAAGTGATGCGGCCGCCTTGATGGCGCCGAAGAGTTAAAAGCCAAACAAGCCGCTCATCGCCGGAGCAAAGACAAAATAGCCAGCATGGCTCTTGAGCTGCAAAATCCCGCCAGCCGCTATGAGCTCCTCGAAAGGGAAAGCCAAACAAAAGCGGCTGACTTGAAGAAGGCTTTAGAAGCAGCCAAGGAAACACGCTCTGAAATCAGAGCTGCACGGGAGGAGCTTCGTCAGCCGGGGATATCACGGCTGGGAGGCCCTTTTTATTGTGGACGAAGTTCAGCGATCCGAATTATGCCCCTCTTGATCAATTATGGAGTTCTACAGACAAGTACGGGGATGCGACTGAGTATTTCAAAGATCAAAAAGATCATGAGGTGGAAAGAATGTTCTTCGCAGTTCAGCGCTCCAAAGTGTCCGCTGCTATTGAACGAGCAAATGGCCGAGTGGTCCGAGCTCCATAGGTTGTCTGGGCTTGCCATGAGGTCTGTCGTGGATCATCTTTGGCTGAAGGAACCAAGTCCGGATAGATATTTTGGTTTAGTGCAACGATTTATTAGTGTTGTGCCGCATATCGATGCTGTAAAGAGGTCGGCGTGCATAGAGGGTGCGCGGATGCCTCTTGCCCGTGTTAAGACTTACTGGGCAGGGATGGAGGCCACCGCTAGTGTAACCAGGGGTCCGACCAGAGGCTAGGACTCGCCCGAGAACTATTTTGAAGAAGTCCTAGAAGGCGCCTGTTTAATAGAGGCTCAGTGCTCGAAGAGTACCATGTTCGAGTGACATGTATCTTGATTGTAAAAACAATGCTATTTTGATTATAAAGGCTGTGTTTATACTTTTTCCCAAAAGTATTATAGTGCCTCCTGTGCAGCCGTTTATGTATGTATGTATATAACCTGAAAGTTTGCAGTCGTCGGCTTCAGGCCCCACGCATATAATGCGGGGTTGTTCGGTAAAGCGTGTAATCACACTTGATCCAACGTCTTGGTCCATTAAGGAGGTGATAGTGGAACGAACAAGGCAATCGGACTATATAGCTTTAACACTTTCACTTAGCCATAGGAGTTTGACGGTGGGGCTATATAGGTACTTCCGTGTTCATCTGAATACGGTGCACGTACGTACATGACCGGGAAACCGGTCCTTCATTAATGCGGAGGAATCGCGAAGATTCCGCTTAGTCATCGAGTGGTTGACCTGTCTCGCGCGTTATCATGACAGTTAGTTTTCGGCTTTCTCTACTGAGGTGCTCATCCAGATGAACCAGGGCACAATCGTAGTAGTTCTCCCGGTGCCACCTTAGCTGATAGAGCGGAACGTAAGGTAGCAAAACACGGGATCCGGGAAAACCCAACTATTGACCAAAGACATGATTCGGAGCTGATGCATATAAGGCAAAACTCGCGACGCCGAACACTCCCTAAGGTATTCGGACTTTACTACATATACTGGGCTGAGTAACGCCCTCGATAATGAGCCCTGAATTTCCAGGTACATGCATTAATCTGGCGTGACGAAATGCCAATAACGCCAGTATCCCTATTGGTTGTGTTAAGTGCCCGGAGGGTGTCAAGCAACAAGAGACATTAAAACAGGTTTACACAGGGGTTAATCTAAAGAGAAACCTTTGGGCGGGGCCCTGCTGCACGTCTGCGCCTTTGTCTCCGTTGTGCCATATCCTGGAAGGGTGTAGCACAATGATCATCTGTAAAACGGAAAAGCTAGGTGAAAGACTTCATGCGAAAAGTTGGTTATTCTTAATAAACCATGAAAATGCAATCTATTATTGTATTAATAGGGTCGAGCCGAACTATGGGCCTTTTTTACATGCGAGCAGCCCCTAGAACCACCTACTGGGGTATATCCATCCATCCAAGCTCAGGTTTGTCTGGGCTGCTACAACTAGTGTTGCACCGGACATGTCTAACCATGTCTGTGGTCTTGACGACTGATCAGTTATTCTGGTTGGAGAGGTCGTTCGGCTGCTAGAGCCGCCACGTATTCTTCCGCATGTAGAGAACGTTATGTAATTCCGCTGATTGTGATGACGCCACGTGGACCGGGCATCTTGAGTTTAAGATAAGCATAATGCGGAACTGCATTGAAACGGGCGAAGGTCGTTCTTCCGAGTAGTGCATGGTAGCCGCTTCGGAGTGGAGCGATGTCGAAGATTAGTTCTTCGCTTCGGAAGTTGTCGGGCGAACCGAATACAACCTCTATTATTAGAGAGCCCGTGAAGCGGGCCTCTACGCCTGGTATTACTCCTTTAAAGGTAGTATTGCTTTGGCTGATTCTTGATCAGTCTATCCCCATCTTGCGGACAGTGTCCCGATATATCAGATTAAGACTGCTTCTCCCGTCCATAAGGACTCAGGTGAGATGGTATCCGTTAATTATTGGGTCGAGCACCAAGGCAGCCGATCCTCCATGCCGGATACTAGTCGGATGATCGCTGCGATCAAAAGTGATCGGGCAGGCCGACCAAGGGCTGAACTTGGGGGCGACGGGCTCTACAGCATATACATCTCGGAGTGCGTGTATGCGCCTCCTCATTGGTATATGAGTTGCGTAAATCATGTTCACTGTTTTGACCTCTGGTGAAATTTTTTTTATCCCCCCGTGTTCGGCTGGCGAGGCTCATCCTCGTCTTCACTTGGCGTCTCCCTTCCCTTGTGTTCGGCGTTTAGTTTGCCGGCCTGCTTGAAGACCCAGCATTCTCTATTGGTGTGCTTTGCAGGTTTTTCGGGGGTGCCATGAATCTGACATAATCTGTCTAGAATCTTGTTTAGTCTGGACGGTCCATCTCTGCTGCCTTTAAATGGCTTTTTTCCGTTGACCGGGTCGAGAGCCCCTGAATCCGGCATTGACCGCCGTTTTGTCTGGGTTGTCTTCATTATTACGACGCTTGCTTTTATTGCGTCGCGACTTCCCATTGCCATCCCTGACTTCGGATGTGCTTGGGTCGTTGGTGCCGATGCGGGCCAACTAGCTGTCCTCGCCCGCGTAAAAGCGGGTCATAAGGCTTGTTAAGGCTGCCATTGTTCTTGGTTTTTCCTGGCCGAGGTGTCTGGCTAGCCATTCATCCCGGATACTGTGCTTGAAAGCCGCTAAGGCTTCGGCATCTGGGCAGTCGACGATTTGATTCTTCTTAGTGAGAAATCTGTTCCAAAGCTTCTAGGCTGACTCTCCGGGTTGTTGGATTATGTGACTTAGGTCGTCAGCATCCGGAGGTCAGACATAGGTCCCTTGAAAATTAGCCCTGAAAGTGTCCTAAAGTTCCTCCCAACTTCTAATTGAGTTTTCGGGGATTCCTTTCAACCAGTGCCGAGCTGGTCCTTTCAACTTGAGGGGCAGGTATTTGATGGCATGGAGATCATCTCCGCGGGCCATGTGGATGTGAAGAATAAAGTCCTCAATACAGACCGCGGGGTCTGTCATTCCGTCGTATGCCTCTACATTTACGGTTTTAAATCCCCCTGGAAATTCATGGTCCAGCACCTCATCGGTGAAACATAGGGGGTGCGCGGCACCCCTGTATTTGGATGTGTCCTGGCATGCCACCGATGGTTGTAGTGTTCGGTGCTGATTTTGAGCTGGTATCTGATCAGTATGATCGTTTTGGTGGCCGTGATCCTGTGCCGGAGCACGCTTCCTTGATCCATAGATGGACCTGGCCAAACTGGCTTTTTTGTTCAAGTGCTCACATAAATCGTGTGTTGACTTGTGTGCGGCGTCATTAGGCACCCTGTCGCACCCACGGGGTGGTCGGTCCGGTGGATCGGTCGTATTATTTATCGGCGGAATGGGCCCTATAGCCTCGTCGTCAAATTCGGGCAGCAACTTGCGCTTTGGGTAGCTCTTTGTGTGGTGATCGCCGCCGTATTTTTCTTCAGTGTCAAGCACTTTGTTCCATCTGCGGTTGAGCGTATCCTGTGCGGCCTTGAGCCTTTGCTTCTGCTTTTTCAAGCTCCTCGCGTTGGCGATAAGCTTTCTATGGAGGCTCTCTTGTTCCAAGTGCCTTTCCGGGATGATGAGTGCATCGTTATCCGGACTGTTCTCCTCTTCAGAGACATGTTTATGAGTTTTATCTCCGCCGTCGCTATGGTCGGATAGCGGCCCCGGACTATGTTCGCCGTCCCCTGGCTCATCCTGCTCCATCGCTGGGTTCATGGGGTCGTCGTTGCCTTTGAAGTCAACCAGGGTATTATTCTTTCTTGCGCTGTTATCTCTGCTTTTACTGTGGCGGGGTTTGGAGTAGCGCCGACGTCGTTGCTTTAGTTGCTTCTCAAGGGGATTATCCTCCGTTGCATACTTCCGTTCCTCGTTGTTGTTTTCTTTGGGTGTGTCCACCATGTATATATCAAATGATGAGATGGCTTCCCAACGCCCTTTAGGCGGTAGGTCATGTTCTTCTCCTGCATCGTCGTCCATACCGTCAGTGTCTTCGGAGTCGAAATCAAGCATGTCAATTAGATCATCGACAATGGCTATTAAGTGGGTGGTGGGTGGGGAACGAATTTCTTCGACGTCCACTTCCCACTCAAGCCGGACATAGTTCGCCCAAGAGTTTCCTGACAGGGAGAGGGACTTTAGTGAATTTAGCACATCGCCCAAGGGCGAGTGTTGAAAGATGTCCGCGGAGGTAAACTCCAGGATCGGTGCCTGATCAGATTCGATAGCCACGGATGCACGCGGTTCGGAGCCTGTGTCCGGAGACGAGTCCGAGGGTCCGATGACACACACCTCATCAGAGGCAAAGTCTGTGTTCGGCTCTATAGCCGATGAGTGTGCGGCCTCCTTGGCGGGGTCCATCCACCCGTCCTCGGATGGCATGACCTGCTCCGGATTAAAGGCCGAGGAAATCGCAGGTGTGATCTCCCGAACACCGTCCGATGGAAGATCTAAGTCATGCTCATCGTGACTATTCGGCGCACCTAGCATGGGCTCGAATCCATCAAAGATCAAGTCTCCGCGGATGTCGGTGGTGTAGTTCAAGCTTCCAATCCTGACCTGATGGCCAGGGGCGTAGCTATCGATCTGCTCCAGGTGGCCAAGCAAGTTGGCCCGCAGTACGAAGCCGCCGAATAAGAAGATCTGTCCGGGCAGGAAAACCTCACCCTGGACCGCGTCGTTGTAGCTGATTGAAGGAGCCATCAAGCCTTATCGTGACGACACAGTGGAACTCTCAATGAAAGCACCAATGTTGGTGTCAAAACCGGCGGATCTCGGGTAGGGTGTCCCGAACTGTGCGTCTAAGGCTAATGGTAACAGGAGGCGGGGGACACAATGTTTACACAGGTTCGGGCCCTCTCGATGGAGGTAATACCCTACTTCCTGCTTGATTGATCTTGATGATATGAGTATTACAAGAGTTGATCTACCACAAGATCGTAGAGGCTAAACCCTAGAAGCTAGCCTATGGTATGATTGTTGTCGTCCTACGGACTAAACCCTCGGGTTTATATAGACACCGGAGGGGGCTAGGGTTACACAGAGTCAGTTACAGATAAGGAGATCTACACATCCTGATTGCCAACCTTGCCTTCCACGCAAAGGAGTCCCACCCGGACACGGGACAAAGTCTTCAATCTTGTATCTTATTAGTCCAACAGTCCGGCCAAAGTATATAGTCCGGCTGTTCGAGGACCCCCTAATCCAGGACTCCCTCACCATGCTCCATTAAAAGAAACTATGTTAAAACTACTTTATGTGATCTTGGAGCCAGTGTTAGTGTTATGCCTTTCTCTTTATACCATAGACTTGATTTGAAACCAACTGAAATCTCTTTGCAAATAGCTGATAAATGAACTGCTATACCCATCGGTACTTGTGAGGATGTGCCTGGCGTAGTTGCAAATGTTACTATTTTAACAGACTTTGTTATTCTTTATATACCCGAGGACGACAGTATGTCGATCATCCTTGGTAGACCCTTTTAGAATACTACAGGGGTTGTTGATTGCAACAAGGGCAATGCCACTTTTCATGTTAATGGTAAGGAGCATACAGTGCATTTTCCGAAGAAACAACCTCAAGTTAATAGCATCACTTCCATTGGAAAATTTTCAACTATTGCTATTGGAGGTTTTGAATTCCCTATTCCTACTGTCAAAAAGAAATACGATATTCCTATTGTTGGGAACATGCATATCCCTGTTGAGATAACCTAGTGTTACTAAAAAATTCTTTGGTTTCATGTCATTCGAAAGAAGTTTGTTAATAAGACCTGATCAACCTTGTTGATGGATTCCTTTTGATGGGCATGAGGTGGATGAATTTAGAAAGCACAACTCTCTGTATCCACTTTTTACTTTCTGTTATTTAGAATAAATAAAGCAAAAATACTATTATTTGTCTGTTTTCTGAATTATCCGTGCAATAAAAAAATGTCCCGAAAATAAAAGTACTCCAAATGCCCTGAAAATTTAGTATGATTTTTATGGAATATTTTATAATTTCCGGCACTAAAAACACACCAGGGGGCAACACCAGTGGGCCACAAACCCACAGGGCGCGCCTAGGTGGCTTGTGGGCCCCATGTGGGTCCCCCTCACTTATTCTAGCTCCCATCCACTTCGTCTTCCTCCAGAAAAAATCCCACCATTGCTCAAACCAGTGTTCTAGCTCATTTTGCTGCCATTTTCGATCTCCTTGCTCAAAGCTCCATTCGCAGAACTGCTTTGGGGGGTTGTTCTTCGGTATGTGACTCCTCCAATGGTCCAATTAGTTTTTGTTCTAGTGCTTTATATATTGCAAATTTTTGCTACTGTGGTGACCTTGTTCTTGAGCTTGCATGTCCAATTTATATGGTCCAAAGTAATTTGATGCATGATATAGCCCCTAGACACTTGTAGGAGTAGTTGCTATCGATTTTGTTGAGTTTTGTTCACTTTTATTTTGAGTCACTTTAGAAATTTTCAGAGGAAGAAAAATGTTTAGGAATATATACCAAGGGGGTTCCTCGACAAACAAGGCCCAAAGACTTGCAATACGTGAGCCAGACCTTGAGCCATCGAGGGAAGCTCTAGTGCAGCCTTGTGAATGGTCATCGAATCAGTTCATGGTTCATGCTAGTTTTAAGGAGGAATTTGGCGCATACGTACAAAATGCTAGCCTTGAAGACTTTGTGTTAGATAAGTGTTGGAAGTACTATCACCTCACTGATTCATTTGTGCGAAGATTTAAATTTACATCCCAACGCAATACTCATTCTGTTTTATTTGATCTTTATGATAAATCATTTACCATGGGCCTAGAAGATTTTAGTGTTGCATGCAAAATTCCATAATGGGGCATTCATAGTGAGCCTCATAAGATTGATTGTTCTGAGTTCCTTGCTAGCACCACCAGTGGAGAAACTAGAAATGTAACACAAGCTACTATAGGGAGCATTCAGTTTCCTGCTATACATTATTTTGCTCTCTTTATAGGTAGATGCATTAATGGTAAACATGATCATAGCCACCTTTGTGCATCAGATCTTAGTGTCCTCAAGTGTGCGGTAATGGGTGATAAACGATTGAATTTGGGGGCCATGAACAAAAATTTTGCAAGGCGGTTACATAATAATGCTAAATATGGAGATTTCTTTGGTGGGATTTATGCCACCCGGTTAGCTAATTATCTCGGGGTACCCATAAGAGAAAATTATGTTGAGTTACCACCCGCTTACCTTGATATTGATGCTATGCTTTGCGACCAGTTTCTTGATAGGAACGAATAGTCCCTCCTATACCGACTAATCTTGTCAGGGAGCGTGTCTTCTATATTACGCTTCCTGCTCCTTCCTTCTTTAACTTTCCTGTAAAATGGGGATACATTATAACCAGAGAGGAGGCAAACGAGTATGAGAGAGAGGGGGAAGCTGCTCACCTCCACGCTGCAGCCCTTCAGGCAGTATCGGCTGGAGCTCAGTACAACCCCAACTACAATTTTGGATACTATCCAGGCCAGTTGTGGCCCTAGACGAACTTAGACCAAAAGCTTAGGGTTGGGGGAATACATATTTCTCACCGACACTACATTCATGTTCACACACTCATTTCAGTTGTCGGTGTTCATACTTTTTCATTGTATTATCCATGTTAGTTTATTTCTTTTTCTCGATCCCTCTTGTGTGTTTGAAAAACTTCTAGAAAATCCAAAGATTAGTCCTTGCTTCTTTTTAGTTTTTCTTTCTAGTTTAATTTAGTTGTATTATTAAAATAAACCCAAAAGGATTTATCATTCTTCTTTTGCTTGTTGGGAGCTTTCTTGTGTAAATATTTTTTCTCGTTCTTGTTTTACTTTCTTCATAAAAACAAAAACTTCAAAAATATTTCAGTGTGTTTCTTTGAAATTATTTTCCTTGTTCTTTGGGTCGTAAGGAGAAGACCATGATGAAAATGTTGAGTGGCTCTCATATGCATTATTGTTGATCTAACAAAGAGCCCATATTATCTTGTCTTCTCCTTTGAATAAATGTTTGCAGATTCTAGCTTAGTCCAATGCACGCGCACTCTTATTTTTATTCACACCATTCGGTCATGCAAGTGAAAGGCAATAACGACGATATATGATGAAACGATTGAGATGGAGAAAAGCTGGTACGCACTTGACCTATTTTGTTTTTGTAAATATGATTAGCTCGTCGTTCTTGATTCAGCCCATTATGAATGAAACATGTTTGCAATGACAATTAGAGATTATAGTTACTCATGCAATGCCTAATTAGAGCGTATAATGGTTTACCTTGTGTGCCAACATGAAAATTAAAATGGCTATGATGTAGTATGATAGGATGGTATCCTCCTTTGAATGGTTTAAGTGGCTTGACTTGGCACATGTTCACGCATGTAGTTGAATAAAAATCAACATAGCCTCCACGATATTTATGTTCATGGTGATTTATATCCTACTCATGGTTGCATTCAATGTTGATTAATCTCAATGCATGTTTATGACCGTTGTCGCTCGCTAGTTGGTTGCTCCTCAATTTTTTGCTAGCCTTCACTTGTACTAAGCAGGAATACTGGTTGTGCATCCACTTCCTTAAACCCAAAGTTGTTCCATATGAGTCCACCATACCTACCTATATGCGGTATTTATCTATGTTGGGGAATGTAGTAATTTTAAAAAAAATCCTACGCACACGCAAGATCATCGTGATGCATAGCAACGAGAGGGGAGAGTGTGTCCACGTACCCTTGTAGACCGAAAGCGGAAGCGTTGGAACAACGCGGTTGATGTAGTCGTACATCTTCATGGCCCGACCGATCAAGCACCGAAACTATGGCACCTCCGAGTTCTAGCACACGTTCAGCTCGATGACGTCCCTCGAACTCCGATCTAGCCGAGTGTCGAGGGAGAGTTCCGTCAGCACGACGGCGTGGTGACGATCTTGATGTTCTACTATCGCAGGGCTTTGCCTAAGCACCGCTACAATATTATCGAGGAGGACTATGGTGGAGGGGGACACCGCACACGGCTAAGAGATCAAGAGATCAATTGTTGTGCCTAGAGATGCCCCCCTGCCCCCGTATATAAAGGATCAAGGGGGAGGGGGCGACCGGCCAGGAGGAGGCGCGCCAAGGGGGGAGTCCTACTCCCACCGGGAGTAGGACTCCTCCTTCCCTTGTTGGAGTAGGAGAGAAGGAAAGAGGGGGAGAGGAGGAAGGAAAAGGGGGCTGCACCCCTTGTCCAATTTGGACCAGAGGGGGGCTGCGCACCTCCTTCCTTTCAGCCTCTCTCCTCTATTCCCGTATGGCCCAATAAGGCCCATATACTCCCCGGAGAATTCCCGTAACTCTCCGGTACTCTGAAAAATACCCGAATCACTCGGAACCTTTCCAAAGTCCTAATATAGTCGTCCAATATATCGATCTTTACGTCTCGACCATTTCGAGACTCCTCGTCATGTCCCCAATCTCATCCGGAACTCCAAACTCCTTCGGTACATCAAAACACATAAACTCATAATATAACTGTCATCGAAACCTTAAGCGTGCGGACCCTACGGGTTCGAGAATAATATAGACATGACCGAGACACGTCTCCGGTCAATAACCAATAGCAGAACCTAGATGCTCATATTGGTTCCCACATATTCTACGAAGATCTTTATCGGTCAAACCGCATAACAACATACGTAGTTCCATTTCTCAATTGTATGTTACTTGCCCGAGATTCGATCGTCGGTATCACAGTACATAGTTCAATCTCATTACTGGCAAGTCTCTTTACTCGTTCTGTAATACATCATCCCGCAACTAACTCATTAGTTGCAATGCTTGCAAGGCTTATATTGATGTGCATTACCGAGTTACATTGTGACCCAGAGATACCTCTCCGACAATCGAAGTGACAAATTGTAATCTCGAAATACGCCAACCCAACAAGTACCTTTGGAGACACCTGTAGAGCACCTTTATAATCACCCAATTACATTGTGACGTTTGGTAGCACACAAAGTGGTCCTCCAGTAAACGGGAGTTGCATAATCTCATAGTCATAGGAACATGTATAAGTCATGAAGAAAGCAGTAGCAACATACTAAACGATCAAGTGCTAAGCTAACGGAATGGGTCAAGTCAATCACATTATTCTCCTAATGATGTGATCCCGTTAATCAAATGACAACTCCTTTGTCCATGGCTAGGAAACATAACCATCTTTGATAAACGAGCTAGTCAAGTAGGCATACTAGTGACACTTAGTTTGTCTATGTATTCACACATGTATCATGTTTCCGGTTAATACAATTCTATCATGAATAATAAACATTCATCAAGATATAAGGAAATAAATAATAACTTTATTATTGCCTCTAGGGCATATTTCCTTCAGTCTCCCACTTGCACTAGAGTCAATAATCTAGTTCACATCACCATGTGATTTAACACCAATATTCACATCTGTATGTGATTAATACCCAATAGTTCACATCGTCATGTGATCAACACCCGAAGGGTTTACTAGAGTCAATAATCTAGTTCACATCGCTATGTGATTAACACCCAAAGAGTACTAAGGTATGATCATGTTTTGCTTGTGAGAGAAGTTTAGTCAACGGGTCTGTCACATTCAGAGCCGTATGTATTTTGCAAATATTCTATGTCTACAATTCTCTGCACGGAGCTACTCTAGCTAATTGCTCCCACTTTCAATATGTATCCAGATTAAGACTTAGAGTCATCTGGATCAGTGCCAAAACTTGTATCGACGTAACCCTTTACGACAAACCTTTTTTCACCTCCATAATCGAGAAACATATCCTTATTCCACTAAGGATAATTTTGACCAATGTCCAGTGATCTACTCCTAGATCACCATTGTACTCCCTTGCCAAGCCAAGGCAGAGTATATAATAGGTCTGGTTCATAGCATGGCATACTTTTATAGAACCTATGACAGATGCATAGGGAATGACTTTCATTCTCTTTCTATTTTCTGCCGTGGTTTGGATTTGAGTCTTACTCAATTTCATACCTTTGCAACATAGGTAAGAACTCTTTCTTTGACTGTTCCATTTTGAACTACTTCAAAATCTTGTCAAGGTATGTACTTATTGAAAATCTTATCAAGTGTCTTGATCTATCTCAATAGATCTTGATGCTCAATATGTAAGTAGCTTTACTGAGGTCTTTCTTTTAAATAACTCCTTCCAAACACTTCTTTATACTTCCCAGAAATTTTTTACATCATTTCTGATCAACAATATATCACTCACATATACTTATCAGAAAGGATGTAGTGCTCCCACTCACTTTATTGTCAATACAGGCGTTTCCAAAAGTTTGTATAAAACCATATACTTTTATCAACTCATCAAAGCGTATATTCCAACTCCGAGATGCTTGCACCAGTCCATAGATGGATCGCTGGAGCTTGCATATTTTGTTAGCACCTTTATGATTGACAAAACCTTCTGGTTACATCATATACAACTCTTCTTTAATAAATACATTAAGGAATGCAGTTTTGACATCCATTTGCCAGATTTCATAAAATGTTGCAATTGCTAACATGATTCGGACATACTTAAGCATCGATATGAGTGAGAATATCTCATCGTATTCAACACCTTGAACTTGTCTAAAAACCTTTTTGCGACAAGTCGATCTTTGTAGATAGTAACACTACTATCAGGGTCTGTCTTCCTCTTGAAGATCCATTTATTTTCTATGGCTTATCGATCATCGGGCAAGTCCACCAAAGTCCATACTTTGTTCTCATACATGGATCCTATCTCAGATTTTATGGCTTGAAGCCATTTCGCGGAATCTGGGCTCATCATTTGTAACGCCCCGGATACAACTTTCCATATTCGTAACTCCAACTCTTGCCTTTTCCGGAGACACGATACGATATTTCCTTCGTGGTTGGGTTTTTGTCTTTTGTTTTGCATTTTGTTCATGTCATGCATTTCATCTCATAGCATCATTTGCATTGCATCCGCATGTTTTCATAAAACCTCGTAGCCGTTCGTCGTTACCGCTTATCTCTTTGTCTTTGTTTCCCTCTTGTCAGACCGCTTGTTCTTCTCTCAGACCAATTGGACCCCTCTCTTCTCTCTTTCTCCGAGACCAACGAAACCCCCCTTGTCCCCGTGGCCTTTCGTCAGACCCCATTGTCTTTGTTTTCCCGTCTCGTCTAAATGCCCACCCTCTCTGCACAGCCACGCCCCCCCCCTCGCGCGCGCGTCCGAAACTTCCCCGAACCCGACCCGGGTAGTCGTCACCAATGGATTCGGATCATCCCCTAACTGAAGGAAATATGCCCTAGAGGCAATAATAAAGTTATTATTTATTTCCTCATATCATGATAAATGTTTATTATTCATGCTAGAATTGTATTAACCAGAAACATGATACATGTGTGAATACATAGACAAACATATAGTCACTAGTATGCCTCTACTTGACTAGCTCATTAATCAAAGCTTGGCTAAGGACGAGGTGATGATGCGCCTGGGAAATGGTTCCAAAGTCGATGTGATCGCGGTCGGCACGCTACCTCTACATCTACCATCGGGATTAGTTTTAGACCTAAATAATTGTTATTTGGTGCCAGCGTTGAGCATGAACATTATATCTGGATCTTGTTTGATGCAAGACGGTTATTCATTTAAATCAGACAATAATGGTTGTTCTATTTATATGAGTAATATCTTTTATGGTCATGCACCCTTGAAAAGTGGTCTATTTTTATTGAATCTCGATAGTCATGATACACATATTCATAGTGTTGAAACCAAAAGATGCAGAGTTGATAATGATAGTGCAACTTATTTGTGGCACTGCCGTTTAGGTCATATCGGTGTAAAGCGCATGAAGAAACTCCATACTGATGGGCTTTTGGAATCACTTGATTATGAATCACTTGGTACTTGCGAACCGTGCCTCATGGGAAAGATGACTAAAACGCCGTTCTTCGGAACTATGGAGCGAGCAACTGATTTGTTGGAAATCATACATACTGATGTTTGTGGTCCAATGAATGTTGAGGCTCACGGCGGGTCGTTATTTTCTCACCTTCACAGATGATTTGAGCAGATATGGGTATATCTACTTGATGAAACACAAGTCTGAAACATTTGAAAAGTTCAAAGAATTTCAGAGTGAAGTGGAAAATCATCGTAACAAGAAAATAAAATTTCTACGATCTGATCGTGGAGGAGAATATTTGAGTTACGAGTTTGGTCTACACTTGAAACAATGCGGAATAGTTTGGCAACTCACGCCACCCGGAACACCACAACGAAATGGTGTGTCCGAACGTCGTAATCGTACTTTACTAGATATGGTACGATCTATGATGTTTCTTACTGATTTACCGCTATCATTTTGGGGTTATGCTTTAGAGACGGCCGCATTCACGTTAAATAGGGCACCATCAAAATCCATTGAGACGACGCCTTATGAACTGTGGTTTGGCAAGAAACCAAAGTTGTCGTTTCTTAAAGTTTGGGGCTACGATGCTTATGTGAAGAAACTTCAACCAGGTAAGCTCAAACCCAAATCAGAGAAATGTATCTTCATAGGATACCCAAAAGAGACTATTGGGTACACCTTCTATCATAGATCTGAGGGCAAGATTTTCGTTGCTAAAATTGGATCCTTTCTAGAGAAGGAGTTCCTCTCGAAAAAGTGAGTGGGAGGAAAGTAGAACTTGATGATATAACTGTATCTACTCCCTTATTGGAAAGTAGTTCATCACAAGAACCGGTTCCTGTGACAACTACACCAATTAGTGAGGAAGCTAATGATATTGATCATGAAACTTCAGATCAAGTTTCTACTGAACCTCGTAGGTCTACCAGAGTAAGATCCGCACCAGAGTGGTACGGTAATCCAATTCTGGAAGTCATGTTGCTTGACCATGATGAACCTACGAACTATGAGGAAGCGATGATGAGCCCAGATTCCGCAAAATGGCTAGAGGCCATGAAATCTAAGATGGGATCCATGTATGAAAACAAAGTATGGACTTTGGTTGACTTGCCCGATGATCGGCAAGCAATTGAGAATAAATGGATCTTTAAGAAGAAGACTGACGCTGATGGTAATGTAACTGTCTATAAAGCTCGACTTGTTGCGAAAGGTTTTCGACAAGTTCAAGGAGTTGACTACGATGAGACTTTCTCACCCGTAGAGATGCTTAAGTCTGTCCGAATCATGTTAGCTATTGCTGCATTTCATAATTATGAAATTTGGCAAATGGATGTCAAAACTGCATTCTTGAATGGATTTGTGGAAGAAGAGTTGTATATGATGCAGCCAGAAGGTTTTGTAGATCCAAAAGGTGCTAACAAAGTGTGCAAGCTCCAGCGTTCCATTTATGGACTGGTGCAAGCATCTCGGAGTTGGAATAAACGCTTTGATAGTGTGATCAAAGCATATGGTTTTATACAGACTTTTGGAGAAGCCTGTATTTACAAGAAAGTGAGTGGGAGCTCTGTAGCATTTCTGATATTATATGTAGATGACATATTATTAATTGGAAATGATATAGAATTTCTGGATAGCATAAAGGGATACTTGAATAAAAAAATTCAATGAAAGACCTCGGTGAAGCTGCTTACATATTGGGCATCAAGATCTATAGAGATAGATCAAGACGCTTAATAGGACTTTCACAAAGCACATACCTTGATAAAATTTTGAAAAAGTTCAAAATGGATCAGGCAAAGAAAGGGTTCTTGCCCGTACTACAAGGTGTGAAGTTGAGTCAAATTCAATGCCCGACCACAGTAGAAGATAGAGAGAAAATGAAAGATGTTCCCTATGCTTCAACCATAGGCTCTATCATGTATGAAATGCTGTGTACCAGACCTGACGTATGCTTAGCAATAAGCTTGGCAGGAAGGTACCAAAGTAATCCAGGAATGGATCACTGGACAGCGGTCAAGAACATCCTGAAATACCTGAAAAGGACTAAGGATATGTTTCTCATATATGGAGGTGACAAAGAGCTAGTCGTAAATGGTTACGTCGATGCAAGCTTTGACACTGATCCGGACGATTCTAAATCGCAAACCGGATACGTGTTTTTATTAAACGGTGGAGCTGTAAGTTGGTGCAGTTCTAAACAAAGCGTCGTGGCAGGATCTATATGTGAAGTGGAGTACATAGCTGCTTCAGAAGCAGCAAATGAAGGAGTCTGGATGAAGGAGTTCATTTCCGATCTAGGTGTCATACCTAGTGCATCGGGACCAATGAAAATCTTCTGTGACAATACTGGTGCAATTGCCTTGGCAAAGGAATCCAGATTTCACAAGAGGACCAAGCACATCAAGAGACGCTTCAATTCCATTCGGGACCAAGTCCAAGTGGGAGACATAGAGATTTGCAAGATACATACGGATCTAAATGTTGCAGACCCGTTGACTAAGCCACTCTCACGAGCAAAACATGATCAGCACCAAGACTCCATGGGTGTTAGAATCATTACTATGTAATCTAGATTATTGACTCTAGTGCAAGTGGGAGACTGGAGGAAATATGCCCTAGAGGCAATAATAAAGTTATTATTTATTTCCTCATATCATGATAAATGTTTATTATTCATGCTAGAATTGTATTAACCGGAAACATGATACATGTGTGAATACATAGACAAACATATAGTCACTAGTATGCCTCTACTTGACTAGCTCATTAATCAAAGATGGTTATGTTTCCTAACTATAGACATGTGTTGTCATTTGATTAATGGGATCACATCATTAGAAGAATGATGTGATTGACATGACCCATTCCGTTAGCCTAGCACTTGATCGTTTAGTATATTGCTATTGCTTTCTTCATGACTTATACATGTTCCTGTAACTATGAGAAATATGCAACTCCCGTTTACCGGAGGAACACTTTGGGTACTACCAAACATCACAACGTAACTGGGTGATTATAAAGGAGTACTACAGGTGTCTCCGAAGGTACATGTTGAGTTGGCGTATTTCGAGATTAGGTTTTGTCACTCCGATTGTCGGAGAGGTATATCTGGGCCCTCTCGGTAATGCACATCTTTATAAGCCTTGCAAGCAATGTGACCAAATGAGTTGGTTACAGAATGATGCATTACGGAACGAGTAAAGAGACTTTCCGGTAACGAGATTGAACTAGGTATTGGATACCGACGATCAAATCTCAGGCAAGTAACATACCGATGACAAAGGGAACAACGTATGTTGTTATGCGGTTTGACCGATAAAGATCTTCGTAGAATATGTAGGAACCAATATGGGCATCCAGGTTCCGCTATTGGTTATTGACCGAGTTCTAGGTCATGTCTACATAGTTCTCGAACCCGTAGGGTCCGCACGCTTAACGTTATGATGACAGTTTTATTATGAGTTTATAAGTTTTGATGTACCGAAGTTTGTTCGGAGTCCCGGATGTGATCACGGACGTAACGAGGAGTCTCGAAATGGTCGAGACATAAAGATCGATATATTGGAAGCCTATATTTGGACATCGGAATCGTTCCGGGTGAAATCGGCATTTTACCGGAGCACCGGGAGGTTACCGGCCCCCCCCCCCCCCGGGGAGTTATTGGGCCTACATGGGCCTCGAGGGAGAAGAGGGAAGGAGGGAGGAGGGGGCCGCGCGCCCCTCCCCTTCCTAGTCCGAATAGGACAAGGGAAGGGGGGCGGCGCCCCCCCT
>NC_041387.1:85768432-85849045 GCF_002162155.2 Triticum dicoccoides | reverse complement strand
TTTATAAGTTTTGATGTACCGAAGTTTGTTCGGAGTCCCGGATGTGATCACGGACGTAACGAGGAGTCTCGAAATGGTCGAGACATAAAGATCGATATATTGGAAGCCTATATTTGGACATCGGAATCGTTCCGGGTGAAATCGGCATTTTACCGGAGCACCGGGAGGTTACCGGACCCCCCCCCCCCCGGGGAGTTATTGGGCCTACATGGGCCTCGAGGGAGAAGAGGGAAGGAGGGAGGAGGGGGCCGCGCGCCCCTCCCCTTCCTAGTCCGAATAGGACAAGGGAAGGGGGGCGGCGCCCCCCCTTTTCCTTCCCCTCTTCCTCCTCTCTCCCCCTTCTCCTATTCCAACTAGGAAAGAAGGGAGTCCTACTCCCGGTGGGAGTAGGACTCCCCCCTTGGCGCTCCCTCCTTGGCCGGCCGCCTCCTCCCCCCTGGCTCATTTATATACGGGGGCGGGGGGCACCCCATAGACACACAAGTTGATCTACGGATCGTTCCTTAGCCGTGTGTGGTGCCCCACTCCACCATATTCCACCTCGGTCATATCGTCGCGGAGTTTAGGCGAAGCCCTGGGCCGGTAGAGCATCATCATTGTCACCACGCCGTCGTGCTGAAGGAACTCATCCCCGAAGCTTTGCTGGATCGGAGCCCGGGGATCGTCATCGAGCTGAACGTGTGCTGGACTCGGAGGTGCCGTACGTTTGGTACTTGGATCGGTCGGATCGTGAAGACGTACGACTACATCAACCGCATTGTCATAACGCTTCCGCTTACGGTCTACGAGGGTACATGGACAATACTCTCTCCTCTCGTTGCTATGCCATCACCATGATCTTGCGTGCACGTAGGAAATTTTTTGAAATTACTATGTTCCCCAACACTAACATCTATAAAACATCCGCGCTTTCTTATTTGGGCTACCTAACCTATTTATTCTCGACCACCCGATTACGACCGGACGGACCGAGTTAAGCCTAGCCTATCCCACCGCTATATATATTAGGACCAAACCTAAAATCTAGGGAGATGTCCCATCCATTCCATCACCGTGCCGCCACTCTCTTCCTCGGGATCCCTCCAGATCCACCCTCTCTCCCTCGATTTCCTGATTGGGCCAACCACCTCCTTCCCTCGATCCACCCAATCCTGCAACCGAGGCCCCGAGCTCCTCCTGCTCGATCTCTCCTTGAGCACCTCATGCCCGACTGCCGCTGCTCCTCAGGCGCCACCACCCGCAACCGTACCTCACCGGAGCTCGTCCGTGAGCAGGACCGCCGTTGCCCTATCCTTCCTTTTTCCCTCTGTTTACCCTCTTCTCCACCTCACCTCACCGTCTCTTGTTCTTCAGGACGAACAGGAGCCTTGCCATCGCTACCGGATGGAGCTCTGCCGCTATGGATTCTCCCCTCCGCGCCCCAAATCTCGCCTCTCCGTCGGATCCCACAGTAGTAGTCCCGTTCCCTGCCGTCCAGGACCCCTCCCGTCTGCCAAGTTCCCCGTCCTGCTGCCTGAGCCCAACGCCTGAGCGCCCACGGGACCAAGTCGAGCAGATGGCCGCTGCCCCGCCTTGCAGATGCTTCGCCGCCTTGACTCCAGGTCCGGCCACCATCTTCGGCCGACCCTCCCTCTCTTGCCTCCAGTCCTCTATTTTTCTGAAGCTCATGTCTCTCTCTGCTCTCTCTCTGTTGCAACAGGGAACCGAGCCGCCATGTCCGTCGCCCTCGTTTTCCCTCGCCAGGAGACCGCCTGCAGCTTCCTGTCGTCGCTCGGATCCGCGCCGCTTCGTCTCTGGCCCTTGCCCGCCGGAGTGGCGCCTCCCTGTGCCCCACAGCCCCGCTGCATCGTGCCTCTGCTTCGTTCCAAGCGCGAGCGCCAGGTCGCATTGAGTTCGCTCGAGCGATGCGGTCGCTCGCACGCGTTGACCGCGCGTGGACCAACGCCAAGGCCATCGCCCCCTTCCAGCCTCCCTCTCCACCGAACCGGGCCGAAGCCCATGGGTGAGGCCACACCCCAGCGCCCCTCCTCTGTTTTTTCCTCCTGTTGGGCCAGCTTATTTCAGCCCATTATGTTTTTTTTTGTCCAACGATTTTCATATTTATCCAGAGAGTGCAGATTTATAGAAAAGTCCTTGCACATCATGCATATAATAACTCATTAATCGTGCATCGGGTTAAAATGTTTCCAACATGAAAAATGCTTAGTTTTTCATCTAGTTTCATAATTTGCTACTTTCATCTATGTTAAAAATGTTTAAAGTGTTGTTTGTGTTTATTTGCATAAATGACTTGTTAAAATGATTTATTTCATAACTAATTAACTGTAACTCGGAATTTTATAAACTTTATATGTAAATGGGGTGGAAAATGCCTAGTTTAACTTGGTGCACTTACTTTGCATGTTTAACAACATTAAAATATGGTTTAGGGCAGAACAGTATTGTCGGTGTCAAAACCGGCGGATCTCGGGTAGGGGGTCCTGAACTGTGCGTCTAGGCGGATGGTAACAGGAGACAAGGGACATGATGTTTTACCCAGGTTCGGGCCCTCTTGATGGAGGTAAAACCCTACGTACTGCTTGATTAATATTGATGATATGTGTTACAAGAGTGGATCTACCACGAGATCAGGGAGGCTAAACCCTAGAAGCTAGCCTATGGTATGATTGTTGTTCGTCATATGGACTAAAGCCATCCGGTTTATATAGACACCGGAGAGGGCTAGGGTTACACAAAGTCGGTTACAATGGTAGGAGATCTACATATCCGTATCGCCAAGCTTGCCTTCCACGCCAAGGAAAGTCCCATCCGGACACGGGACGAAGTCTTCAATCTTCTATCTTCATAGTCTTGGAGTCCGGCCGATGATGATAGTTCGGCTATCCGGACACCCCCTAGTCCGGAACTCCCTCAGTAGCCCCTGAACCAGGCTTCAATGACGACGAGTCCGGCGCACATGTTGTCTTCGGCATTGCAAGGCGGGTTCTTCCTCCGAATAATTTATAGAAGATTTTGAACACCAGGATAGTGTCCGTCTCTGCAAAAATAAATTCCACGTACCCCCGTAGAGAGAATAATATTACACAAGTTCAACCTGCTGACGTGCTTTGTGGCGTAACGTCACACCACTACCAAGCCTTCAAATTGTTTTTATTGTTCCACCTCAGCGCGTTTAGCGAGGCGGTTTCCTTGGCACGTCTTGTAGAAGCAGAGATCGTGTTCCCCTTATTCCGGGATTCCCATCAATACGGACGTGGGTAACCCAACCGCGCCCGCTGCCACGCCCCCTCCATCGAAGGCGGGTTCCAAACGGTCACGGGGACGACTCTTGGTATTATTCCTCTTTATAATGAGACCAAGGCCCGTTCTTCTTCTTCAATCCTCTATCGAATCTGCCCCTCGCCCCGAGTTCCAACACCCAAGGCTCCATATTCGGGTATATTCGATCTTCGACAATGTCCGGCCCCGACCTACGAGGCCGGTGGATGCCCTCCTCCGTCACGGAGGAGGACGTGCTAAAGCTAAGAGACGCCAGGTATTAACCTACGAGATTTCGCATAGGCTGCCTGCCCGAGGGCAAGTTATTCCTACTCCCGAGCGCGGCGAGAGTGTTGTTTGTGTCTCACCTCTGTCGGGGTTTAGGCTTCCCAACGGATCCCTTCGTGAGGGGGCTCATGTTTTACTATGGGCTGGAATTCCATGACTTGGCTCCGGAGTCTATCCTTCACATCTCATCATTCATTGTCGTCTGCGAAGCCTTGCTCCGCACTACCCCTCACTTCGGTTTGTGGCTCAAAACCTTCAACGTGGAGCCGAAGGTGATTGAGGGGCGTCAGGTAGAGTGCGGAGGGGCGGTTATAAGCAAGAGGGCCGATGCTCCATGGCCCGAAGGCTCTTTTCAGGAGGAGCTCGGCTTGTGGCAACAGGAGTGGTTCTATATCACTCCTCCCAGGGGCAGCAGACAGAGGCTGCCGCTCGTCTTCCGCTCGGGCCCCCCACAGCGGCTGACGTCATGGGTCAACAAGGGGCGTGACTGGGGGCCATCCAAGGATGTTTCCCTATTGCAGGACCAGATTCGAGGTCTCCAAGAAAGGGAGATCAATCTGGCCGTAGTGGTCCTGATCTGGCGCTTACTACCCTGCAAACATCGCCCCCTCCGTTTATGGGAATTTAATCCGGAGGGGCCACGAGCTCTCCAACACTTCATGGGCTCGACACCCATGGAGATGTACAAACAGTTCTTCGGATCGCAAGAAATGCGTCCGGAATTGACCGAGGATGCTGGCCTAAGCTGCAATTGCCCGGATACTCAAGTAAGTAGCCCTGTGTCCGGATGCATCGTCCATTTATTTACTGTGGGTTTGCCTTTGAACCAGCTATCCCTTGGACAGGAGTGGATAGCGCAAGCAAAACTGATACGGTGTCCGGCCCCCCTCCCTGAGACCATGCAGGATCCCGTGTTAATCAAAATGTTAGAGGTTGTACCTTCTGAGGAGGGCGAAGGAGGACACAAGGGATCTACCACCTCAGCCACGGAGGCTTTCAGTAAGGGAGGTATCGAGAGTCCCTCCTTCCAAGGAGAGAAGAGGACCGCTTCCGAAGACCCGGAGGTCAAGGCCTCAAAGCGGGGGAAGAAATCTGTACCGGAAGGTCCCGTGCCGGGAAGGGCCCCGGCCGAACTGTCTCCTCGGAGGAATCAGCCCTCTAGCAAGCCGTAAGTAAAAAAAGGGGAATTTTGTAATAGTGAACATCCCTGTTTAATTTCTAAGGGTAACCGAAGTTTTCACCTTGTAGTTCGGATCTCAGCCCATCTCAGCATAGCTCATCTTCGGGAGACCTTCGTCCGGATATGATGGAGAGTGAAACGCCTCCATCCGCCGCCCGATCGTGCGGGGCGGACAACCCTGAGGTGTCGTCACGGAGGGTCTCCCCGATTCCGGCGGGACCAGAGAGTTTGGCACCCATTGGAGTACGGCCGGTGGAGCTGCAGGATTTGCTTAAGAGGGCATCCATCTCAGAAGATCACCGCACATTAATGAGTATGGTGATTGAGAGGATCTCGTCCGCCGAAAGTGGGTTGTGTGAGGCCGTCGGAAGTTTGCTGACGGGATTTGAGGTACGCAAAAAATGATATACCTTTTGACAGTTTTTGCACATGAAGTGCAGCCTGTATAGATAGTAGCCCCTGAGACTTGGTATGCTGTCGAAAGCGGCAGCGTGCCGAGGATCATAATCTCAGTTATATAATGTCGCCTTTCCTATGCAGGTGGCGAAACCTTTGGTGGCTAGCCGGACTGATGGAGTTGTCGAGCTTAAGAGGCAACTCGACGTTGCGGATGCGGACATCTCGCTGGTCAATAAACGACTCGATGAGTCACAAGGTGCGTAGTTGCTCTATGGTCGCCTAGTAAGGGAGCTGACGCCCATTCCTTACAATTTGTATGCCTGATGCAGATAGTGCTGCTGCTGTGGAAGGCCTTCGGGCAGAACTTGCTCGGGCCAAGGAGCAAGCTAGAAAAAGCGAGGCGGCTGCCTCAAAGGCAGCGGAAGAGCTAGAAGCCGAGAAGGCTGCTCACTGCCGAAGCAGGGAGGAGATGGCCGGAATGGCCACGAAATTAAAAGTTGCTACCGACCGACTGGAAGTTCTTGAAGGAGAACACCGAGCGGAGCAAGAGAACCTGAAGAAGGCCGACACCGAATCCAAGGATGCCCGTAGTGCGATGCGGGCTATGAAGGAGGAACTTCATCAGATTGGAGACATTGTGGCTGGAAAGCCCTTTATGCTGCGTAGGAAGTTCACGGATCCGAAGTATGCTCAGCTGGGTTGATTGTACGGTGCGGAGGATCCTTATCTGGACTTGGCGGCGAGTGCGGCGGACGCAGTCGTGCACTTTCGAAGCCAGGAGGATCATGAAATGGAAGAGCTTTTCTGGTCTCAATTCCATAGTCCGGAGCGTCCACTTCCGTTGAGTGATCGGCTGGTTGAGTGGGCTGAGCTGAATAGATTGTCCGGACTTGCCATGACGGATGTGGTCGCTCATCTTTGGCCGAAAAGGCCCAAGCCGAAGAGTTATTTTGGCTTGTTGCAGCAATTGCTTGGGGCGGTGCCGCGTATTGTGGCGATGAAGCGGTCGGCATGCATAGAAGGTGCACGGATGGCTCTCGCCCGTGGTAAGACATACTGGGCAGAGATGGATGCCACCACTGTTGCATCCCGGGGTTCGGGCAAAGGTCGATTCCCCATCGAGCACTATTTTGAGGAAGTCCTGCAGGGCGCTCGTATAATAGAGGCACAGTGCTCGAAAGATGTTATGTTTGAATGATATGTATGATTTCATGAGATCATGTTTATAATGCAATAACTTTTTATACTTGTGTGCTCAAGTATTGAACTATCTCCTGTGCGGCCGTATATGTATGAATAACCTGAAAGTTGCAGTCTTTGGCTTCAGCCCCCACGCACATGGTGCGGGGGTGTTGGCAAATAAAAAAGAGCTTTTTCACGCTTAATCCAACGTCTTGGTCCTTTTAGGGAGGTGATAGCGTAGCAAACTAGGCAACCGGACTATAATGCTTTATCACTTTCACTTAGCCATAGGAGCTCGATTGTGGGGCTACTATATAGCCCCTAGCGGCACCGCTCCTCTCCGAACTTCGGGGCGCGTATGTGCCTGACCGGGAAGCGGTCCTTCGTCAAAGCGGAGGAATTCTAAACATTCCAATGGTCGATCGAGTGGTTGACCAGTCTCTCACTATATCATGACAGTCAGTTTTCGGCTTTCTCTACTGAGGTGCTCGCCCGGCTGAACCGGGGCACAATCGCAGTAGTTCTCCTGGTGCCGCGTTAGCCGGTGATACGGAACGTAAGGCAGCAAAACGCAGGAGCCGGGCAAGCCCAACATTTGACCAAAGACATGATTCGGAACTGATGCATATAAGGCCTAACTCGAGACGCCGAACACTCCCTGAGGTGTTCGGTCTTTATGATATTGGGCAGAACAATGCCCTAAGCCCCTAGTGTCCAGGTACGGGCGGGAACTTCTGGCGCGGCCAATGCCAAAACGCCAGCCTCCTCCTCGGCTAGGGTGGGAAACTGGGGGATGTGTATCAACAAGAGACAATAAGAAAGGTTTACGCAGGGTCTTAATCTGAAAAGAATCCTTGCAACGGGTCCCTGCTGCACGTCTGCGCCTGTGTCTCCGTTGTGCTGTATCCTGGACGGGTGCAGCACGTGCTTCATCTGTAAAAGAGAAGGACTTAGTTTCTAAGAAATATCGTGCAAAAAATTGTATGAAATAAAGTATAATTTGGAAGATGAAGAAAGTTGAGCTTTATTGGATCTCATCATTTATACGCGCAGCCCCTTGTAAAGGGGATATGCAGCTGGAAGCCCCTTGTTTAGTTAAGCCGGACTCGCCTAGCCGTGTCCGGGGTCTGAATGACCTGTGGTTAGGGGCCTTGACCTGCAAGGTCGGAGTGGCTGTCAAGGCAGCCCCATGCTCTCTGTTGTCGAGGGACACTCGTAGTTGCTCTTAAATGAGATTATGCCGCATGGACCGGGCATTGTAAGAATAAGAGGCGTGTAGTGTGGTATGTCGTTAAAGCGGGCGAAAGCTTTGTGCCCCAGTAGTGCTTGATGGCCACTGTGAAATGGGGTGCTGCGAAGAATGGGCCTTTCACGAGGGAGGTTGTTGGATGAACCGAACACGACCTCTAGTGGTACAGAGCCCGTATGATTGGCTTAAAGGCCTGGCATCACTCCTTTAAAGGAAGTGATGTTATGTCGAATTTTGGTATGGTCTATCCCCATTCTGCAGACGGTCTCCTGGTATTGCAGGTGCCGCACTCTGCTTTCATGTTATCACATGAAGCGAGTTCACTGTTTTGACTTCTAGTGGGAAAGTCTTCTGTTGTCCGGAGTGCTGCTTTTGGGGTTCGTCACTTCCACTTGGTGTGTCGATCCCCTTGTGTTCGGCATTAAGTCGTCCGGACTACTTGAAGACCCAACAATCTCTGTGGGTGTGGTTTGCAGGCTTTCCGGAGGTACCGTGTATTTGACATAGCCTGTCCAGAATCTTATTTAGGTTCGATAGCTCGTCACTATTGTCCTTGAGGGGTAGTGTTTTGTTATTCGGCCGAGAGCTTTTGAATCCGGCATTGACCGCCGTACTATTTGGGCCATTTTCCTTGTTCCGGCGCTGATCTTTTCTGCGTCGTGATTTCCCATTTCCATCCCTGACTTCGGATGTACTCGGGTCACTGGTGCTACATCTGGCCAGCCAGCTGTCCTCCCCTGCACAAAAGCGGGTCATGAGGCTTGTTAGTTTGGCCATTGTTCTTGGTTTTTCTTGGCCGAGGTGTCTGGCGAGCCATTCGTCTCGGACGTTGTGTTTAAAGGCTGCTAAGGCTTCAGCGTCCGGACAGTCGAGTATCTAGTTCTTTTTAGTGACGAACCTGTTCCAGAATTTGCGTGCTGACTCTCCGGGCTGTTGAGTTATGTGACTTAAATCGTCTGCATCCGGAGGCCGGACATAAGTCCCCTGAAAATTTGCTCGAAACGCATCCTCAAGCTCTTCCCAACTTCCGATGGTATTTTCTGGGAGGCTTTTAAGCCAATGCCGAGCTGGCCCTTTGAGCTTGAGGGGTAGGTATTTAATGGCATGGAGATCGTCTCCTCTGGCCATATGTATGTGTAGGATATAATCCTCAATCCAGACTCAGGGGTCTGTTGTTCCGTCATATGCCTCTATGTTTATGGGTTTGAATCCCGCTGGAAATCCATGATCCAGCACCTCGTCGGTGAAACATAGTGGGTGTGCGGCGCCCCTATATTTGGGTGTGCCGTTGTCTTCAAATGTTCGGCAGGTTATGTTGCTTCCTGGAGTCTTCTTTTTTTGTCCATAAATAGATCTGACTGGGTAGTCTTTTTTCCGAGGATCGTTGTGCTGATCATGTGCCGGCTTGTG
The DNA here is from genome assembly GCF_002162155.2 of Triticum dicoccoides. Taxonomy (NCBI): domain Eukaryota; kingdom Viridiplantae; phylum Streptophyta; class Magnoliopsida; order Poales; family Poaceae; genus Triticum; species Triticum dicoccoides. The sequence continues at coordinate 85,840,079 of NC_041387.1, read as the reverse complement.
TGCGGCGCCCCATGTTGCTCTTGGCCTGTCATCTGGTCGTCTATCCAGCCAGGCGGCTTCTTTCTTTTTTGGCTACGGGGGCTCTAAGGCCTCCTCGTCAAATTCGGGCAACAGCTTGCGCTTCGGGTAGCTCTTTGTCTGGTGACTAGCGCCATGTTTATCTGCGCTGTTGAGTACTTTGCTCCATCTCATTCTGAGTGCGTCCTCCGCTGTTTTGAGCTTCTGCTTTTGCTTCTTCAAACTTCTTGCCGTGGCGACGAGCCTTTTATGAAGATTCGTGTGCTCTGATGATGTGAGATCATCTTCGCCGGGGATGGGTTGCTTGTCCAGTTCATGTCCGGCTGGCTGCTTGGTGACGTGTGCGTCGTCCACTGCTTCGCCCTGCTCTAGGGCCTTGTCCGTATGGGTGCCATTTTTATCGAGGCCGGTCTTCGGGCGGCGCTTGCGTCGCCGTTTTGGTTGTTTTTTGGGGGAGTTGTCCTTCGCCACGTCCCGTTTTTCCTCATTGTCGCTTCCTTTTGGTGTATCCACCATGTATACGTCGTAAGTAGGGGTGGCTTTCCAGCGCCCAGTAGGCGCTGGTTCTTGGTCGTCTCCGACATCTTCGTCCATACCATTGATGTCTTCGGAGTCATAGTCTAGCATGTCGGTTAGATCGTCGACAGCGGCTACGAGGTGGGTGGTGGGTGGGCTTTGAATTTCTTCGTCGTCCACATCCCAACTGTCCTGACCGCAGTGCGGCCAGGGCTCTCCCGATAACGAGAGATACTTTAGCGAACTCAAGATGTCGCCAAAAGGTGAGTGTTGAAAGATGTCCGCTGGGGTGAACTCCATGATCGGCGCCCAATCGGATTTGACCGGAGGGGGCGCGAGAGGTTCGGAGTCCGGCAAGGAGTCACAAACTTCATGAGGAACAAGGTCACTGTTCGGCTCTATCGCCGTAGAGGTTGCGGTTCCCGAGGCGGTGTCTAGCCATCCATCCTCGGCCTGCGCAGCCGGCCCCGAATTGAAGATCGGAGCGGGTTCGAGTGCGGCCTCCAGGGTACTGTCCGGCTGCAGAGCTAAATCATGCTCGCCGTGACAGTGCGGCACGCTCGGCTGTTGCTCCAATCCATCGAAGATCAAGTCCCCGCGGATGTCCGCCGTGAAGTTTAAACATCCAAATCTGACCTGACGGCCAGGGGCGTAGCTTTCGATCTGCTCCAGATGGCCAAGCGAATTGGCCCGCAGTGCAAAGCCGCCGAATACGAAGATCTGTCCGGGGAGAAAAGTCTCACCCTGGACTGCGTCATTGATGACGATCGAAGAAGCCATCGAGCCTATCGGTGACGACATAGAGGAACTCTCAATGAAAGCACCAATGTCGGTGTCAAAACCGGCGGATCTCGGGTAGGGGGTCCCGAACTGTGCGTCTAGGCGGATGGTAACAGGAGACAAGGGACACGATATTTTACCCAGGTTCGGGCCCTCTTGATGGAGGTAAAACCGTACGTCCTGCTTGATTAATATTGATGATATGTGTTACAAGAGTGGATCTACCACGAGATCAGGGAGGCTAAACCCTAGAAGCTAGCCTATGGTATGATTGTTGTTCGTCCTATGGACTAAAGCCATCCAGTTTATATAGACACCGGAGAGGGCTAGGGTTACACAAAGTCGGTTACAATGGTAGGAGATCTACATATCCGTATCGCCAAGCTTGCCTTCCATGCCAAGGAAAGTCCCATCCGGACACGGGACGAAGTCTTCAATCTTCTATCTTCATAGTTTTGGAGTCCGACCGATGATTATAGTTCGGCTATCCGGACACCCCCTAGTCCGGAACTCCCTCAAGTACCAAATCTAAAATTTGCATATGAGGATTTTCCGAAATTGTTGTTTGTTGTTCCGGCCTCATTTAAACTTGTATAGATAGGTAGTTTTTCATATGCTTCACCCCCTGCCATGTTTAACAACATTTAATATTGTTTGGTAGCTTAAACAAGATTAAACTAAATATGTCAATGTGGTGTTTTGTCAATATACAATTCGTTGCATATTGAGCTCCACTTAACGTGTAGTATTGTTTGTTGCACTTTGCCATGCCATGCTATTTAAACCGGACATGCATCATACTTGATTGTGCATCATGCCATGATTATGCTTGTGCATTTACCATGTTGTTTGCTTCTTTCCGGGTCGCTTCTCTTGTTAGCTTTGGTTTCGTTCCGGAGTTGTGAGGATTCGTTCGACCATGTCCGCTTGTCTTCTTCATGGATTCGTTCTTCTTCCTAGTGGGATTTCAGGCAAGATGACCGTCACCTTGGATCTCACTACTATCATTGCTATGCTAGTTGCTTCATTCTATCGCTATGCTGCACTACCTATCATTTGTTCTTCAAGCCTCCCAAATTGCCATGAATCTCTAACCTTTGTCACCCTTTCTAGCAAACCGTTGTTTGGCTATGTTCCTGCTTTTCCTCAGCCCCTCTTATATCGTTGCTAGTTGCAGGTGAAGTTGAAGATTGCTCCATGGTGGACAGGATTATGTTGGGATATCACAATATCTCTTATATTATTAATGCATCTATATACTTGGTAAAGTGTGGAAGGCTCGGCCTTATGCCTGGTGTTTTGTTCCACTCTTGCCGCCCTAGTTTCCATCATATCAGTATTATGTTCCCGGATTTTGCGTCCCTAATGCGGTTGGGTGATTTATGGGACCCCCTTGACAGTTCGTCTTGAATAAAACTCCTCCAGCAAGGCCCAACATTGGTTTTACCATTTTCCTACCACCTTAACCTTTACCTTGGGAGTAATTAACCCGAGGGTCATCTTTATTTTAGCCCCCCCCCCGGGCCAATGCTTGTCTAAGTGTTGGTCCAAACTAGAGCACCGTGCGGGACCATCCCTTGGCAACTTGGGTTACGTCGGTACCTATACGCTTAGCTTATCCGATGTGTCCTGAGAACGAGATACGTGCGACTCCTATCGGGATTGTCGACACATCGGGCGGTCTTGCTGGTCTTGTTTTACCATTGTTGAAATGTCTTGTCAACCGGGATTCCGAGACTGATCGGGTCTTCCCGGGAGAAGGAATATCCTTTGTTGACCGTGAGAGCTTGTGATGGGCTAAGTTGGGACACCCCTCCAGGGTTTAAACTTTCGAGAGCCGTGCTCGCGGTTATGTTGCAGATGGGAATTTGTTAATGTCCGGTTGTAGATAACTTGACACCAGATTCGAATTAAAATGCATCAACCGCGTGTGTATCCGTGATGGTCTCTTTTCGGCGGAGTCCGGGAAGTGAACACGGTTTTGGGTTATGTTTGACATAAGTAGGAGTTCAGGATCACCTCTTGATCATTGCTAGCTTCACGACCGTTCCGTTTACTTCTCTTCTCGCTCTCATTTGCATATGTTAGCCACCATATATGCTTAGTCGCTGCTGCAACCTCACCACTTTACCCCTTCCTTTCCCATTAAGCTTTGTTAGTCTTGATACCCATGGTAATTTGATTGCTGAGTCCTCGTGGCTCACAGATTACTACAACAACAGTTGCAGGTACAGGTATTGCGATGTTCATGACGCGAGAGCGATGCTTGCTTGTCTTGAGTTCTTTTTCTGCTTCTTCTTTGATCAGGGGATAGGTTCCAGGTCGGCAGCCTGGGCTAGCAGGGTGGATGTCGTTTGAGCTTCTGTTTGTGGTTCATCCATAGTCGGATGTTGTTCTCATGTATGATATATTGTTGTATTCATGTGTCATTGGATGTATTGGATGTATCCCCACTATTATGTGATGTTGATGTAATGATATCCACCTTGCGAAAGCGTCTTCAAGATGCGCTTCTATCGTTGGTGGGACCTTCGAGTTCCTTTAGGATAGGGTCGCATCTTGGGCATGACAAGTTGGTATCAGAGCCTTGACCGACCATAGGATCCCCCTTGATTGTTGGCCGTTGTTGAGTCTAAAAAAACTATTTTCAGTCTTAGGATTATATATATCAGAGAGTAGGTTTCTTTTTACTCCTCAGCCCCTTCGTCGCTCTGGTGAGGTCTCCTGACGTAGATGTTTTGTCTTTGCTCTCCTCAAATTTCACAAAAAAAAATTAGGATCACGCGGGTATCTTGGGATCGTTCCGATATTCTTGTGACGAGAACATTGTTCTTGGTGCCTCCTGACATTTTGGGGTTGTGGCAGTGTCCCAGGGAGTTGAGCTCTGAGGTGTTGTCGTCACAATTTTATCGTTGCAATTCTAGAATACCTGAGTTTTGCCGACATCGAAAAACTCTTTTATGCAGTTGTTGGTGAGATAACCTCGACGCCACCCAGTACTGGGGAGTTCGGGAGTATTGTCATAACTCGTATAACGAATGCTTTTCGAAGGTTTAGGTACACGATTTCCGAAGGTTTCTTGGTTATGTGTTGACGGATGGATACAGCTTGGATGTAGGTATTGTTAGTTTGGGTGATATATATTGCTTCCCCTGTATCCCCAACACCAGATTGCATAACCAGAAAGTTTCGGGAGTTTTATAGGTGGGAATTCAAGTAGCTCCTAGAATATCTTTCCGACAGATGCATGATATGGGATTGGGTAAATCTCTATCATATGTATTTGTTCTGGATTATTTTGCAAGCCAAATCCTTTGTTTTGTTTTATGTGTGGTATTCGAGTTGCTTCAATGTGAAGTGTTGATTCCATACCTTTCCTAAGCGGTGTTCTCATATTTGTATGAGAGTGGTAATCCTTCTTGATCATCGAGATTGTCATCCCAATTCTTTCCAACCGGCGTGCTTCTCTTCAAGGGATTCGATCATTTCAACATTCGCAAGATCATCTCTCAGTTTCCCAACGTTGTTCGTTTCATCCGTCCCCAAGTTGCCTTTGTTTTCCCGCCCTCCCACCCTTTTTCTTCAAGGACTCAGATTTCTTAATCATGTATCCTTTTATTGATTGGAAGTCTCTCCATTCTTTTCCCTCAATGTTCTTATCCGGTGATCCTCAGGAAGATACTAAGGAAGCTTCAAGTTTATCATTATTCGTTCTCTTTTTCTTCTCTGGTGGTTTCAATTCAAGCCTTGTCGATCATATCCTTTCCTCGTTTCAATTGTTTTTCTCATGCTGGTGTCTCTCTTAATCGTTCACCTCTCGCTTTCCATTTGTTCCGGTGTGCTGAAGATATCTCGGAAGATTCGTGTTATCATTCCTAATCTGTTCAAGATATCTCAGGGTTGTTATCTCTTTTGAGCCATTTAATTCTACTGGTGCAATCCCTCTTCTAAATCGTTGAACGATGTATCTTATGAGTGGGCCCTAACCCACAGGTCTTTTCCCAGGATTCTACCTAACTCTTCTAATTTTCCCGGAGCTATTCCCAAATTCTTTTTCAAAGTTGACGTAAGAATGAATTATCATAAGTCATATGTCCTTCTCCAAGATCTTTCAAATTCTTTTCATCGTTGGTTCAACCTTTCTAATTTTCTCCCGGAGTATCTCAACAATTCATGGTGGTGTTTCTCGTCGTCATTCTCGGATTTTGAAGACCGAAGAAGAGTTCCTTTTAAATCCTTACCCGTTCTTCCAAAGATGCGTAGTTCAAGCTTGATGCCATCCTCTCGTACTTGTTTTCGATTGTGAGAATTCTTTTCACTCATACGGAACATTTCATGAGTTGTTTCCATTTCTTACCTCCGAAGGCCATCATGTCATAATTCTTCATCCTCAGCTTGTAGCTATCGTTCTCCAAATCTTACCGGTGCATCGTTCAAATACCCTCTAATCAGTTCATGATCTCTTTGTTCTCATGTATTTAAATCCCCTCAAGTATCTTCCTTCGTTTTCCAATTCTTCCGGTGAATTGTGCCTTTGCTATGTTCATTTTCAATTCTTACGGTGGTTCGTTCAAGATTTCTCTTCCTTCATTATCGTATCAATTCATTCATTCATTCGTTGTTTTCAAATCCCACCGGTGGTTCCATCAATACCTTCTCAAGTTTGCGCTATCTCTATCCTTAATCCCTCAAGAAGAATAAGTAGTATGCCAAATCCATTGCTTGTCGTCAATTTAATGTTATGAAGGATAAGCATACAATAAATCTTATTCTTATTTCCTCGAGGTGATTCAATTCTTTTCTTCCGGAGATTGGTCATGATGAAGTAATTCTCGTTTCTCGTGTTTCACCTTTTCTTTTTCCGGAGTTCCAAGTTTTCTCGGTTATATCATCGTGAAGCGCCATCTAAATCATTGCAAGGCTTCACCTTGTGTTTTCAACCTCTCTTTCTTTCTATCATCCTTTTATTACCGGAGTTCTCCATGGAGGCTCTACATGGTGGTTCATCAAGGATTCTTTTCATTCTTCAATTGTTCTTCAAGATTTCTCTCGAAGTTATGACCCGCCAAGCTATACTCAAAATTAAACATAGTGTTTAACATGTTTTGTTTTGAGGCGTTCAAGCATTCTTCGTCTTGCATTCTGAAGTGCAATTCTTTCTACCTAAGCTTTTGGGGTGGTGTTATATCATTCTTGGCAATTTCCATTCAGGTTTCGCGATTCACATGTTGTCAAGAATGAGGTATTTAAAATCCATCAATCTCTTCTTTGGAGTTATCTTGTTATAGATTTCACCTAAAGCCTTCCCTAAGGAATGTTGCTATTTGTGGTGCTTATCAATGATCCGAGTTTTGTCCTATCCTCTCGGCGAAAGAAGTTTTTATCTCTTCTTTGATCTCAAGCAAGAAATTGTTTTTCGTTAATGGCAGAATTTCACCTCAAGTGTTGAGATGTTTCCATAAGCCCACTACAAGCTTGTTCTTTTCGTTGTTGTTTTTTCCAACAACTCCGTTATAACCTTCTTGGAAGGGTGTTTTCGAAGTTGCAAGTTGTCATTTTCTTCTTCATCCCTTTATCCCAACGGTCTAACATCTATTCTTCCGTTATAGAGCCATGGTGATGTTGCTCTCTTAAATCATCATCTCGAATTGTGAGGATCGTGTTCTTTTCATGCTTATCCATTTAACCGGAGTGTTGTGTCATCTATTCAAGTGATTTTCATCTTATCAAGTTTTCCTTCTTCTTTCAGTCGGAGTGCTGCCCAAATTATATCAATCTTATTCCTTCTCTATCTAGTTTTAACTGGAGTGGTTTCAATATCTATCTTATCACTAATCCTCTTGGTTCTTGTCGTATCCCTTGTTCCTCTTTTCTAACGGAGTGTTTTCAACTTTGTTCATCTTCGTTGTTTTCTTTCTTTCATTTTGCTCAACCTCTCAAGGTTCATGGCTTCACTCGTTTGTCGAAGAAGCAACTTAGTTTACATCTTATCTTCCTCTTCCTTTTCCCTCCGGTGCCATCCTAGGTCTCGGGACGAGATCCTCTCGTAGTGGTGGAGTGTTGTAACGCCCCGGATACAACTTTCCATATTCGTAACTCCAACTCTTGCCTTTTTCGGAGATGCGATATGATATTTCCTTCGTGGTTGGGTTTTTGTCTTTTGTTTTGCATTTTGTTATGTCATGCATTTCATCTCATAGCATCATCCGCATTGCATCCGCATGTTTTCATAAAACCTCATAGCCGTTCGTAGTTACCGCTTCTCTCTTTGTCTTCGTTTCCCTCTTGTAAGACCGCTTGTTCTTCTCTCAGACCAATTGGACCCCTCTCTTCTCTCTTTCTCCGAGACCAACGAACCCTCCCCCCCCCCTTGTCCCCGTGGCCTTTCGTCAGACCCCATTGTCTTTGTTTTCCCCTCTCGTCTAAATGCCCACCCTCTCTGCATAGCCACCCCCCCTCGCGCGCGCGTCCGAAACTTCCCTAAACCCGACCCGGGTAGTCGTCACCAATGGATTCGGATCATCCCCTAACATCTATAAAACATCCCCGCTTTCTTATTTGGGCTACCTAACCTATTTATTCTCGACCGCCCAATTACGATTGGACGGACCGAGTTAACCCTAGCCTATCCCACCGCTATATATATTAGTACCAAACCTAAAATCTAGGGAGATGTCCCATCCATTCCATCACCACGCCGCCACTCTCTTCCTCGGGATCCCTCCAGATCCACCCTCTCTCCCTCGATTTCTCGATCAGGCCAACCACCTCCTTCCCTCGATCCACCCAATCCCGCAACCGAGGCCCCGAGCTCCTCCAGCTCGATCCCTCCTCGAGCACCTCGTGCCCGACTGCCGCTGCTCCTCAGGCGCCACCACCCGCAAACGTACCTCGCGGGAGCTCGTCCGCGAGCAGGACTGCCGTTGCCCTCTCCTTCCTTTTTCCCTCTGTTTACCCACTTCTCCACCTCACCTTGCCGTCTCTTGTTCTTCAGGACAAATAGGAGCCTTGCCATGGCCACCGGATGGAGCTCCGCCGCCATGGATTCTCCCCTCCGCGCCCCAGATCCCGCCTCTCCGTCGAATCCTACCGTCGTAGTCCCGTTCCCCGCCGTCCAGGACCTCTCCCGTCCGCCAAGTTCCCTGTCCTGCTGCCTGAGCCCAAGGCCTGAGCGCCCACGGGACCATGTTGAGCAGATGGCCGCTGCCCCGCCTTGCAGATGCTTCGCCGCCTTGACTCCAGGTCCGACCACCATCTTCGACCGACCCTCTCTCTCTTGCCTCCGGTCCTCTGTTTTTCTGAAGCTCATGTCTCTCTCTACTCTCTCTCTCTCTGTTGCAACAGGGAACCGAGCGGCCATGTCCGTCGCCCTCGTTTTCCCTCGCCAGGAGACCGATAGTAGCTTCCTGCTGTCGCTCGGATCCGTGCCGCTTCGTCTCTGGCCCTTGCCCTCCGGAGTCGCGCCTCCCTGTGCCCCGCAGCCCCGCTGCATCGCGCCTCTGCTTCGTTCCAAACGCGAGCGCCAGGTCGCGTTGAGTTCGCTCGAGCATTGCGGTCTCTCACACGCGTTGACCGCGCGTGGACCAACGCCAAGGCCATCACCCCCTTCCAGCCTCCCTCTACATTGAACCGGGCCGAAGCCCATGGGTGAGGCCACACCCCAATGCCCCTCCTCTGTTTTTTCCTCCTATTGGTCCAGCTTGTTTCAGCCCGTTATGTTTTTTTCCTGTCCAGCGTTTTTCATATTTATCCAGAGAGTGCAGATTTACAGAAAAGTCCTTGCACATCATGCATATAATAAGTCATTAATCGTGCATCGGGTTAAAATGTTTTCAACATGAAAAATGCTTAGTTTTTCATCTAGTTTCATAATTTGCTACTTTCATCTATGTTAAAAATGTTTAAAGTGTTGTTTGTGTTTATTTGCATAAATGATTTGTTAAAATGATTTATTTCATAACTAATTAACTATAACTCGGAATTTAATAAACTTGATATGTAAATGGGGTGGAAAAATGCCTAGTTTAACTTGGTGCACTTACTTTGCATGTTTAACAACATTAAAATATGGTTTAGGGAAGAACAGTACCAAATCTAAAATTTGCATATGAGGATTTTCCGGAATTGTTGTTTGTTGTTCCAGCCTCATTTAAACTTGTCTAGATAGGTAGTTTTTCATATGCTTCACCCCTTGCCATGTTTAACAACATTTAATATTGTTTGGTAGCTTAAACGAGATTAAACTAAATATGTCAATGTGGTGTTTTGTCAATATGCAACTCGTTGCATATTGAGCTCCACTTAACTTGTAGTATTGTTTGTTGCACTTTGCCATGCCATGCTATTTAAACCGGACATGCATCATACTTGATTGTGCATCATGCCATGATTATGCTTGTGCATTTACCATGTTTTTTGCATCTTTCCGGGTCGCTTCTCTCATTAGCTTCGTTTTTGTTCCGGAGTTGTGAGGATTCGTTCGACCACGTCCGCTTGTCTTCTTCATGGATTCGTTCTTCTTCCTAGCGGGATTTCAGGCAAGATGACTGTCACCTTGGATCTCACTACTATCATTGCTATGCTAGTTGCTTCGTTCTATCGCTATGCTGTGCTACCTATTGTTTGTTCTTAAAGCCTCCCAAATTGCCATGAACCTCTAACCTTTGTCACCCTTCCTAGCAAACCGTTGTTTGGCTATGTTCCCGCTTTTTCTCAGCCCCTCTTATAGCATTGGTAGTTGCAAGTGAAGTTGAAGATTGCTCCATGGTGGACAGGATTATGTTGGGATATCAGAATATCTCTTATATTATTAATGCATCTATATACTTAGTAAAGGGTGGAAGGCTCGGCCTTATGCCTGGTGTTTTGTTCCACTCTTGCCACCCTAGTTTCCGTCATATCGGTATTATGTTCCCGGATTTTGCGTCCCTAACGTGGTTGGGTGATTTATGGGACCCCCTTGACAGTTCACCTTGAATAAAACTCCTCCAGCAAGGCCCAACATTGGTTTTACCATTTGCCTACCACCTATACCTTTCCCTTGGGAGTAATTAACCCGAGGGTCATCTTTATTTTAGCCCCCCCCCCCGGGTCAATGCTTGTCTAAGTGTTGGTCCAAACTAGAGCACCGTGCGGGACCATCCCTTGGCAACTTGGGTTACGTCGGTACCTGTATGCTTAGCTTATCCGGTGGGTCCTGAGAACGAGATACGTGCGACTCCTATCGGGATTGTCGACACATCAGGTGGTCTTGCTGGTCTTGTTTTACCATTGTTGAAATGTCTTGTAAACCGGGATTCCAAGACTGATCGGGTCTTCCTGGGAGAAGGAATATCCTTCATTGACCATGAGAGCTTGTGATGGGCTAAGTTGGGACACCCTTGCAGGGTTTAAACTTTCGAGAGCCGTGCCCGCGGTTATGTGGCCGATGGGAATTTGTTAATGTCCGGTTGTAGATAACTTGACGCCAGATTCGAATTAAAATGCATCAACCACATGTGTAGCCGTGATGGTCTCTTTTCGGCAGAGTCCGGGAAGTGAACACGGTTTTGGGTTATGTTTGACATAAGTAGGAGTTCAGGATCACCTCTTGATCATTGCTAGCTTCACGACCATTCCGTTTGCTTCTCTTCTCGCTCTCATTTGCGTATGTTAGCCACCATATATGCTTAGTCGCTACTGCAACCTCACCACTTTACCCCTTCCTTTCCCATTAAGCTTTGCTAGTCTTGATACCCATTGTAATGGGATTGCTGAGTCCTCGTGGCTCACAGATTACTACAACAACAGTTGCAGGTACAGGTATTGCGATGTTCATGACGCGAGAGCGATGCTTGCCTGTCTTGAGTTCTTCTTCTGCTTCTTCTTTGATCAGGGGATAGGTTCCAGGTCGGCAGCCTGGGCTAGCAGTGTGGATGTCGTTTGAGCTTCTGTTTGTGGTTCATCCGTAGTCGGATGTTGTTCTCATGTATGATATATTGTTGTATTCATGTGTCATTGGATGTATTGGATGTATCCCCACTATTATGTAATGTTGATGTAATGATATCCACCTTGCAAAAGAATCTTCAAGATGCGCTTATATCCTTGGTGGGACCTTCGAGTTCCTTTAGGATAGGGTCGCATCTTGGGCGTGACATCATTGCTTCCTCATAGTTCATAGGTTCATCATGGTCTAGTAACATGACTTCCAGAACAGGATTACCGTACCACTCTGGTGCGGATCTTACTCTGGAAGACCTACGAGGTTCGGTAGTAACTTGATTTGAAGCTTCATGATCATCATCATTAGCTTCCTCACTAATTGGTGTAGGAATCACAGGAACTGATTTCTATGATGAACTACTTTCCAATAAGGGAGCAGGTACAGTTACCTCATCAAGTTCTACTTTCCTCCCACTCACTTCTTTCGAGAGAAACTCCTTCTCTAGAAAGGATCCATTCTTAGCAAAAAAGATTTTGCCTTCGGATCTGTGATAGAAGGTGCACCTGACAGTTTCCTTTGGGTATTCTATGAAGACGCACTTCTCCGATTTGGGTTTGAGTTTATCAGGTTGAAACATTTTCACATAAGCATCGCAGCCCCAAACTTTAAGAAACGACAGCTTAGGTTTATTGCTAAACCATAGTTCATACGGTGTCGTCTCAACGGATTTAGATGGTGCCCTATTTAACGTGAATGCAGCTGTCTCTAATGCATAATCCCAAAACGATAGTGGTAAATTGGTAAGATACATCATAGATTGCACCATAACCAATAAAGTGCGGTTACGACGTTCGAACACACCGTTACGCTGTGGTGTTCCAGGTGGCATGAGTTTGTGAAACAATTCCACATTGTTTTAACCGAAGGCCAAACTCGTACTCAAATATTCATCTCCACGATCAGATCGCAGAAACTTTATTTACTTGTTACGATGATTTTACACTTCACTCTGAAATTCTTTGAACCTTTCAACTATTTCAGACTTATGTTTCATCAAGTAGATATACCCATATCTGCTCAAATCATCTGGGAAGGTCAGAAAATAATGATACCCGCTACGAGCCTTAATACTCATTGGTCTGCATACATCAGTATGTATTATTTCCAACAAGTCAGTAGCTCATTCCATTGTTCCGAAGAACGGAGTTTTAGTCATCTTGCCCATAAGGCACGGTTCACAAGCATCAAATGATTCATAATCAAGTGATTCCAAAAGTCCATCTTTATGGAGTTTCTTCATGCGCTTTACACCGATATGACCTAAACGGCAGTGCCACAAATATGTTGCACTATCATTATCAACTTTGCATCTTTTGGCATCAATATTATGAATATGTGTATAACCATCATCAAGATTCAATAAACCATCAACATTGGGTGTATGACCATAGAAGGTTTTATTCATGTAAACAGAATAACAATTTATTCTCTGTCTTAGATGAATAATCATATCGCAATAAAACATGATCTAATCTTTTTTATGCTCAACGCAAACACCAAATAACATTTATTTAGGTTTGACACAAATCTCGAAAATATAGGGAGTGTATGATGATGATCACATCAATCTTGGAACCACTTCCAACACACATCGTTACTTCACCTTCAACTAGTCTCTGTTTATTCTGTAACTCCTGTTTCGAGGTTCTAATCTTAGCAACCAAACAAGTATCAAATACTCAGGGGCTACTATAAACACTAGTAAGGTACACATCAATAACCTGTATATAAAATATATCCTTGTTCACTTTTCCATCCTTCTTATCCACCAAATATTCAGGTATTTCCGCTTCCAGTGACCATTTCCTTTGCAGTATAAGCACTTAGTTTCAGGCTTTGGTCCAGCTTTGGGTTTCTTCATGGGAGTGACAACTTGCTTGCCATTCTACTCGAAGTTCCCTTTCTTTTCTTTTGCCCTTTTCTTGAAACTAGTGGTCTTATCAATCAGCAACACTTGATGCTCTTTTCTTGATTTCTACCTTCATCGATTGCAGCATCACGAAGAGCTCGGGAATCATTTTCGTCATCCCTTGCATTATAGTTCATCACGAAGTTCCAGGAACTTGGTGATGGTGACTAGAGAACTCTGCCAATCACTATCTTATCTGGAAGATTAACTCCCACTTGATTCAAGCGATTGTAGTACTTAAACAATCTAATCACTTGCTCACTAGTTGAGCAATTCTCCTCCATCTTTTAGCTATAGAACTTGTTGGAGACTTCATATCTCTCAACTCAGGTATTTGCTTGAAATATTAACTTCAACTCCTGGAACATCTCATATGGTCCATGACGTTCAAAACGTCTTTGAAGTCCCGATTCTAAGCTGTAAAGTATGGTGCACTAAACTATCAAGTAGTCATCATATTGAGCTAGCCAAACGTTCATAACGTTTGTATCTGCTCCTGCAATAGGTCTGTCACCTAGCGGTGCATCAAGGACATAATTCTTTTGTGCAGCAATGAGGACAATCCTTAGATCACGGATCCAATCCGCATCATTGCTACTAACATCTTTCAACACAGTTTTCTCTAGGAACATAACAAAATAAACAAATGAAAGCAACAACGCGAGCTATTGATCTACAACATAATTTGAAAAATACTACCAGGACTAAGTTCATGATAAATTTAAGTTCAATTAATCATATAACTCCCACTTAGATAGACATCCCTCTAATCCTCTAAGTGATCACGTGATCAAAATCAACTAAACCATGTCCGATCATCACGTGAGATGGAGTAGTTTCAATGGTGAACATCACTATGTTGATCATATCTACTATATGATTCATGATCGACCTTTCGGTCTCCGTGTTCCAAGGCCATATATGTTATATGCTAGGCTCGTCAAGTTTAACCTGAGTATTCTGCGTGTGCAACTGTTTTGCACCCGTTGTATTTGAACGTAGAGCCTATCACACCCGATCATCACGTGGTGTCTCAGCACGAAGAACTTTCACAAAGATGCATACTCAGGGAGAACACTTATACTTTGATAATTCAGTGAGGGATCATCTTATAATGCTACCATCAATCAAAGCAAGATAAGATGCATAAAAGATAAACATCACATATAATCAATATAAGTGATGTCATATGGCCATCATCATCTTGTGCTTGTGATCTCCATCTTCGAAGCATCGTCATGATCACCATCGTCACCGGCGCGACACATAGATCTCCATCGTAGCATTGTTGTCGTCTCACCAATATTATGCTTCTATGACTATCACTACCGCTTAGTGATAAAATAAAGCATTACAAGGCGATTGCATTGCATACAATAAAGCGACAACCATATGGCTCCTGCAAGTTGCTGATAACTCGGTTACAAAACATGATCATCTTATACAATAAAATTTAGCATCATGCCTTGACCATATCACATCACAACATGCCCTGCAAAAACAAGTTAGACGTCCTCTACTTTGTTGTTGCAAGTTTTACGTGGCTGCTACGGGCTGAGCAATAACCGTTCTTACCTATGCATCAAAACCACAATGATAGTTTATCAAGTTGGTGCTGTTCTAACCTTCGCAAGGACCGGGCGTAGCCACACTCGGTTCAACTAAAGTTGGAGAAACTGACACCCGACAGCCACCTATGTGCAAAGCACGTCGGTAGAACCAGCCTCGCGTAAGCGTACGCGTAATGTCGTTCTGGGCCACTTCATCCAACAATACCGCCGAACCAAAGTATGAAATGCAGGTAAGCAGTATGACTTGTATCGCCCACAACTCACTTGTGTTCTACTCGTGCATATGACATCTACGCATAAAACCAGGCTCGGATGCCACTGTTGGGGAATGTAGTAATTTCAAAAAAAATTCCTACGCACACGCAAGATCATGGTGATGCATAGCAACAAGAGGGGAGAGTGTGTCCACATACCCTCGTAGACCAAAAGCGGAAGCGTTAGAACAACGCGGTTGATGTAGTCGTACGTCTTCACGGCCCGACCGATCAAGCACCGAAACTACGACACCTCCGAGTTATAGCACACATTCAGCTCGATGACGTCCCTCGAACTCCGATCCAGCCGAGTGCCAAGGGAGAGTTCCGTCAGCACGACGGTGTGGTGACGATCTTGATGTTCTACCGTCACAGGCCTTCGCCTAAGCACCACTACAATATTATCGAGGAGGACTATGGTGGAGGGGGGCACCGCACACGGCTAAGAGATCAAGAGATAAATTGTTGTGCCTAGAGGTGCCCCCCTGCCCCCGTATATAAAGGATCAAGGGGGAGGGGGCGACCGGCCAGGAGGAAGTGCGCCAAGGGGGGAGTCCTACTCCCACCGGGAGTAGGACTCCTCCTTCCCTTGTTGGAGTAGGAGAGAAGGAAAGAGGGGGAGAGGAGGAAGGAAAAGGGGGCTGAGACCCTTGTCCAATTCGGACCAGAGTGGGGCTGCACGCCTCCTTCCTTTCGGCCTCTCTCCTCTATTCCCGTATGGCCCAATAAGGCCCATATACTCCCCGGCGCGGGGAATTCCCGTAACTCTTCGGTAGTCCAAAAAATATCTGAATCACTCAGAACCTTTCCGAAGTCCGAATATAGTCGTCCAATATATCGATCTTTACGTCTCGACCATTTCGAGACTCCTCGTCATGTCCCTGATCTCTTCTGGGACTCCGAACTCCTTCGGTACATCAAAACACATAAACTCATAATATAATTGTCATCGAAACCTTAAGTGTGCGGACCCTACGGGTTCGAGAACAATGTAGACATGACCGAGACACGTCTCCGGTCAATAACCAATAGCGGAACCTGGATGCTCATATTGGTTCCCACATATTCTAGGAAGATCTTTATCGGTCAAACCGCATAACAACATACGTTGTTCCCTTTGTCAACGGTATGTTACTTGCCCGAGATTCGATCATCGGTATCTCAGTACCTAGTTCAATCTCATTACCGGCAAGTCTCTTTACTTGTTCCATAATACATCATCCCGCAACTAACTCATTAGTTGCAATGCTTGCAAGGCTTATATTGATGTGCATTACCGAGTGGGCCCAGAGATACCTCTCCGACAATCGGAGTGACAAATCCTAATCTCGAAATACGCCAACCCAACAAGTACCTTTGGAGACACCTGTAGAGCACCATTATAATCACCCAGTTACATTGTGATGTTTGGTAGCACACAAAGTGTTCCTCCGGTAAACGGGAGTTGCATAATCTCATAGTCATATGAACATGTATAAGTCATGAAGAAAGCAGTAGCAACATACTAAATGATCAAGTGCTAAGCTAACGGAATGGGTCAAGTCAATCACATTATTCTTCTAATGATGTGATACCGTTAATCAAATGACAAC
Source organism: Triticum dicoccoides (assembly GCF_002162155.2). NCBI lineage: Eukaryota > Viridiplantae > Streptophyta > Magnoliopsida > Poales > Poaceae > Triticum > Triticum dicoccoides. Next base: position 85,823,454 of record NC_041387.1, on the reverse strand, counting down.
TCTTTTGTCCATGGCTAGGAAACATAACCATCTTTGATAAATGAGCTAGTCAAGTAGAGGCATACTAGTGACACTTAGTTTGTCTATGTATTCACACATGTATCATATTTCCGGTTAATACAATTCTAGCATAAATAATAAACATTCATCATGATATAAGGAAATAAATAATAACTTTATTATTGCCTCTAGGGCATATTTCCTTCAACCTACCATTCCAAGTAAATTTGCATGTGCCAAACTCTAAACCTTCAAATAATAATCTGTTTGTATGCCCAAATCGCTCATGTAGTGACTGGGGCTGTCGGTATCTTCCATGCTAGTTGGGTTATTCTCACGATGAGTGTTGATTCACTTGTCATTCACAAGAAAGTGGCTGGTAGTCGGGATGCCCAGTTCCATGCTCGAAATCAAATCAAAATATAAATATAAAAAAACTCCCCAGGATGTTGTTGGTATGGACAGTAACGTGGACTCGGCTAGCCATGGAGTGTGATTGTTGGTGAAGGGGGAGTAAAAAATTTACCATTTTATTTGGGAACCGCCTATAATGTTTCTAGCATGGAAGATACAGAGATCTCTTGGTTCTTATGTTGACAATGAAAGAATATCGCTCAAAATTATATTCATCTCTGTTTTTAAAAGCTCCACCTCTGGCACCTCTGCAAATCCCTGCTTCCCTCTGGGAAGGGCCTATCTATTTACTTTTATTGCTGAGTCACCATCCTCTTATAAAAAGCACTAGTTAGAGAGCACCACTGTCATTTGTATGCTTTGTTATTAATTGATATTGAGTATGAGTGTGATTGGATCTCTTTTGCCATGAATTATAATGTCTAGTCAGTCCTTGATCTTCAGGGGTGCTCTGTATTTATGTTTTGTGGTCTCAAAAAGGGCTAGCGAGATACCATTTTTTCATATCATATCATGATTGTTTTGAAAAAGTGTTGTCATCCGAGATTTATTATTATTTCTCGCTAGTTGATTATGCCATTGATATGAGTAAATGTGAGACCAAAATGTTATTATGAATATGGTTAGTACATAATCTTTGTTGAAACCCTGAATGCTGGCTAGACATATTTGCAACAACAAGATCAAATAGAGTTTGTAAAAGTTTTTCTTTGTCACTTTCAGTTTGTCAACTGAATTGCTTGAGGACAAGCAATGGGTTAAGCTTGGGGAATTTGATACGTCTCCATCGTATCTACTTTTCCAAACTCTTTTGCCCTTGTTTTGGACTCTAATTTGCATGATTGAATGGAACTAACTTGTCGTGGAATTAACACGTCAGATGTCCTAGTGAGAGGACTTAGTCATGGAGCCATCGCAACGAGATTAGCTTAAAGGGGTTAAACCGGACAAAGGACACGGGGAGTTTATACTGGTTCGCCCCTTGGAGTGAAGGTAAAAGCCTACGATCCAGTTGTGGTGGAATTGATGGGTCCCGATGATCACGAAGCGAATCCGCTTTGCCTGATTCTCGAGTTGTTGTTTCTTGTCCCTGAACTGCCGCCGGGTCGTCCCTTTATATACAGAGGTTGACGCCCGGCAGTTTACAGAATCCCGAGGCCGGCTCATGCATGTGTCCGGCTCGGTTTCTACTTTTCCTTATCTTACAACACAAGTTACATATCTCATGGCGGTTTATGTCTACGGGCCCTAATCCGCCTTTGGGCTTTGAGCCTTCAAGTCTCTGTAGTAAAGCGCCATACTCCTTGTCTTCATGGGCTTCAATACGGATCACTCCTTATGAGTGTAACCCGGCCCCTCCTGGGCGGTTTATACTCAGTAGTTATATCTTCAACATTAGGCCCTAGATTGATTTGAACCTGTTCATGCCAAGCTTCAATACTTTGAGAAAAATTCTTCTTGAACATCTTCATGTCAACCCTGTAAACCGCCATGACATCATCTTCATGTGAACTTTGTAAACCGCCATGACGTCATCTTCCGAGACCGCAATAAATCTCCATGATGTCATGTGCTTATTAAAACCTGTAAATACTTCCCTTTTATTAATGAACCTCCGAAAACCGAGGCGACAGCTGTGTTAAATATCCATTTTTTGGATTCCTTGATTCTCGCGCCTGTCACTTATCCTTTCACCTTATAAATAGGTTCGAGGGTCATTTTTCCCTTTCCCCTTCGTGCCCCTTCGCCTCATCGTCCTCCTCACGTCGCCTCAGTGCTCGAGCGCAGCCACCATCGTCGACCTTCGCCTCTACACCAACAACGGCCGCTGCATCAACCTGATCTGACCAGAGAAACGCGGTGCTCCTCCGTTACTCCTTCAATCTCTGTAAGTTTTCCTTCCTTCCCCCTCAGATCTACCATTAGGGTTTCAATGTTCTTCGGTGTTCTTTATGATCTTTGCTTGCACTTTGCCATCACATGGATCCTTTTGACAAAACGCAACCTTTTTCCTGTGTGACCATAGCTAGAACTCGTTTTTCTTCATTATAGCATCTCCTTTACCTAGTAAAACAGATCCCATCTGGCCTTTAGCTGTTCCGCTGACACTTCTTAGGGCTTCTGAATTTTTCTCCTTTTAGGGCTGCGATAGATCCAAAATTATAGTTACAACTTGTGAAACCTGTTTATGCAGTACTTAGGAATTTTGTCAGATCTATAACTCCCACACCATTATAGGCGGTTTAACTTTTTAGAAAATGATAACCCGCCAGGTACCATTAGCCCTCTCTTAAACCGCCAACTCAACCTCAATGTTAAACAATCCGGTTTATTCTGCATGTATGCTTCAATTTATTCTTCCTCTGTCCTCAGGCTGGTTTATCTGTATTACTCATGAATCTTTAAACCGGCATTGATCCTTTTTTCTAGCTTTCCATTAAAATGACCAAATTGTTCTATGCTTGCAATTGGGTTCCTCCTAGGTTACCGAAGAACAACTCACGGACATCTGAATCAGGCTGGGTATGTTGTGACTGGCGCTTTAGCAGACAAAGAAACCATCCATTAGAGGGTCCCCGGTTCAAAAAATCCTCCCGAGCCCCAGAATGGAGAAGTAATTGTATTTACTGATCATCTGAATCGAGGGTTCAGCCCGTCCGGATCAAAATTCTTTTGTGACGTGCTTGCTAGTTTCCAGATCCGTCCTCAAGATATTGGACCGAACTCCGTGTCCAATATATGCAATTATCAAGTATTTTGCGAAGTCTATCTGCAAGAGGAACCCACTGTGGAGCTATCCCGGGACTTATTTTACTTCAACCGCCGTACTGAATTTACGAATGGTCCCAACACTGAACTCAGGGCGTTTCAATCCAGAAGAGAAAGGATGCTGACTTCCCTCACGCCAAACATCATACACACCCCAAGGACTGGAATCGGACTTGGTTTTACTGCCGCAATACAGCTCCAGAATTTGAAAATCCTCTGTCTGGTTATCGTGAATACCGGCTTACCAAAACTCACCCGGTTCCTCAGCGACTGACTGCCAAGTAACAATCAAAATATGCCCCTCAACTAGCAAAACTCAAAGCCTTTGTGGCCAATGGTCTGACAGGCATTGATTTCATTCGATGCTAGGTTTCTTGGAGCATTTTGCCTTTAAGCCGGCGCCCCGGTTTAATGTGTGAGTATACAGGGGATCTAAAAGACCCTTAGCGTCATATTGATATCCAACTCACGGATGATGAAGTCACCGAAGCTGTCAAGAAAATGCTTGATGAACCGGTGGCTACATGTGGCAGAGTAGGGCTTAGTCCTTTCTATGCGTCCAACAAACCACATGCTGTAAGAATCACCTCATTTTTGTCTTAATCCGCCTCCTCTTTAAAATTCTTTACAATTTGTTGTCCATCTATACAGGGTGATGATCCGTTCTGGAAGAGGAAATCACAAGATAAACCGGCGAGAGCACCTCGTGTTAAGACCAAGGTCACAAAGAGGCCAGCGAAGAAGAAAACCACCGAAGCTTCTGATATTCCCAATGACGAAGAGCTTGATGACCCGGAGTCAGAGGTAGAACTTGACTCTCTTGGTTTTTTTCGTACATCTCATTGACAATGATTATTATCAGGATGATGCGGAAGCTAGCCGCGCTGGTGATGCAGAGGTAATTCTTCTATCTTCTGACTCAAATCATGTACCAGTATGAAAACTCCGTCGCGCAGTCCGGAAAGTAAAACGTTCACACCCTCTTGCTTACTTGGATCCACTCTTTTCTTTGAAGACGCAGCAGCCTGAAGCTCACCACACCACTCGACATAGTGGCCAACAAGTTACCTCTTATGGTTTACCGAACTCTCCGGTTCGCAAGCATCGTCAAGAGGTCTCTTATACTTCTAATACAGTTTATCCCAAGGCGGGTTACCTCCGAACTCCTCTTAATCCGTCTGATTCAAATTATCAGGGAACCTCCCATTCATCCTCTGGCGAGTCATCAGCCACTCAAGTGCCCTTCCTCAAGACTGTTCCGGGGTAAGCATATGATATTTAACCTTTTATACCTTCTACTAGTTTATTATACTAACCTCTTCATCTGTCATCTTCAATGCCAAATCTAGACTTAATAAGAAAGCCAAGCTGACTATACCAGCTCATGACAATCCGGCCCTTGAACCAGAGAAGACTTCAGAAGCTGCCGATCAAAATGCTGAAAATATTCTGGATGATCCGGTACCTCAAGCTCAAGACAGTTTTGCTGAACCGTGAGAAATAAACCCAACAAGCCAGTCTGCTAATCCACCAAGCCCATCTGCCGATCTGCCAAGCCCGGCAAGAACATCTGATAAACCGCCGAGCCCAGCAAAGACTATTGATGGCACCACAGATGATGTCGTGATTACCGGTTTTGGTCACACTGCTCCTGGCAATCCTGTCGCTTTATCAAAGCATAGTGCCAAGGAAGAATTCTCCGTTGTGGACAAAGGCAAGTGGAAAACAGATTTCTCCAACTATGCTCACCTCAATGCTCAGAACATCCACTCTAGATATTTAAACCGTCTGTATACAAGCCGTGATTATGAAGCCGGCTTAGTAAATCTGATGAAAGAGCGATATGAGGTAAATATCCATCCCTTTTCATAAATTTTCTTTCCTTTTAAATTGGCATAGAATACCAACTCCAATAGCCCCCAAGGGCCAGTTCATAACATTTTTTGTGAATCGGGACTTGTAGTAGAATAATGTTGAACTTTTGCATCTGTAGCCCCTATGGATCAGTTTATACCTTTAGGATGAACCGGTACATCTTGTCATGCAGTTCTCCAAAATTCCTGATAACCATCAATAGAAACCGGTTTAATAAAAACTTGATAACCTGGAATTGATCCGGTATGCATTAGCCCCCAAGTGCCAAGTATATAACTTGTTATGTGCTTGGGACCTCTAAAATATCAGTTCTTAAAAAGCAATCCGCATTAACCCCCAAGTGCCAAGTGTATAACTTGTTATGTGCTTGGGACTTCAAAGATGTAGTATAACTCATTAACTGTTCCTTGCAGGCTGATCTGATCAAGAAGGAATCCCAAATCGCCGACCTTCAAGAAAACATTAAGTCCCAGCAAGCAGAAACTTCCAAGGTTAAAGAAGAGCTGACTGGCGCTTTAACAGCCATGGAAAAATTGAAGGACAGCTTCAAAGGCGAACGAGCAGATTGGGAGGCAAAAAGAACAACTTTACTAAAGTGGGCAGAGGATGCTGAAGCGGCCCTTAAGCCAGTGACAGAAGAGCTGACTGGCCTAAAGCGGCAAATAAACGCTATGACCTCTGCTGTCTTTGGAAAACACCTTCTTCATAAGTTATGTTTAACATCCTTGAAACTGCTGATTTAATAATCATGCTTTCACCATTGTAGGTAGCCGTGTTGCTCATCTTGGATCAGACATGCGCAAAAAACTGAAAGCTTCCTATACATTGATAGAGCAGTTATATACCGGCGTCCAACGGGTCATTTGCACAGCCTCATACAATAAACCGCCCCCAACTTTGATCAAGGACACACTGGCAAAGCTATCCATGACACATGCCCAGCTTGAGGAAGTAAAGAGATCAGCTGCAAGAGTCGGTGCTCTGTCTGCATTGACTCAGGCCAAAGCCTGGATTTCTGATCTTGATCCAGAAGACATTGGAAATGGCTATCCCAGGCAAAAAGAAGATGGGTCAGATTTTGATACTGATGCCCTCAGAGCTTTGACAAAAGAGATGCGTCCTCTTGCAAGCAAATTGGCTGAAGAGACTGATTTGTCTTTCCACCGGTCGATTTATGACGCAGACAACAGATGGATTGATGCTTTTGTTCATGAAGTGCAAAACCTATCCCGCCAATCCGTAAGCACACTTATGCCCCTGATGTTGAACCGTCCACCCTTATAAGCGATGAAGTTGTCTTCCAAGCCTTAACTGGGATTGACTGGTCAACTACTGACTTCCAGCCACTGGGTGGAGAGGACGAGGATGAACCGGCGTAGAACGATCCACAACCTTCAAACCAGCGTGTGGAAGAATCATGATCCGGAGGCCGGTTTACCATCTGCAAACTGTTATCCTTGAAAAACAATTATGCTTTTGGGCAGTAAAAATGCCTTGTAATAGGCTAGCTTTTAAACACTTGGTCTGCTATGCCTTCGCGCATATTTACTTTGCACAATATTGTTAATCTGTCATGAAGATACTATGTCTGCTTATGATCTTTAACAGCTTTATACGACCATGTTTCTGCATAGAATAAACTGAGAATTGTCCTGGTGGTTTACCATGGGACGGGTCATAATGCCCAATATAAATCCAGGGTTTATAACCAAGGCTGTAAAGAAATAAGAAATATATCATACCTGTGATATTGAATCACATTGTTGGTTTACCAACTTTCTTCTTAGTAAGGGTGATAACCCTCCTGAGTGCTTATGACTCCCACCATGTTGTGCCGGTGTATAATAAACCATGTCGGGTTATGATAAACACCGGATGATCATCCTGGCAACTTATAGTCAATGCCAGGCCGGGTTAATAAACACTGGTTTATAATTGGTTGTGCACTTAGCAACTTATAGTTGAAGGCCACGCCGGGTTAACAAAACATCAGGTCAATAGACTCCAGTTCACATCAAAACCTTATCAAAAGCAAAAAACTTTGACAAATAAAAGAAAATGAAAAACTTGTAGTCGAGGCCTTTCAAGGGCTGCCAGGCCCAAATTCGAGGCTTTTCATGGGCTGCCAGGCCACTGAGTTAAACCAGTTCACAAAGCCTTTTAAGATGGACCTCACATTAACCAATCGTCGGTTTAACTTTGACAAGTTAAGGGTCTGTACAAGATTAACTTGTCAAACGTTCGGCGGGTCATACCAGGATTACCTGGATGGAGTGTCTTACTAGATGAAGGCAGGTTAACCCGGGGTTTTAGGTGAATACACCTGGCTTCCAAGCCTGGCTTGATAGCCTATTACAAGGGTCCTCTAAAACTCTTTGTTGTTGTGCACAAAGAGCCCCCATGTAACATTTTGAGCTATGCTCAGTGGGTGCCTATGTTTGAGTTGTGCTTGGCAACAGACTCTCTTTGCCCCCTTGGGTGTGAAGCTTCCAAGCTTTGTTATGGCTTTATAAGCCGGTTTAATGGACAATCAGAACTCCGCTTTATAAGCAGAAGCCCCCATGTAACCAAGAAATCTTTTTGAAGAAAGGCAGAGGCCCCGCATTAGCAAGGATGCTGGTTTATTATATTGATCATAATATATACATTGTCAAAAATATGTACATAGTAGAAGCGTGTGGCTCAGGTATAGTAAGGCCGAAGATGAGCTATATTCCACGGCCGGTGGGTCTCCTCCTCCGATTTGAATGAGTCTCTGTGCTCTCGAACATTGATAAGGTAGTATGACCCGTTGTTCAGATTCTTGCTGACCACAAAGGGCCCTTCCCAAGGTGGGGATAACTTGTGCATGTCGGTCTGATCTTGGATAAGCTTGAGCACTAAGTCGCCTTCTTGAAAAGCTCTGGTTTTAACCTGGTGGCTGTGATAACGCCGCGGGTCTTGCTGATGAATCACCGAACGAGTTGCCTCTATGTCCCGTTTTTCATCTAATAGGTCCAATGCATCTTGGCGTGCCCTTTCATTGTTCGCTTAAACGTAAGTTGCCACTCAGGGCGAGTCATGGCGAATATCACTTGGGAGAGCTGCCTCTGCTCCATAAACCATGAAGAAAGGTGTGTAACCCGTAGATCTATTGGGGGTGGTATTAATGCTCCATAACATAGAGGGCAATTCTTCCACCCAACAACCCGGCATCCTTTGCAAAGGGACCATAAGACGGGGCTTGATACCTTTTAGGATTTCTTGATTAGCTCTCTCTGCTTGACCATTGGACTGGGGGTGAGCCACTGATGACACATCAAGCCGGATGTGCTCACGCTGACAGAACTCTTCCATAGCACCCTTGGATAAATTCGTGTCATTGTGTGTTATAATACTGTGTGGAAAACCGAAGCAGAAAATCACCTTCTTCATGAATTGAACCGCCGTGGCTGCATCACACTTGCTGACTGGCTCTGCCTCCACCCACTTGGTGAATTTATCAACCACCACCAAAAGGTGGGTCTTCTTATCTTTGGACCTCTTAAAAGGCCCAACCATATCCAGCCCCCAAGTTGCAAATGGCCAGGTAATTGGAATCATCCTCAATTCCTGGGCTGGAACATGGGCTCGGCGTGAAAATTTCTGACAACCGTCACACCTTCTGACCAGATCCTCAGCATCAGCATGAGCTGTTAACCAGTAAAAGCCGTGTCGAAAAGTCTTCGCCACAAGAGATTTTGAACCGGCGTGATGGCCAAAATCCCTTTCATGGATTTCATGCAAGATCTCACAGACTTCTTCAGGAGAAACGCAGCACTGAAATGCCCTCGAAACACTGCAATGGTGTAACGCGCCGTTGACAATAGTCATGGACTTGGACCGCCGGATTATCTGCTGGGCCAAAACTTCGTCTTCAGGTAACTCGCCCCGGGTCATGTATGCCAAGTAGGGCACCGTCCAATCAGGGATAACATGAAGAACCGCCACTAATTGAGTTTCCGGGTCAGGGATAGCCAGATCCTCTTCAGTTGGTATCTTGACCAACAGGTTATGTAGAATGTCAAGAAAAACATTTGGCGGCACCGGTTTACGCTGAGATCCCAGCCGGCTTAAAGCGTCCGTCACTTCATTCTTGCGTCGGTCGATGTGTTCGGCCTGATAACCCTTGAAGTGACTAGCAATAACATCCACTTCACGCCGATAAGCCGCCATGAGTGGGTCCTTAGAATCCCAAGTACCAGAGACTTGTTGAGCCACCAAATTGGAGTCCCCAAAGCATCGTACCTGGATTAAATTCATCTCCTTATCCATCCAAAGACCATGGAGCAAGGCCTCATACTCAACTACATTGTTATTACAAGGAAACATTAAGCGGAGAACATAACAAAAATTGTCACCTCGAGGGGAAAAAAGAACCACTCCAGCCCCCGAGCCCTCCAACTGTCTGGATCCGTTGAAGTGAATAGTCTAGTATGTATTATCTGGTTTATCCTCCGGTGCCTGCAACTCTATCCAGTCATTGATGAAATCCACAAGTGCCTCAGACTTGATGGCCGTACGAGGCATATATTTTACCCCATAAGGTCCAAGCTCGATAGCCCATTTAGCAATCGGGCCAGTAGCTTCCCTATTCTGGATGATATCTCCCAAAGGAGCCGAACTGACCACAGTGATGGGATGACCCTAAAAGTACTGTTTAAGTTTCCGGCCGGCCATGAACACTCCATACACCAATTTCTGCTAATGTGGGTACCTCTGCTTGGACTCAATAAGCACTTCACTGATATAATAAATCGGTCGTTGAACCGGATACTCTTTACCTGCCTCCTTGTGCTCCACTACAATAGCCATGCCGACGGCCCGGGCATTAGCAGCCACATATAACAGCAATGGTTCCTTATCAATGGAGGCAGCAAGGACAGGCGACTCGGCCAATTGCTTCTTCAAATCCTCAAACACCGTATTAGCAGCATCACTCCAGACAAAGTTATCTATCTTTTTCATCATCTGATATAGATGAATAGCCTTCTCCCCCAACCGGCTGATAAACCGGCTCAGTGCCGCAATCCGACCCGCCAGACGTTGAACGTCATTGATACATGCCAATTTAGCCAGCGAAGTAATAGCTTTGATCTTCTCTGGATTAGCTTCAATGCCCCTGTTAGACACCAGAAATCCTAAAAGCTTGCCTACCAAAACACCGAAGACACACTTGGATGGGTTAAGCATCATTTTGTAAACCCGGAGGTTATCAAAGGTCTCCTTCAGATCATCTATAAACGTCTCCTTATTCCTAGACTTCACCACAATATCATCCACATAAGCATGAACATTGCGCCCAATTTGATCATGAAGGTCATTCTTCACACATCGCTGATAAGTCGCCTGGGCACTCTTGAGCCCAAAAGGCATAGATACATAGCAGAAGGCTCCAAAGGGAGTTATAAAAGTCGTCTTCTCCTAGTCCTTAACTGCCATTTTGATCTGATGATAACCCGAATAAGCATCCAGAAAACTCAAACACTCACAACCTGCCGTAGCATCAATGATTTGATCAATACGAGGGAGGGCAAAAGGATCAGTTGGACAAGCCTTGTTCAAATCTGTGTAATCCACACACATATGCCAAGTGTCATTCTTCTTGAGTACCAGCACCGGGTTAGCCAACCACTCAGGATGAAAAACTTCCACAATGAACCCTGCTGCCAAGAGCCGGGCTACCTCCTCACCAATGGCATTGCGCCTCTCTTCATTGAAGCTGCGGAGAAACTGCTTGACCGGTTTAAACTTAGGATCAATATTGAGAGTGTGCTCAGCGAGTTCCCTCGGTACACCTGGCATGTCAGACGGTTTCCATGCAAAGATGTCCCGGTTCTCACGGATGAACTCGATGAGTGCGCTTTCCAATTTCGGATCCAAGTTAGCGCTGATGCTAAACTGTTTGGATGAATCGCCAGGAACAAAATCAACCAACTTAGTCCCATCAGCTGATTTGAACTTCAAAGCCGGACCATGCTCCGTAGTAGGTTTCTTCAAAGAAGTCATATCCGCCGGATCAACATTGTCTTTATGGAATTTTAACTCCTCTGTCGCACAAACCGACTCAGCATAAGCCGCATCACCTTCTTCACACTCCAAAGCGACCTTGCGGCTGCCATGAACCGTGATGGTCCCCATATGACCCGGCATTTTGAGCTGCAGATAAACATAACACGGCCTTGCCATGAACTTAGCATAAGCCGGCCGTCCAAACAGGGCATGGATGGACTTTGAATTTTTACCACTTCAAAAGTCAATGTCTCTGACCTTGAATCATACTCATCTCCAAAAGCAACCTCCAGAGCTAACTTACCAACCGGATAAGCTGATTTACATGGCACTACGCCGTAAAAAATGGTATTCGACGGTTTAAGATTCTTATCTGTCAACCCCATACGGCGGAAGGTTTCATAATACATGATGTTGATACTGCTCCCTCCATCCATGAGCACCTTGGTGAACTTATAACTGCCAACCTAAGGTGCTACCACCAACGCCAGATGACCCGGATTATCAACCCGGGACGGATGATCTTCTCGACTCCACACAATAGGCTATTCAGACCAGCGCAAATAACGGGGCACCACCAGTTCAACGGAATTCACAGCCCTTTTATGAAGCTTCTGATCGCGCTTGCACAGGCTAGTAGTGAAGACATGATATTGTCCACTATTCAACTGCTTCGGGTGACTCTGATAACCCGACTGTTGATGTTGCTGATTCCCTTGCTGATTATAACCACCTTGGTTGCCCTGATTACCTTGATTGCCATGTCCACCTGATTACCTTGAAATCCTGAACTGGAATTACCTCCTCCATAACCCGGCCCATGAGACTCGGGTCCTGAACCGCCGGTCGGTCCATGATCATATCGGAAGAGATTGGAATTTTTGAACTCTCGCATAATAAAACAATCCTTCCAGAGGTGCATAGCTGGCTTCTCCTCCGTCCCGTGCTTGGGACAAGGCTGATTTAACAGGCGCTCCAGATTTGTACCTGATCCTCCACCCCGTGGGGGCGGTTTACCCTTACGTCGCTGACCGTTGCCCTACACATTGGTATTAGCCACAAAATCCAAATTATTGTCTGCTTTACGCTTACCATTGTTTCCATGACCAGCCGGGTTGTGCTGTTGTCCCTTGGTGTTGCCGTTCTTCTTTCCCTTTCCCGGCCTTTCATCCTCAGACTCAGGGTCCTTGGTACTATCAGAATCGGCATACTTAACCAGAGCAGCCATAAGTGCCCCCATGTCATTGCAATCATGCTTGAGTCGTCCCAACTTCATCTTCCGCGTCTTAAACAGGCAATTGCCTTCCGACGTGATGACTGCTGAATCGGTGTTGATGTGGTCCGACGAATGCAGAATCTCTGAAACCCGGCGCACCCAATGGGTCGTCGATTCGTTTTCTTCTTGAACACAGGCGGCTAAATCCACAATTGACATAGGTTGCTTGCATGTGTCCTTGAAGTTCATTATAAACTGGGCTTTCAGCTCAGCCCATGACCCAATGGAGTTAGCAGGCAAACTTTTTAGGCAAGTGCGAGCAGTTCCATCCAACATCATGGTGAATTACTTTGCACACGCCGCTTCATTTACATACAGCATCTCCATTGCCATCTCATAACTTTCCACCCATGACTCGGGGGGTAAATCGGAAGTGTACTTGGGCACCTTCTGCGAACCTTTGAAATCCTTGGGTAACTGCACATTACGTAGATCCGGAGTGAGACAGGGTACCCCCAAGAGCTAAAACTAACACCTCGTTCCACGGAAGTCGTCGTACGAACCGGAGTGAGCTGCCGGTGCACGTACTGCGCGGCTAGCTCGGCATCTCGACGCGCTCTACCGTTGTTCACCACATCCTGAGCATTTGCACCACCGCCCGCCGGGTTAGGCCTCCGAGGGGCACTATGATTCCACTCGCTGCTCGATACAACCGGTTCATCCATGTGCCTGCTGTAGCTCCGGCGCGGGCGTGGGGTTGCATGAATTCTGTCTCAACTATATAAATAAGCCTGCTGCTGAACCATAGTCGTTTGAAGGAGATCCCTAGCTCGTCGTGTCTCAACCGCCGCCGAAGAATCGCCGTCCATCGGAATAGCTGCCAATCGTGACGCTGCAGCGACCATGTTATCCAATGGGGTTGGGAAGTGACCCAGCGGTGTTGACACGTACTGAGGCGGGTCATGATTTCGTCGAGGCGGGTTTGTCATCCGTGGCTGATCTGGCGCTCTTGTCCCAGGTTCTTCAACCCGGTTTACAGCTGTCGGGTTATAGCTGATCTGGCGTTTTGATCTAGCATGAGCCGGTAATTTTCTGCCTGAATCCACTGTGACTGGGCATCTAAAGCGGCCCGCTCATCAGCCATCCTGGTTTCATCAGTCACCAAGTCCTCCTTGGCCTGGGTTATCTGATCCCGCAGCTTTGTGACCTCCGCATTATGCCGATCTTGAGTCTCCGGGGTGACTGTTGTGGTCAACAATGTCGTCCAGGTGTCCAATAAACCGGACAGAACTTGAGCCGGCCGGCGCGTGGGGCCTCCTGCCCCGGCTGCCGATCCGGAAGTCATTGCTGCCGTAGTTGAAGATTGCAACATGTGCTGCGTACCGGCCATAAAAATCGCAACCCGGTTTGGCGGTTCAAAGGGGTCCGGAATACTGTCGCCATCGGAACAGCCCTCGAACCGGCCATCTTGTAATTGGTATAGCGACTCGGTCTCGCCGGTGGATGATTCGCCATCAGAATAAATGACCGTCTCACCATCAAACACGGTTCAGATTCTGTACCATGGATGAATCCCACGAACGCACGCTTCATGGAGGGCTGAACCCGGGTAGGGCTTGCACGCTGAGCCGTCTCGACGAGGTCGGTGCAGATGTCCGGCTCAGGGCCCGGTTCGTCGATCTTGCCGATGAAGACGTGAATTCCTCCAAAGGGGACCCGGTACCCATACTCGATTAAGCCGGCCTCGGGGCCCCAGCCTACGTCATCGATGTAGAGCTTGCCGTGACGACTCTTGGTCATCCGTCCAACCGTGTATCCCTTGAGTCCTTCAAAGTTGCCCTTTAAGAACCCGAAACCATCATGCGATAGCCCCACGGTGGGTGCCAACTGTCATGGAATTAACACGTCAGATGTCCTAGTGAGAGGACTTAGTCGTGGAGCCATCGCAAAGAGATTAGCTTAAATGGGTTAAACTAGACAAAGGACACGGGGAGTTTATACTGGTTCGGCCCCTTGCGGTGAAGGTAAAATCCTACGATCCAGTTGTGGTGGAATTGATGGGTCTCGATGATCAGGGAGCGAATCCGCTTTGCCTGATTCTCGAGTTGTTGTTTCTTGTCCCTGAACCGCCGTCGGGTCGTCCCTTTATATACACAGGTTGACGCCCGGCGGTTTACAGAATCCCGAGGCTGGCTCATACATGTGTCCGGCTTGATTTCTGCTTTTCCTTATCTTACAACACAAGTTACATATCTCATGGAGGTTTATGTCTACGGGCCCTAATCCGCCATTGGGCTTTGAGCCTTCAAGTCCCTATAGTAAAGCGCCATACTCCTTGTCTTCATGGGCTTCAATACGGATGACTCCTTATGAGTGTAACCCGGCCCCTCCTAGGCAGTTTATACTCAGTAGTTATATCCCCAACATAACCCATACTGACGTTGTTTTCAGCAGAATTGCCATGGTGTTATTTTTGTGCAGAAATAAAAGTTCTCAGATTGACCTGAAAATTTACGGAGAATGTTTTTGGAATATATAAAAAGTATTGGCGCAAGAATCAACCAGAGGGGGGGCACCCAGAGGCCACAAGCCCTGGGGGCGTGACCACTCCCCTGGGCGTGCCCTGCAGGCTTGTGGCCCCCTGGAGTTCCTCCGACCCTAATTCCAACTCTATAAGTACCTATTTACGGAGAAAAAGTCAGAAAGAAGGATTCATCATGTTTTACGATACGGAGCCGCCGCCACCTCCTGTTCTTCATCAGGAGGGCAGATCTGTAGTCTCTTCGGGGCTCTGGAGAGGGGGATTCGTCGCCATCATCATCACCAACCTTCCTCCATCACCAATTTCATGATGCTCACCGTCGTGTGTGAGTAATTCCATCGTAGGCTTGCTGTACGATGATGGGTTGGATGAGATTTATCATGTAATCGAGTTAGTTTTGTTACGGTTTGATCCCTGGTATCCACTATGTTCTGAGATTGATGTTGCTCTGACTTTGCTATGCTTAATGATTGTCACTAGGTCCTGAGTGCCATGATTTCAGATCTGAACCTATTATGTTTTCATGAATATATGTGTGTTCTTGATCCTATATTGCAAGTTGTAGACACCTATTACGTGTTATGATCTGCATACCCCAAGGTGACAATAATTGGGATTCCTTCCGGTGATTACTGTAGTTTGAGGAGTTCATGTATTCACTAAGTGTTAATGGTTTGGTCTGGTTCTCTATTAGAAGGAGGCCTTAATATCCCTTAGTTTCCATTAGGACCCCGCTGCCACGGGAGGGTAGGACAAAAGATGTCATGCAAGTTCTTTTCCATAAGCACGTATGACTATATATGGAATACATGCCTACTTTATATTGATGAATTGGAGCTAGTTCTGTGTCACCCTAGGTTATAACTATTGCATGATGAATACCATCCAACATAATTATCGATCACTAATATGTTGCCTATGATCTTTTCACATATTGATCTTTGCTAATTTACTTTTCCGTTTCTACTGTTACAATCACTACAAAACTGCGACTATTACTTTTGCCGCCATTACCGTTATTTCTATACTACTTTGCTACTAAATAATTTTCTGCAGATATTAAGTCTTTTAGGTGTGGTTGAATTGACAACTCAGCTGCTAATACTTGGGAATATTCTTTGGCTCCCCTTGTGTTGAATAAATAAATTTGGGCTGAATACTCTACCCTCGAAAACTGTTGTGATCCCCTATACTTGTGGGTTATAACCGTATAAGCTCGTTGGCCTATTAAATTCCAGCATATTTACAGTAAGCGTGAAAAAACCGGCTAACCAAATACCGTAAAAAAGGCCCGGCCCATAAATTTTTTACGGGTGGACTATCAACCGCCCGCGTTTCGTCTATATATACAGGAGCAGCCACGTTTTTGGGTTCGCATCTGACATTTCCCCTTTCTCCTCCGTTGCAAACCGTTCCCTCTGGCGAGGAATCATCGGCCTCCGGACGCACTTTGCCGCATGCACAGGCACACCACACCCGCCCCAATGTCGAGCGTTGGACATGGATGGGTGGACGAGGGGGCCGCGGTGTCTCGCCGCCCTGCAAGTAATGCCATGATGATGAGGCAGGGAGATCCTCCCTTTGTCCGCCGGTGGTGGAGTGGTGCAAAGTGCAGGTGTGGGAGCACGACGCGCTCTCCCCCAGCCGTGGCCAGCGGGCATGGAACAAACTTCGACCGCATCCATGAGATCTTCTGGTCGACGGCCAAGCGCCTCTGGGAGGAGAGGCACATGATACGTCTCGAACGTATCTATAATTTTTGTTTGTTCCATGTTGTTATATTATCATTCTTGGATGTTTTTCAATCATTTCATAGCAACTTTATATTATTTTTTGGGACTAACCTATTGACATAGTGCCTAGTGCTAGTTGCTATTGTTGCTTGTTTTCTACTTCATAGGAAATCAATACCAAATGGAGTCCAAACATGGCGAAATTTTTTGGTGATTTTTTCGAGACCAGAAGACACCAGATGGGCCAAAGAAGTACCAGAGGGGTGCCCTGAGAGGGGCACAACCCATCTATTTGCTCTATAAATACCCCAATATTCCAGAAACCCTAGGGGAGTCAACGAAAATCAATTCCAGCCGTCGCAAGTTCTAGAAACCACAAATCCAATCTAGACACCATCATGGAGGGGTTCATCATCCTCATTGGGGCCTCTCCGATGATGTGTGAGTAGTTCATTGTAGACCTACAGGTCCGTAGTTAGTAGCTAGATGGCTTCCCCTCTCTCTTTTGATTCTCAATACAATGGTCTCTTGGAGATCTATTTGATGTAACTCTTTTTGCGGTGTTTTGTTGGGATCCGATGAACTTTGAGTTTATGATTAGATCAATGTTTTTATCCATGAAAGTTATTTGAGTCTTTTGATCTCTTATATGCATGATTACTTATAGCCTCATATTTCTTCTTCGAATCTTTGGTTTAGTTAGGCCGAATAGATCGAGTTTTCTTGCCATGGGAAGAGGTGCTTTGTGATGGCCTCAATCTTACGGTGTTTGATCCCAGTGGCAGAAGGGGAACCGACACGTATATATCATTTCCATTAAGGATAACAAGATGGGGTATATTTCTACATAAATAGATCTTGTCTACATCATGTCATCGTTCTTATTGCATTACTCTGTTTTTCCATGAACTTAATACACTAGATGCATGCTGGATAGAGGTCGATGTGTGGAGTAATAGTAGTAGATGCAGGCAGGAGTCGGTCTACTATTCTTGGACGTGATGTCTATATAATGATCATTGCCTGGATATCATCATGATTATTTGAGGTTCTATCAATTGCCCAACAGTAATTTGTTTACCCACCGTATGCTATTTTTCTTGAGAGAGACCACTAGTGAAATCTACGGCGCCCGGGTGTATTTTCTCATCATATAATTTTAGATCTATTTTGCTGTTTGCCTTTTTTTTATTTGCAACTTTTATTCAGATCTATTAATCCAAAAACCCAAAAATACCTCGTTGAATTTTATTTGCTTTTATGTGCATCTATCAATTTATTACAACTTTCTCCCGTCCACATGCCCATTTCTGGCGCCGTTACCCGAAAGGGACTAACAGCCCCTTTAACACATCGGGTTGCAAGTATTTGTTCTTTGTGTGCAGGTACCATTTATGTAGTGTTCCTTGGTTCTCCTACTGGTTCGATAACCTTGGTATCATCACTGAGGTAAATACCTACCATTTTTGTGCTGCATCATCCCATCCTCTTTGGGGAAATATCGATGTAGTTCAAGCCAACATCAAAAGGAATTTCTGGCACCATTACCGTGGAGACATCATCAACATATACTAGGTTCCTAATCACAAATCTCACCTCCTTTCAATTTACATTATTTGCCATTTGCCTCTCGTTTTCCTCTCCCCAACTTCACAAGAATTCGCCGTTTTATTCGCCCTCTTTTTGATTCACCATTTTCTCGTCAGATCTGTTTCTGAGTGCAATCTTGTTGCATAGTCACAATTACTAAAGAGAACACCAAGTTGTGTGATTTCTCCAATACCAACTACAATCATTTTATTAGCACTCTGATTGCTCCTCCCGCCACTAGTGCGGAGTCTTGTGATATTAATGCCGCTTTGTTGAATCTTGTTATGAAAGATCAGTTTTTCGGTACTCCTAGTGAGGATGCCGCATCCCATCTTAACACATTGTGGAATTATGCAATATGCAAAATAAAAAAGATGTGGACAATGATATTGTGAAGTTGAAATTATTCCCGTTTTCTTTGCGAGATCGTGCAAAATTTTGGTTTTCTTCTTTACCTCGCAATAGTATCGATTCTTGGGATAAGTGCAAAGATGCTTTTATTACTAAGTATTTTCCGCCCGTGAAAATTATTTACCTTAGGAGGCAAATCATAAATTTTAATAAGCTTGATCATGAACATGCTTCGCAATCTTGGGAAAGAATGAAATTGATGCTAAGAAATTGTCCTACTCATGGTTCAAATCTTTGGATCATCATACAAAAAATTTATGCAGGGTTAAATTTTGTTTCTAGAAATCTTTAGATTCCATCGCGGGTGGTACTTTTGTGGAAACTACTTTGGGTGAAGCTACTAAATTGCTAGACAATATTAAGGAAAATTATCCATAATGGCATACCGAGAGAGCTCCTACTAGTAAAAAAGTTAATTCGGTTGAGAAAATTTCTTCTTTGAGTGAAAAACTCGATGCTCTTATGAAACTGGTTGCTAATAAAAGTGCTCCTATTGATTTTAATGATGTTCCTTTGTCTACCTTTATTGAGCAAAATAGTGATTCCATAGATGTGAATTTTATCTCTCGAAACAATTTCAATAATAATGCTTATAGAGGTAATTTTAATCCTAGGCCTTTTCCTAGTAATTCCTCTAATAATTATAGTAATTCCTATGGTAATCCTTCTTATAATAATAACAGGAACACCTATGATCTTGAGAATAATATTAAAGAATTTATCAATACTCAAAAGGTTTGTATTACTACGATAGAAGAAAAGTTGAATAAGATTGATGATATGTATAGAAGTATTGACATAATTTCTCATGATGTAGAAAATCTCAAGATGATTTTTTTGCCTAAGGTTGAGGAATCAATTAAAGCTTTATATATTTCTATGGATGAAAGTAAGAAAAGAACCGCTATGCTTAGAGCTAAAAGAGTGTTTTAAGAAAAAGTGTTTTCTAATGATTGCTTTCATAAAAGTGATGAAGATCTTAAAGTAATTGGTATTTCCTCTATTGATTCCTTGTTTAGTAAAATTAATATTGATAAAGGGACTGGAGAAGAGTCAACTTTAGCTAGAAGGCGTCCCAATAATTTGGAGGGTGAAAATCTTCTTGAGAAAATAGATAAAAGTGGGTTTGGAGAGGTCAAAACTTTAACTAGTGATGTGCCCACTCTTTTGGATTACAAAGACTTTAATTATGATAATTGATCTTTGGTTGATTGTATTTCTTTGTTGCAATCCATGATAAATTCGCCCCATGCTTATGAAAAAAATAAAGCTTTTACTAAACATACCATTGATGCTATGATGAAAGCTTTAGAAGAAAAGTTGGAATTGGAGGTTTTAATTCCTATAAAATTATATGATGAATGGGAGCCTACTATCATATTCAAGATTAAAAATTATGAGTGTTTTGCTTTATGTGATTTGGGCGCTAGTGTTTCTACAATTCCGAAATCTTTATGTGATGTGCTTGGTCTTACGATATTGAAGAATGTTCTTTAAATTTGCACTTGGCGGATTCTACTATTAAAAAACCTATGGGAAGAATTAATGATGTTCTTATTCTTGCAAATAGGAATTATGTGCCCTCTTGATATTGATTGTAATCTGTATTGTCCAATTATTCTTGGTAGGCTGTCCAATTATGAGTGTCGTGATTGATATGAAGAAGATAACATTAAGTTTCAATTTCCACTAAGGAAGGGTATGGAACACTTCCCCAGAACTAGAATTAAGCAACCATATGAATCAATCATGAGGCATTGTATGGATCTAGAAACAAAGATTATAAAACTTAGATCTTTGCATTATGCCTACCTAGGAGCATAAAATGATAGCGCTTATTGGGAGGCAACCCAATGAATAAAATTTATTTTTGTACTTCTCTTTTTGTTATTTAGTGTTTGCACAATTATGCTACTGTGATGATTGTGTTTTTTGTGTTTTAATTAGGGTTTGCGCCAAGGAAAGCCTTTGGGATCATGTTGGGTGATAGTTTATTTGATCTTATTCAAAAACAGAAACTTTTGCGCTCAGAAAAATAATTTTCATTAATCACAGAAACGTGCTTTACTCTGAACTTTATACACAAGATTGATATACAAATTCCTCATGTTTTCCTAATTTTTCAGAATTTTTGGAGTTACATAATTATACAAAGTTCCTTGATTACTACACACTGTTGTGTTTTTGATAGATTTTGTTTTCTTTGCGTTGTTTGCTTATTTCGATGAATCTATGGTTTGTATGAGGGTATAAGCTATAGCAACATTGGAATATAGTAGATATAATGCAAAAATAAAATTTGAATGGGTTTGCAACAGTACTTATAGTAGTAATTTGCTTTGTTATACTAACGGATCTCATGAAGGTTTTGTTGAGTTTTGTGTGATTGAAGTTTTCAAGTTTTGGGTGAGATCACGATGGATGAAGGAAAAAGGAGTAATAAGAGTCTAAGATTGGGGATGCCCCATGGCATCCCAAGCTATTATCTAAAAGAGAAGCAAGCAACTAATCTTGGGGATGCCCCAAGTGGCATCACCTCTTTCTTCTAACGACCATCGGTATTTTAGTTGGAGCTATGTTTTTATTCGTCACATATCATGAGTTTTGCTTGGAGCCTCTTGTATGATATGAGTCTTTGCTTGTTTTGCTTTATGTTTTAAGTCATCTATCCTTGCTAGACACACCTATTTGAGAGAGCCAAAATTATGCTATGACTTGTTAGAATTGCTCTCTATGCTTCACTTAAATCTTTATGAGCTATGGAATTGCTCTAGTGCTTCAGTTATATCTTATTAAGCATGGTGTGCTTTATTATTTTTGAGGAAATGCTCTCATGCTTCACTTTACATTTATTTGAGAGTTAGTAATTTTTCTAGAAATTCTCTCTTGCTTCACTTAAATTATTTTGAGAGAAGAAAATTTATGCTCATGTTATTCACCTAGATTTGTTTGAGCTATCAAAAGCAACATATGAAATTAGTCCCAAAGTGATAGATATTCAAGAGGGATATAATAAAAACTTTCATTAAGATCATTGAACAAAATAAACTTGATTTCTTGTAATAGTTTTGCAGTATGTTGATACAATATGTGAGTCATGTTGAAGAGTAATTATGCATTAGTAAGAATATTGGTGTTAAGGTTTGTGATTCCCTATGCAAGAACGAAAGTCAATAGTTATGAAATGAAACTACATCCTACTTGTGGTAAATTATTCAATGTTAGTTATGCTTAATGCTCGCTTATGAGATTTTTCGTTTCTTGGTTGGATGCTTTGTTGGGAAACGTAGCATGCAATTTCAAAAAAATTCCTACGCTCATGGAAGATCTATCTTGGAGATGCATAGCAACTAGAGGGGAGAGTGTGTCCATGTACCCTCGTAGACCGAAAGCGTAAGAGTTAACTTAATGTGGTTGATGTAGTCGAACGTCTTCTCAAATTAACCGATCAAGTATCGAATGTATGACACCTCTGAGTTTTGCACACAATCGGCTCGATGACGTCCCTAAAATTCTGGATCCAGCAGAGTGTCGATGGAGTCGATGAGTTCCGTCAGCATGATGGTGTGATGACGGTGTTGGTGAAGTGATCTGCATAGGGCTTCGTCTAAGCACTACGACAATATAACCGGAGGAGTAAATGGTGGAGGGGGCCCCCCTTTCCTTCTCCTATCCCCTATCCCTTCCCCTTTTCCCCCTCCGTGTGAAGGAAAAAAGAGGGGGCGAATTCTACTAGGAGTGGAGTCCTAGTAGGACTCCCCCTCCTTGGCGCGTCCCTTGTGGCCGGCCTCCTCCCCTCCTCCTTTATATACGGGGGCGAGGGGCACCCCAAAGGACATCAATGGTTTAGCCGTGTGTGGTGCCCCTCCTCCCCTAGTCCAATTCGGACTCCCCATAGGAGGGGGGCACTGCCACCCCTTGTGGGCTGCCTCCCCTCTCTCCTATGGCCCATGTAGGCCCAACAATTCCGTGGGGGATTCAGGTAACCTCCCGGTACTCCAAAAAATATCTGAACCTTTCCGAAACCATTCTGGTGTCCAAATATAACCTTCCAATATATCAATCTTTACCTCTCAACCATTTCGAGACTCCTTGTCATGTCCGTGATCTCATCCGGGAATCCGAACAACCTTCGCTCACCAAAACACATAACTCATATAATACATATCGTCATCGAACATTAAGCGTGTGGACCCTATGGGTTCGAGAACTATGTAGACATGACCGAGACACCTCTCCGATCAATAACCAATAGCGGAACCTGTATGCTCATATTGGTTCCCAGATACTCTACGAAGATCTTTATCGATCAAACCGCAATGTCAACATACGTTATTCCCTTTGTCATTGGTATGTTACTTGCCCAAGATTCGATCATCGGTATCTTCATACCTAGTTCAATCTCGTTGCGGGAAAGTCTCTTTACTTGTTCCTTAGTGCATCATCCCGCAACTAACTCATTAGTCACATTGATTACAAGGCTTCATATGATGTGCATTACCGAGAGGGCCCAGAGATACCTCTCCAATACTCAGAGTGACAAATCATAATCTCGATCTATGCCAACCCAACAAACACCTTCGGAGATACCTGTAGAGCATCTTTATAATCATCCAGTTACGTTATGGTGTTTGACATCACAGAAGGCATTCCTACAGTGCCCGGGAGTTGCATAATCTCATAGTCGGAGGAATATGTATTTGACATGAAGAAAGCAGTAGCAATAAAACTGAACGATCATTGTGCTAAGCTAACGGATGGGTCTTGTCCATCACATCATTCTCCTAATGATGTGATCGCGTTCATCAAATTACAACACGTGTCCATGGCTAAGAAACTTAACCATCTTTGATCAACGAGCTAGTCAAGTAGAGGCAAACTAGGGACAGAGTGTTCTGTCTATGTATTCACACATGTATCAAGTTTCCGGTTAATACAATTCTAGCATGAATAATAGACATTTATCATGATATAAGGAAATATAAAATAAAAACTTTATTATTGCCTTTAGGGCATATTTCCTTCAGTCTCCCACTTGCACTAGAGTCAATAATCTAGTCCACATCACCATGTCATTTAACACCAATAGTTCACTTCTGTATGTGATTAACACGCATAGTTCACATCACCATGTGACTAACACCCAAAGGGTTTACTAGAGTCAATAATCTAGTTCACATTGCTAGGTGATTAACACCCAAAGAGTACTAATGTGTGATCATGTTTTGCTCGTGAGAGAAGTTTAGTCAATGGGTCTGCTACATTCAGGTTCGTATGTATTTTGCAAATTTTCTATTTTTACAATGCTCTGCATGGAGCTACTCTAGCTAATTGCTCCCACTTTGAATATGTATCCAGATTGAGACTCAGAGTCATCTGGAAGGGTGTAAAAGCTTGCGGCGACGTAACTCTTTACGACGAACTCTTTACCACCTCCATAACCAAGAAATATTTCCTTAATCCTCTTAGGTAACTAAGGATAACTTTGACCGCTATCCAGTGATCCACTCCTGGATCACTATCGTACCTCCTTGCCAAACTCATAGCAAGGCATACAACTAGTCTGGTCCATAGCATGAGATACTTTATAGAACCTGTGACTGAGGCATAGGGAATGACTTTCATTCTCTTTATATCTTCTACCGTGGTCAGGCTTTGAGTCTTACTCAAATTTACACCTTGTAATACAGGCAAGAACTTCTTCTTTCACTAATCCATTTTGAACTCTTTCAAAATCTTGTCAAGGTATGTACTCATTGAAAAATCTTATCAAGTGTCTTGATCTATCTCTACAGATTTTGATGCCCAATATGTAAGCAGCTTTACGAAGGTCTTTCTTTGAAAAACTCCTTTCAAACTCTCCTTTATGCTTCCAAAAAATTCTATATCATTTCTGATCAACAATTTGTCATTCACATATACTTATCAGAAAGGCTGTAGTGCTCCCACTCACTTTCTTGTAGATACAGACTTCACCACAAGTCTGTATAAAACTATATGCTTTGATCAACTCATCAAAGCGTATATTCCAACTCCGAGATGCTTGCACCAGTCCACAGATGAATTGCTGGAGCTCGCACACTTTGTTAGCACCTTTAGGATTGACAAAACCTTCTGGTTGTATCATATACAACTCTTCTTTAATAAATGGATCGCACCATATCTAATAAAGTGCAGTTACGATGTTCGAACACACCATTATGATGTGGTGTTCCAAGTGGCGTGAGATGTGAAACTATTCCACATTGTTTTAAATGAAGGCCAAATTCGCAACTCAAATATTCACCTCCATAATCAGATCATAGAAACTTTATTTTCTTGTTACAATGATTCTCCACTTCACTCTGAAATTCTTTGAACTTTTCAAATGTTTCAGACTGGTGTTTCATTAAGTAGATATACCCATATCTGCTTGAATCATCTGTGAAGGTCAGAAAATAAGGGTACCCGCCACGAGCCTCAACACTCATCGGACCGCATACATCGGTATGTATTATTTCCAATAAGTCATTAGCTTGTTCCATTGTCCCGGAGAACGAAGTTTTAGTCATCTTGCCCATAAGGCACGGTTCGCAAGTATCAAATGGTTCATAATCAAGTGATTCCAAAAGTCCATCTTTATGGAGTTTCTTCACGCGCTTTATATCGATATGACCCAAACGGCAGTGCCACAAATAAGTTGCACTATAATTATCAATTTTTCATCTTTTGGCATCAATATTATGAATATTTGTATCACCACGATCGAGACTCAATAAACCATTAATATTGGGTGTATGACCATAGAAGGTTTTATTCATGTAAACAAAATAACAATTATTCTCTGTCTTAAATGAATAACCTATTGCAATAAACATGATCTAATCATATTCATGCTTAACGCAAACACCAAATTTTATTTAGGTTCAACACTAATCCCAAAAGTATAGGGAGTGTGCGATGATGATCATATCAATCTTCGAACCACTTCCAACATACATTGTCACTTCACCCTCAACTAGTCTCTATTTATTCTGCAACTCCTGTTTCGAGTTACTAATCTGAGCAACCGAACATGTATCAAATACCAAGGGGATACTACGAGCACTAGTAAGGTACACATCAATAACATGTTTATCAAATATACCTTTGTTCACTTTGCCATCCTTCTTACCGCCAAATACTTGGGGTAGTTCCGCTCCAGTGACCAGTCCCTTTGCACTAGAAGCACTCAGTTTCAAGCTTGGGTCCAGCTTTGGGTTTCTTCCCGGGAGTGACAACTTGCTTGTCGTTCTTCTTGAAGTTCCCCTTCTATCCCTTTGCCCTTTTCTTGAAACTAGTGGTCTTGTTTAATGATCAATACTTGATGCTTTTTTCTTGATTTCTACCTTCGTCGATTTCATCATCACAAAGAGCTCGGGAATTGTTTTTGTCATCCCTTGCATATTATAGTTCATCACGAAGTTCCAGTAACTTGGTGATCGTGACAAGAGAAATCTATCAATCACTATCTTATCTGGAAGATTAACCTCCACTTGATTCAAGCAATTGTAGTACTCAGACATTTTGAGCACATGCTCACTGGTTGAGCTATTCTCCTACATATTTTAGGCGAAGTACTTGTCAGAGGTCTCATACCTCTTGACGTGGACATGAGCCTGAAATACCAATTTCATCTCATGGAACATCTCATATGCTTTGTGGCGTTCAAAATGTTTTTGAAGTCCCGGTTCTAAGCCGTAAAGCATGGTGCACTAAACTATCTAGTAGTCATCATATTGATCTTGCCAAACGTTCATAAAATATGCATCTGCTCCTGCAATAGGTTTGTCACCTAGCAGTGCATCAAGGACATAATTCTTCTGTGTAGAAATGAGGATAATCCTCCGATCACGGACCCAGTCCGCATCATTGCTACTATCATCTTTCAACTTAGTTTTCTCTAGGAACAAATCAAAAACATAGGGGAGCTACAATGCGACCTATTGATCTACAACATAATTAGCAAATACTATCAGGACTAAGTTCATGATAAATTAAGTTCAATTAATCATATTACTAAAGAACTCCCACTTAGATAGACATCCTTCTAGTCATCTAAGTGATATGTGATCCAAATCAACTAAACTGTCTTCAATGGTGAACATCACTATGTCGATCATATCTACTATATGATTCACGTTCGACCTCTCGGTCTCCAGTGTTCCGAGGCCATATATATATATATATGCTAGGCTCGTCAAGTTTAACCCAAGTATTCCGCATGTGCAAATCTGGCTTGCACCCATTGTATTTGAACGTAGAGCTTATCACTACTGCAGGATGATACTAACGCGACACTACGATCAGAGACCCTTCGAGAAACTGTGTGTGATGCAATAATCGCAAACGGTGGTGTCAGAGAACCGTCAAAAATGTCCAAAATGTTTGTGATGACCGATCCATTAAACACGGTTCCGATTTTAGTTGTGTGTGCGATGCAGGGCATACAGTTGATCCAGCAGAACTATTTGCGATGAGGAAGAACAACAGAAATGGGCAGCCATATCAACGTGTGCGCGATATACGGCATACAGTTCCCTCCGATGAACTGTGTGCTATTAGGGAATGCAACATAAACGGTCAGACAGATCAAGGTGTGTGTGATATATGGCATACGGTTCACTCGGACAAACTGTTTTTGATTAGGCAAGAGTACGGAAATGGTTCATCTTAACAAGATGTGTGTGATATGCGGCATTTGCAATTAGCCAAAAGAACACAAACGATTCGTGTAAACCAGATGTGTGTGATATGCAGGAAACAACCCACTCAGATGAATTGTTTGCGATGAGAAACTATAACACAGATGGTTACTATAGTAAGTCCGTGTGCAATTCTGTTCATACAAATAACTTTGAAAAATGCAAACTAGTTGCTTGCGTATAAACAATTATCAAAAAGTAACGAGATGGACCTTCTTCAAGCTAATCAACATGTTTTCAGAAAACAAAAAATGTCAAAAATTACAAAACAAAGACCTTGATATTAACTAGATGGGATGTGTCAGTACAAAGGTTTATAATACAATGGTGTATAATAAACCTTTGTAGTTGCCCATCCAACTAGTTAATATTGAGTCCACTTCCCATCCGGTCACCCATCTCATGACTACTCCAGCCTCAGCACACTTAACTTGGGAGTTCTGTTAGATGAGCTATCGGTAGGGAAGCTGGTCATTGCTGCTATAGATCCATCTTTGCAGCCTTTATTGCACAACACAATGAAAACGATTCAACTGAACAATATGTGTGTGATACGCGGCAAACAGGTCTGTGATCAGAAATGTGTGTGAAGACCAATAATAACACAGGCGATTGCTGCTAATAAGCCGTGTGATTTGCTCTGTCTATAGAAGAATAACATGTATATATAACTGAAATAACATCCAATTACTGTTGAAGCTCAAAAGTGGCATAATGGTAAAAGTTTCTTTAAGCTATGTCAAGATTAATTCAAACTTATGATTGGAGGTCACCATGGGATGGATCTTTTCGAGAAGATCAAGATGGATATGAAGATGGTCTAAAACGGAGTTCGGATGAAAAAGTTATGACAAGTTCAGAGATGCTTATGTTGACACCAGATTAAAGAATGGCTGAAAACCCAATTAATATCTCCTCATATGAAAAAATTATCAACACGAATTGTCTTCGTCTCGTCGAAGCGGTCGATTTCGATATAAAAATCGTCTTAACCCGAGGTCGTATGCAAAAGTTACAGCTAGTACAAGATGCTGCTACACTGAATGGCCGGACACTCCGGGGAAAACCATCCGGGTTTTGATTTTCTCTATGGATGGCCGAACACTCCGGGCATGTTCGTCCGGGTTTTGAATTTCGCTGCTGCAGACTTCGGAAAACAGCCAAAAACCTCCTTAAGATGGCCTCAGATCAAAAAACGTTCAACATGGAAGTTGTTCGCCTCGTCGAAACGGTCAAGATTGCTTTTGGGCTCGTTTTCATCCGAGATCGTTTACTCACCGAAACATGGCCCGCAAGGTGCAGCTAGATTTTACCGAACAGTTTTGGAAAGTTCGGATCAAACAAATCCGAATTGGACTAGGGTTTTGGACGTGAATTGAAGCCTTTTCCTTGCACAGGAAGTCTAGCCGCCTCTTATATACTTAAGGGGTGACGGCCAATTGAACAACAACACACAATCGCAAACACATCTACAACTTTTTCATCTATGTTTTGTTCCTCCCTCATTCTTGCTCCCTCGTTCTTCGTCGTTCTTCGTGTTGGAGAGCTGCGAATACCGAGGCTCTAGGGGCAGCTTGACCAACCTAGGGGAGCCCATAGCCGCCGCACTCCCTGACGGGGTCCCTCCCGGGAGTGTAGGGTTTCGGGTCTTCAAAAGCTCTCGTCGGTCGACTTGCGAATCGCGCTTCCGGTGAGACTCCTTCGACATGAGCTGCGGTGCACCACCCCCGGCGTCGAGGGTACAGGTGACGTGTTCGTGTGTGAATACACTTTTTGGCGACTCCGCTGGGGACCAGATCAATCATCATCATCGTCCATCATGTTTGGCAACGACAAGATTCCCAAGCCCTCGGAAATCGATGCCGATAACATAATCAAGCCCAATTTTGAGGAGTTATCGAAGGAACATTGCCAAGCTTATGAGGAGTACAAGAAGGCGCGTGAAGAGAAGGAGATGCAGGAGTTCCTTGCTAAGTTCAAAAAGGATCGTCAAGGCAATATCACTCCGGTTGGAGAAATCAAGTTTCCTCCTCTTCATGATGAACAGGTTAAACCCTCTGTAAGTAATACCTTCTCTCCTGAGGTATGGGCTGAAATTGATAGTCGCATTACTGATAGCAATAATCTTTTATGCCAAATTTTCTTGGAAAACAGTAATGCTAAAAATAGTGTGCCTCAATCATCTAGTGGTAATGTTGGTGTGCCTGTTACCGCAGAAATCCCTAGTCCAACTTTACCTATTTCATTGGCGCCCCCCGTGCTGATGAATTTTTATCCTAGCCCCACAAATCAAATTGTTGCTGCACCCATTAATCCTATCATGAGTATGCCAAGTTCAGTGGTGACGCCTAATCGAACCCTACCTACAAGAGCAAACACTGTTAGATCACTGCCGAATTACAATTCGGCATGCATGCCACAATTCACACCTGCAACTACTAACCCTACTCCTCCTATGCTACCGCCACAAGCTTCATCGTCCACCATGGATGATGGTCTAGCTAATCTTAGAGGGGAGATGGCTAAGATGCTCCGAGAGAATTTTGGAGTTGAGTTACCAAGGAACCGTATTTACCAAAAGCCATATCCAGAATACTTTGATGCAATTCAATGCCCTTCGGGATATAAAATTCCAGATTTTGTTAAGTTTAATGGAGAGGGCACAAAAACCACCTAGGAGCATGTTAGTCAGTACTTGGCACAATTAGGTGAGGCAAGTTCACGAGATGAGTGGAGAGTACGTTATTTTCCTTTATCTTTAACCGGTACTGCTTTCTCGTGGTTTTCTGCATTACCACCTGGTTCTATTACTACATGGTTTCACTTGGAACAAAAGTTTCATGATTATTTTTATAGTGGTGATAATGAGCTTAAGTTGTCACATCTTACATCGGTTAGACAAAAGCATGATGAATCAGTCTCCGATTACGTCAAGAGGTCTAGAGATACAAAAAAATGGTGCTATAGTTTGGTGATAACCGAGAGAGATTTGGCTGATCTTGTGCTTAGTGGTTTGAGAACTCACATTAGAGAAAGGCTAGAAGGACATGAGTTTTTAAATATCAACCTAGTCTTGCAAAGGGTTTTGGCTTAAGAAAACCGAAGCAAAGATCTTAAAGAGGTGCATAGATATAAAACTGGTCGTCCTAAAATGAATATGGTTGAGTATGATAGTGACCACTCGGACGATGAGGGTGATATTTATGCTGCTGAATTTGTTTGGCCATCTAAGGACAAACCATTTACTTGCAATGATTTAAAGCCGATTCATAAGAATCATGATGAAGAGAAGAAATTTACTTTCAACATTGCTAAGTGTGATAGAATATTTTATGCTTTGTTGCAAGCCAAGATTATTAGAATATCTCATACTTTACCGCCGTTCGGAGAGCTGAAACGGCGTGCTTATTGCAAGTATCATAATTCTTTTTCGCATGCTACTAATGATTGGAATGTTTTTCGACAACAGATACAATCGGCCATTAATGACGGACGATTGAATTTTTCTGAGATGCAAGTTGATAAGCAGCCTTTCCCAATGAACACCATGGATTTGGAGGGGAATAAGATGTTAATTCGGCCCAACATAGCCGAATCAGCTAATAAAAATAATATTGTCATTGGTGAGCCCAGGAAAAATGAGGAGAGCAACAAGGTCTTGGGGAGACAAGTTGTGCTTGGCAAGCAACCCGGTGGCAAGGAGGTAATCAAGATCACCATCAAGAATCCTACACTCGGGGGGCAACCATAAGTGCAAGAGAACACTCATGTCAAATTTGTTAAGCCCAAGAGTCCATAGGTTGGCAAGTGGAAGACGAATGAAGCTAAAGTGCAGCGCAAGAGAATCAAGCCAACTTTTGATATTCTGTTGTCCAAGTATGCTGATCAAGCGGCCAGTTCTAGCTCTAACCGGCCATCAAATTTGAAGCGCTCAAGATCACCTCCGAGGGAAGAATCTCATAATCACGCAAGGCCATATGGGTCATGGGCACCAGGGCCATGGATGCGCCGCTCCCCTATGCTCCATACTACATGGGAGGCTTCAATGGAGGATGGGGGCAGCCCCCAATGGCCCCTTATGCTTTTCATCTGGGTTGGGCAGAACCAAGGAGGCCCATTCATGAGAGGCTTTCTTATCCCACACGAGGCCATTTGAACAATGGTGTCAATTGGCCAATGCAAGATAATTAAAAAAGGGTCAACCGGCAAGTGTAGCGTGCCAAATCACCAAGTGCTGAAATTTCAGAGCCTAACAAGCAAAAGGAGAAGAATACTTGTGGTGAAAATATTATGATAGGCACTAAAGAATTAATAATCAAAGAGCCGATTATTGTTGATAATCCGGCTGATTCTAATAAAGATGTGGCTGCGGTCCAGCAAGGCCCCATGGCTAATGATCATGAAGCTAGCATAAGCAAGGCCAAGTCGAGGGATCCAAAATATACTCAGCCTAAGTGGTGTCCTTCTGGTCTGACCAAGGTGCAAAAAAGGAGATTGCAGCGCATGAGGAGTCATGAGAAGGAGGAACAAGAAGCAGAAAAGCTAAGGGATAAATTATTCAATGAAAGTCGTCCCATGGTACCCCCAAAACAAGTGTGGAGGCCAAAGCAAAAGGAAAACATTACAGCTTCTGCATTGATCATAGCAACACCTACACCACCAACGGAGGACGATGCAGCTACTATTACATCGTCCACTTTGCCTACTACTTCCTCTTCCCTTGAAGATATTTCAGAGTCAGTGGACATGTTTGCGGAAGGAGATGAAATGCTTGATTATGAGTCTACACCGGTTCATGAAGGTATGGATATTAATATGGTGTATTACTTACCCGCTGAATTTCGTGTTATAGATGAAGAAGGGGAAGTAGCTCAGCTAGATTTTGGTCCTAAAAATGCTATATTCGAGAAGCCAAAAGAACCGGTGACGCACTTTAAGCCATTGTTCCTTAAAGGTCATATTAATGGATCGCCGGTTGCTAGAATGCTTGTCGATGGTAGTGCGGTGGTGAATCTTATGCCATATTCGGTCTTCAAAAAATTGGGGCTGCGTGATGAAGAGTTAATAAAGACCAACATGGTGCTTAATGGATTTGAAGGCAAAGAGAAAACTGAAGCCAAAGGTGTGATGTATGTGGAGCTTACGGTGGGAAGGAAAACTTTGGCTACCGCATTCTTTGTCGCCGAGGTGCAAGGTAACTACAATGTGATATTAGGCCGTGATTGGGTTCATGCGAACCAATGCGTGCCATCTACTATGCACCGGTTTTTGATTCCATGGGTTGATGATGAAGTAGAAGTCATTCATGCGGATAATTCGGCTTGTGTTGCTTTGGCCGATGCATCGGTGGATTGGCAACATCCCAGTGCTACTTGCTTGACGGGGCGTGACTTATCAGAATATGATTTTCTTAGCGCCACAAAAAGTGGTTTCGTGCTCGGTTCTTTAAAGTCGGTTGGCGATAATCGGCTCCAAGGTATGATGTATTTAAATGGATCCTAACTCAGAGTGGTTACAAAAGCGTCTTGTAGAATATCGGTCCAATGAGAACGATATGTATGAGTCCATAGAAGGGTTAGATGATATAGATAAGTTAGGACAAGGTTTTACATCGGCCGATCCATTAGAAGAGATAGATATAGGAGATGGTTCAGTTCCTAGGCCGACATTTGTAAACGAAAATTTAAGAGCCGATCATAAGGCTAAGTTGATCGAGCTATTGAAAGAATATGTTTGTTGCTTTGCATGGGAATATCATGAGATGCCGGGTTTAAGCCGAGAGCTAGTGGAGCATCGGTTACCTATAAAGGCCGGTTTTAGACCATACAAGCAATCGGCCAGAAAGTTTAATCCAAAAACGTATGACCGGATCAAGGAAGAGATCGGTCGTTTTCTTAAAGCTAATTTTATTAGACCTTGCAGGTATGCCGAGTGGATTTCTAACATTGTACCAATAGAGAAGAAAGGCTTCGGCAAGTTGAGGGTGTGCATTGATTTTAGAGATTTGAATAGAGCTACACCTAAAGATGAGTATCCCATGCCAATAGCCGCTATGCTTATTAATGATGCTTCTGGACATAAGGTCGTTAGCTTTCTTGATGGTAATGCGGGGCATAACCAGATTTTTATGGCCGAAGAGGACATGTCCAAAACAGCATTTCGATGTCCCGGTTTTCTTGGTTTATTTGAGTGGACAGTGATGACCTTTGGATTAAAAAATGTCGGTGCCACGTATCAAAGAGCTATGAATTTAATTTTTCATGATTTACTTGGTGTTATACTTGAGGTTTATATTGATGATATTGTTGTCAAATCGGATGCTTTTGAATCTCAGTTAGCCGATTTGCGTTTGGCTTTTGAAAGAATGAAGAAATATGGGCTGAAAATGAATCCTTTGAAGTGTGCCTTTGGTGTATCGGCTGGGAAGTTTCTGGGTTTCATTATTCATGAAGATGGCGTGGAAATTGATCCCAAAAAGATAGAAGTTATACAGAAAGTAGAGGCTCCAACATGCAAGAGATATATGCACAAATTCCTTCGCAAGGTCAATTATTTGAGGAGGTTCATAGCCAATCTATCAGGGAAGGTTGATGCATTTACTCCTATCCTTCGGTTAAAGAATGATGTTGATCTTACTTGGGGGGCAAAACAGCAAGAGGCATTTGATATGATTAAGAAATATTTGTGCACTCCTCTGGTTGTGAAAGCGCCCAGGCACAGGGAGCCATTTAGACTTTACGTTGCAGCGGAGGAAGGTATTATTGGTGCTGTTTTGACTCAAGAGACCGAAGCAAAGGAGCATGCTATTACTTATTTGAGCCGACGGTTATTGGACGCCGAGACAAGGTATACATTTATTGAGAAACTATGCTTATGCTTATATTATGCTTGCACAAAATTGAGACATTATCTAGTGCCTAGTACTTGCATTATAGCTTGTCAAACCGATGTCATCAAATACATGTTGCATAGGCCAATTCTTAGTGGTAGAATTGGCAAGTGGGCCTATGCTTTAATTGAATATGATTTGGCTTATGAATCTCTGAAATCCATGAAAGGCCAAATTGTTGCTAATTTTATTGTTGAGCATCAGATTGATGACAAGCATGATATTGATATAAACCTTGTCTCATTAGTACCATGGAGATTATATTTTGATGGTTCAGTGTGTAGCAATGGACAAGGTGTTGGTATTGTTTATATATCTCCTCATGGTGCTGTTTTTGAAGCCTCATGCCGCTTAGAATACTTTTGCACAAATAATCAAGCTGAATATGAAGCATTGTTATTCGGCTTAGAGATGTTGCTTGCCATAGGTGCTACACATATTGAGGCTTTTGGTGATTCGTTATTAGTAGTGCAACAAATATCCAAAGTCTTTCAATGTTTTGATGAATCACTCGGAGATCAAATGAGTTGGCACAACAAGCATCCGACTATCATGTTGATCGTGGCATGTTTCATATTTCTCAAAGGCCGATGTCTAGTCTTGCCAACATAGGGGAGGCCGAACCGGAGCCCACCATTTCGACCACTAATGAAAAATTTAATGCAGGAGAAAATCAAGACTGGAGGAAACCCATTATTGTTTATTTGTGTGATCCTAGTAAAAGGGTGGACAGGACTGTTCGGCATATGGCTTTCAAATACACAATGAGAGATGATAGTCTCTATCACCGGATGGTTGATGATGTTCTTTTAAAGTGCTTGGACGAGGACCAAGCGAGAGTTGCTATGGGAGAGGTCCATGAAGGTATTTGTGGCACTCATCAGTCGGCTCCCAAGATGAAATGGCTATTACGACATGCTAGGTTTTATTGGCCGACGATGGTTAATGATTGCTTCCGGTATTATAAAGGATGTGAAGCTTGTCAAAAGTTTGGTGATATTCAGTTGGCTCCCGCTGCTATGTTACATCCTATTATCAAGCCGTGGCCTTTTAGAGGTTGGGGATTAGACTTTATTGGAGAGATTCATCCTTCTTCAAAGGGGCATCGGTTCGTGTTGGTGGCGACTAATTATTCCACTAAATGGTCTGAAGCAATACGACTCAAAAATATGACGCATACAGAGGTAATTCAATTCATAACTGAGCATATTATTCATAGATTCGGCATTCCTCAAACATTAACTATAGACCAAGGTTCACCCTTTATGTCACATCAAGTCAGAGAATTTGCTGAATCATATAAGATAAAGTTGCTCTAATACTCTCCATCCCAAGCCAATGGACAAGCTGAGTCTAGTAATAAAATATTAATCAAGCCCATCAAGAGGAAGATTGAGGATAATCCAAGGAGATGGCACGAGCTATTGTCCGAAGCTTTGTGGGCACATAGGATCTCAAGGCATGGTGCTACAAAGGTGACTCCATATGAGCTCATATATGGTTAGGAGGCCGTTTTACCAGTCGAAGTGAATTTGAATGCTTTGAGAATAGCCAAACAAAATGATTTATCGGCTGTGGACTTCTATAACTTGATGATGGACAATATTGATGAAGTTTTCGATAAATGTTTGGCTGCTTTAAAGGCCATAGAGAGAGATAAGTTGAGGGTGGCAAGAGCTTACAATAAGAAGGTCAAGTTGAAGAATTTTCAAGTCGGCGATCTCGTGTGGAAGGTGATTCTACCAATTGGTTCAAAAGATAGAAAGTTCGGGAAGTGGTCTCCAAGTTGGGAAGGTCCTTTTAAGATTACAAGAGTGGTTCCCGGAAACTCATATTTGGTGGAATCCGTACAAGGCACATTATTACCTCGAGCTCTCAATGGCAAATATTTAAAGAAGTATCACCCAAGTGTGTGGCAAGAAGCCTAGATAGGCAAACGGCCGATATATAACTATCGCCCTTAGCATAAACATGGCTGATATATAATTATCGTCCTAAGAACATATAAATGGCCGATGGAGTGTTGACATCGTCCTTAGAACAAATATGGTACAAGTTATTTTTCGGCACCCTAGCTTTGCCGAAAAATAGGGGGGCATGTGTTGACGCTCAAAAGTGGCATAATGGTAAAAGTTTCTTTAAGCTATGTCAAGA
The DNA here is from genome assembly GCF_002162155.2 of Triticum dicoccoides. Taxonomy (NCBI): domain Eukaryota; kingdom Viridiplantae; phylum Streptophyta; class Magnoliopsida; order Poales; family Poaceae; genus Triticum; species Triticum dicoccoides. The sequence continues at coordinate 85,787,108 of NC_041387.1, read as the reverse complement.
TTAATTCGAACTTATGATTGGAGGTCACCATGGGATGGATCTTTTCGAGAAGATCAAGATGGATATGAAGATGGTATAAAACGGAGCTCGGATGCAAAAGTTATGACAAGTTCAGAGATGCTCATGTTGACACCAGATTAAAGAATGGCTGAAAACATAATTAATATATCCTCATATGGAAAAATTATCAACAAGAATTGTCTTCGCCTCGTCGAAACGGTTGATTTCGATATAAAAGTCGTCTTAATCCGAGGTCGTATGCAAAAGTTACAGCTAGTACAAGACGCTGCTACACTGGATGGCCGCACACTCCGGGGAAAATCATCCGGGTTTTGATTTTCTCTGTGGATGGCCGGACACTCCGGGCATGTTCGTCCGGGTTTTGAATTTCGCTGCTGCAGACTTCGGAAAACAGCCGAAAACCCCCTTAGGATGGCCTCAGATCAAAAAACGTTTAACATGGAAGTTGTTTGTCTCGTCGAAACGGTCAAGATTGCTTTTGGGCTCGTTTTCATCCGAGATCGTTTACTCACCGAAACATGGCCCGCAAGGTGCAGCCAGATTTTACCGAACAGTTTTGGAAAGTTCGGACCAAACAAATCCGAATTGGACTAGGGGTTTTGGACGTGAATTGAAGCCTTTTCCTTGCACGGGAAGTCCAGCCGCCTCTTATATACTTAAGGGGTGACGGCCGATTGAACAACAACACACAATCGCAAACACATCTACAGCTTTTTCATCTACGTTTTGTTCCTCCCTCGTTCTTCGTCGTTCTTCGTGTTGGAGAGCTGTGAATACCGAGGCTCTAGGGGCGGCTTGACCGACCTAGGGCATCCCATAGCCGCCGCACTCCCCGGAGGGGTCCCTCCCGGGAGTGTAGGGTTTCGGGTCTTCAAAAGCTCTCATCGATCGACTTGCGAATCGCGCTTCCGGTGAGACTCCTTCGACGTGAGCTGCGGTGCACCATCCCTGGCGTTGAGGGTACACGTGACGTGTTTGTGTATGAAAAATTACATAAGTGACTATACAGATCATTCGCACACACGTCAATAAACAATTGCATGCATTCTAAAGTAGGAGAAACGATCGTCTAGTCATCTACTTCTTGTGACGCTCCCGCCACTGCTTTGTGGCTCAATCCCTCAGCTGGGTCATGAACAAGAAACTTCCTCATGTCAACGATCTGCATGTACATCTCGTAGCTTGTTTACGCGTCATTGGCTGCATACTTGACGTGTTCTTCATCCAGTCTCTGATGCCAAACACTGTGCCAGGTGTCCTTGTCATTCTTGCCCTCATCCTTCATCTTCATGTAGTAGGGGTCGACGATGGCTGAGGCAAGGTCAACCAGGGAGTTCAGTTTGTTCTTGGTGCTACCCCATACCTTGTAGTGGTCCTGGATGTTGACAAGATTCGGGCATTTCAAGCCCGAAACCTTGAGCGCTTTTAGATCGTTGGTGGTGTCCACCGCAACGAACTTGTAGTCGGAGCTCTTGATAAAACTGGAGAAATGCTCACAAGGCCTTGTGGCCAGGTGGTAGTGGTAGATGAGGACGTCGTGTCGCATGCACAACTGGGCATCGGCAACCTTCTGATCATGCCTGACATGACCGACGGTGTACTCGAGGTAGAAGCCGACCACTTGGTACTTCTCCTCGGCAAGGAACTGCTCCATAGTTTGGATGGAGCTCTCCACTAACACCAGATCGTTCGTGTACACCACCGAGAGGGCCTTCCCCCTCGCGTGGTGTCCACTACGTGATGCATGGTGAACTGCCCGCCGTTGTCGTCGTCGGCTGCTGGGAGCGCCATTGGAGCCACGGGGATCGCCATTGGAACCGCTGGATGTCCTCTTTGTATGTGTTGTTGTGGAGGTGCTTATTGTGTCATGTGACCCGAGAGATGAAGGTAAATGGCCGCAGGAATAAATGGGGGTCGGGCGGCCTGGATTCTCAGCGCGTCCGCATGGCAGTTTTTGCATTGGGTAACTGCATTGTGGAGCCGCGCCCGGCGCAACCGCATGCACAAGAATGTGCGTGATTGTGCGCCGGCCCCAAACACTAGCAGTGCGCATGGAGGGACGAGGGCAGAGCACCCGGAGGGACGCAAGAGGGCAGAGCGCGTGCGGCGGACGCGAGCAGAGCGCGTCACGGCCGCCTCAACCGCAAGCAACCACACGCATAGAGCAGTTGAACACACAAGAAATGGTCGCCTACAAGCCGGCCGACACTTGGGTCGCTGCGTAGAGAGCGGCCGTGTGCTACTACCTACGTCTTGGTCTATACTCCCCTTTATATTACTCCCTCCGTTCCTTGATATAAGGTGTATAGATTTTTGAGAAAAAATCCAAAATATAAGGTGTATTGTATTGCACCACTCGTTTGGATAATTTTTTTAGGAATTTCATTACATTTCTTTATACAAGGCAAGATCCTCTATTTCTCATGTCAATTACTCATGTGAAATCTCTCCCAAAACTTATGAAATTTGCCCTCCACGTGCATTCTTTAATTTCGTGCCAAAAACTACACACCCTATATTTAGGAACGGAGGGAGTATGTGCCATACTTTGCCCTCAAATTTAACCAATAAATTGTTAATGCATCTTATAAAAATTATATAATTGGAAACTATGTTCAAATACGAATCCAACTATATAATCTTTGGCGACATGCATTCGTATTTTATTATTTAAATCCTACTTATAAACCAGGATGGTTGTATAGTAGGAAATTCAATCACAAACGTTTCTTTTATTAACCATATGTGTACGTGTCCGTTCGTCCTCCTCTCGCACGTCTTGTCACCCCGCTGCCGCAGACGGCTTACAGCGCAAGCTTGCGCATCGCGCGGGAGCGTTCTTTTGGCCAAACGGTGGCGCCAATGAATTGTCGGTGAGACCGTTCCCGTGCAACCTCGCAGGTTCTCGTGCAAGCTTCCCGCCCGGCTGGGTGTAATCTCCCAAAATCCCAATACTAACCGGCCTGCTATAAAAACCCTCACGGCCGGCGAGTCCTGCGTCGCATTTTCCCCTCCCTACATGTTATTTATCTCGTGTGCTTCTCCCACAATCGCCAATGGCGCCGGTCCATCATGGTTGCTCAGCCACTCCGCCGTCACCAGACGACAGCTCCAGCTAGGAGGCTACACCACGGCGGCGGCGCAGTCTCTGGCGTAGTGTAATGCGCGTGGCGTCCCTGTTGAGTTTGCACGTAAAACCCACCACACGCTCCATGATACGTCTCCAACGTTTCTATAATTTATGAAGTATTCATGCTATTATATTACCTGTTTTGGATGTTTAATGGGCTTTACTATACACTTTTATATTATTTTTTGGGACTAACCTATTAACCGGAGGCCCAGCCCAGATTGCTGTTTTTGCCTATTTTAGTGTTTCACAGAAAAGGAATAGTACAAATGGAATGAAACCTTCGGGAGAGTTATTTTTGGAACGGAAGCAATCCAGGAGACTTGGAGTAGACATCAGGGAAGCTTCAAGGAAGCCACGAGGCAGGGAGGCGCGCCCTACCCCCTAGGCGCGCCCCCACCCTCATGGGTCCCTCGTGCCCCCCCCCCTGACCAACTTCTTTAGCCTATATATATCCATATACCCCAAAAACCTCCGGGAGCATGATAGATCGGGAGTTCCGCCGCCGCAAGCCTCTGTAGCCATGAAAAACCAATCAGGACCCTGTTCCGGCACCCTGCCGGAGGGGGGATCCCTCACCGGTGGCCATTTTCATCATCCTGGCGCTCTCCATGACGAGGAGGGAGTAGGTCACCCTCGGGGCTGAGGGTATATACCAGTAGCTATGTGTTTGATGTCTCTCTCTCTCTCTCTCTCTCTCTCGTGTTCTTGATTTGCACGATCTTGATGTGTCGCGAGCTTTGCTATTATAGTTGGATCTTATGATGTTTCTCCCCCTCTACTCTCTTGTAATGGATTGAGTTTTCCCTTTGAAGTTATCTTATCGGATTGAGTCTTTAAGGATTTGAGAACACTTGATGTATGTCTTGCATGTGCTTATCTGTGGTGGCAATGGAATATTCACGTGATCTACTTGATGTATGTTTTGGTGATCAACTTGTGTCGGGGAGGCTGATCCACGAACACCTATGGGGACCGGCGGGCCGGGCCCCTTTCGGTTCAGCGGGGGGCGGAGATCGCACGAAGAGCAGATCGAGGTGAAGCACACGAGCGGTTTACCCAGCTTCAGAGCTCTCCAGAGAGATAATACTCCTACTGCTGCATGTCTGAGTGTATTGAGTTCTTGCTCGGGAGCGCTGAGTGCTACAGTACACACCAGCTGCTAACGAGACCGAGCGTGAGTGTTTTTCTGTCCTTCCGACCCCCCCCCCCCTACGTTGCGCATGGGCCTCCTTTTATATGCTAAAGGGGTCACCCACAGGTGGAAACGTAGACAAGGGTAAAAATGGAAAAGGAATTGGGGTTGGTACAGCTACCTGTATAGTGTATCCTACCTAACCCTGATGGCAGGGGACAAAGGCATTAAATGCCCATCTACGTCGCCCAAATAGTGCAAAAAGGGACTGTCAGGGACACCACCGCTCGCCACGATGGCAATCTTGTCAGCGCCGCTTGCCACCGCGCACCGCTGGCTGCACAGCCTCTTGCCACGCGCGCCTGGAAAGGCCCCAGGGCGACACGTTGGTGGATGTGCTGGAGCGCCGGTACAGGGTGGTAGCTTTGCCGCGGCAAGCGCCTTGCCGCAGTCGTTGTCTTGTCGCGTCCGGAAGCTTGTCGCTCACCGGGCCTCGCCGGGACGCGTGGCGCGTCGCGCAAGTTCCTTGAGATGCCTTGGTTGGCCTTCCCGACAAGCTCCTCTTGCCGGGGTCTTGTCTCCTTGGCTTGAATACTTTGTTCTTGAATGGCTCCACAGGAACCTCGGAGGACCTTGGCGGTCACCCGGCAAGCCTTGTCGCGGGGTGCTACAACTGCCCGTGCACAAGTTCGGGATACTAGGGTACCCCTACTCTAGTACACCGACAGGAGCCCCCGGGCCTGGGCCATACACGGTGCCGAGTGTTGTTGGGCCGGGCCCAAAGCAGGGCACGGGCACGCGCGGCCTGGGTTACGCCGTAGCTCACTCCGTATCCACCGCACCCTCCCCGAACGGCACACGTCGAATGCGGCGTCGTGGGAGAGATCGTGGGTGGTTTCTTTATTTGGAAAGACGGAACGCCCGCCCCCTTCCTCTTTATAAGCAGGGGAAACAGGGGCAGTTCGCCCATCTCGCCGGTTGCTACTCCAATCTCAGAAATTTCCGCCGCTCCCCCCTTCTTCCCAAAGCTGAAAGAGAGCAGCGCTCCGCGCCCCATCGCCACCAGCATCACCAACGCCGTCGATCTCCCCCACCACCTCCGCCATGGCTCCAAAAGCCGACAAGGGGAAGGTCGTGAAGTCGGCCGAGGCACAGCGGCTTGCGGCGCTGCGAAAGGAGCGGGCAATCTTCCTCCCCCAGCTCGCCGCGAAGGAGCTGAGGGAGTACTACTACCTCTTCTGGTCGACGGAGACGCGAGCGCATCCGCGTATGAAGGTACTCCCAGCTGCCGCTTCGGAACTGGCTCCGAATGGATACCCTTTCTTCGCGCTGTTCTTCTACTGCGGGCTCTGCCCGCCTTTCTCTGAATTTTTCTGCGATATCATGAACACCTACGGGTTCCGCCTCCTTGACTTCACCCCCAATGCTGTTCTGACCATGGCAGTTTTCGCACATCTCTGCGAAAACTTTGTCGGAGTCTACCCAAATGTAGCTCTTTTCCGCCACTTCTTTATGCCCCGAGTTGAGAGAGGGGAGCCTTTATCCGGCGGAATCGCCTGGATCTCGAGAGTCGGCAAGAAGGAAGCTTATCTGGAGGGAGAGCTCCGTAGCAAGTGGGAAGAATGGAGAGCAGACTGGTGCTGGATCGTCGAGGAGAACCCGCAGCCCTTTACCGCCCAGCGCCAAGCCCCAATAGCGCGCGGCAATGATTGGAGCAACGTGGCCCCGGAAGACGATAGGCTGAGGATTGCCGTCACCCGGATCCTACGCCTCAGGCTTGCCGGGCTCACCGTAGGCGCCGTTGGCGCGGATTTTCTTCGTCGCCGCATCGCCCCCCTGCAGGAGAGGAGGAGACCCGCCTGGGAGTTCCAGAATGCAGCGGATATCATGAGGCTGCCCTCAGGCCTCAACTTCAACTTCACTGTCTTGGAACTGGACGCGATGATCCTGGAATTGTTCAAGCGCGATCCTCAACATCCCGAAGCGTTCATGTTGCCGAGGGGTGTCGTTCCGCTGTGCAACAACTCCTCGCTCGACCGCATCCGTGCAATGATGCCGCTGTGCGATTCGCATGGAATCGTTCCAACTTGGCAAGAGCCTGCAGACGACGTCGTGCAGGAGTTCTTTGACAGCTTGGTAGAAGTGGCGGTCCGCTCTGATGAACAGAAGATCCTCACTCGCGAGACCACCGAAGCGGAGATGCAGCACATCGCCACTAGGCTGGAAGAGGCGGCGGCAGCAGCTGCCGCGGGCGAGTTTGGATTCACCGTGGAGGAGGCAGAGGCAGCAGAGGCGGCAAGCCTTGTCGAGCGAGAGGAGTTTGCCGGCGAGGAAGAGCTTGTCGGGCCTGAAGCCGAGTCGAGCGAGCCCGCCGAGGGCGCGAGCGACTCGTTGAAGATCGGCTCCTCCTCCTCCCCACCTTCAGCTTGCTTGCCGCAAGCGGAGCCTCCAACTCCACCAAGAAGGCGTCTCCGCAAGGCCGGGGACGTAGTGGGGCGGCAGACGAGTCAACAGCCGCCGTGCCGTGCGACACGCTCTACCGCGGCAAGTAATGTTGCCGCGGGAGCGCCTCACGCCGCTGCGGCAACTGGAGCGGGGTCTTCCCGGTCCACCGCTACTGCCCCTGCCAAGCGGACAAGGGAACCTATTCCTCCGCCTCGTCGCACCGGAGGTGAGCCGGACTTCGATCTCTCCGCGCTCAGCTCCGACGAGGAAGAAGAAGAGTAAGATTTTTTTGCTGTACTTGTAGTTCTTCAATTTTGTTGCTTTGTCTTGTATCTGACTTGCTTCACTCTGAACCCATTCCTTTTCAGGACGCTGGCCCAGAGAGCGGCGAAGAGAGCCAAGACCCCGGTGATTGTCATCGAGGACGAACCCACCGCAATGGCAGGGGGTGTGTCCGAGACCACCTTGCCGGACCCGGCAACCATTCCTCAGAGCAGCCCCCAGCGCAGCCCCCAGCGTAAGTATATGGTTTATTTCCTGCTATCAGGCGCGCATGGGTGCTCTTCCTTTGCTGATATCTGACTGTTGGTTGGTGTAGGAGCAAAGCAGCTTCAACAGGAGTGCCCGGAAGCCGCTCCCGAAACGCCATCTGCTTCAACTACACCGTCAAGGGAGGATTCCCCGGCAAGGGAGCGTTCTCCGGCAAGGGAGAATTCTCCGGCAAGGGACAGTTCTCCGGCAAGGGACGGCACCAGCGACCCTCCGGTGGTTGAGACCACGACTGCAGGTCCTAGTACAGGTAATCCTCTTGCTTGAAAACTTCCCTTGGGTTCTTTTTCTTCTGATTTTCTTCTTGGATATTTGCTTGATTCCTCTCCTTTTTCCGTTTGTCAGATCCATCTGCCACGGAGCCGATGGAAACCGAGGTCGCCGGCGAGGAGAACATGCGCAGCAATACCGACGACGCCGTTGCCACCGAAGGAGAAGTCGGCGCTGATGATCCCGCCGGCGAAGAGGCCGCCAAAGCTGCCGCCGCAGAAGCTGGCGAGGGATCCAGCGATCGCACTGACGGCCCCGAGGCCGCAGGAGCGTCAGGTGCTACGCCGACCGCCGATCCCTCCGTCGCTGCTGCAGCGCCAGGCTCCGAAGAGCCCCAGCCCGGCGCCTATTTGAAGGCCGGCGACGGTATCTTCATCAAGCTCCCCTGGGCGTCAAGCTCCAGGGCGCCGGTTGAAGGAGAGAGCTTGGATGGAGAGGTGCTTGCCTCCGTTGGGCTGACGCTGGTCGATGCGCCAAGCATCAGCAGCGACGAGCCTGAGGAGGAGCAGCTGCTGCGGAAGCTGTTGTCGCTCTACCGCACTCGGCAGGCCAAGCTTGTGTCCCGAGAAGCGCTTGTCGCGAAGGCGGGAGTGGGCATCAAGAAGCGCGCGGAGGAGCTCCGGGGCTTCAGGCAAGAAACTCTCCGGTCCCTGGCAGAGGAGCGGGAGCAAGTTGCCGAGGAGTGGAAAGCCTTCCTCCTCGAGAAGGCTGAAGTTGAAGAACAACAGCGACTTGCTGCCGAGAAGCTGCCTGCGCAGGAAGGCGAGTTGGTGCAACGGAAAGTTAACCTGGACAACCACGAGGAGGAGCTTGCCGCGCGTGAGCAAACATTCGGCGGGGCTCTCAAGGAAGCAAAGGATGCTGCCGCAGCTGCCGAGGCCGCCAAGAAGGAGCTGGAGACGAAGATGGCGCAGCTGGAGGCCGATCTCAAGGCGAGCGGCGAGGAGCTTGCCGCGCTCAAGCGTGAGCGCGAGAAGGACGCCGCCGCTCAAGGCGAGCTGCAAGGTCGTCTCGCTGAGAGGAGCAAAGAGCTCAGCGCCGCCAAGGACTCCAACGCGGATCTTGAGTTGAAGCTGGCTACTTTGACTCAGACGCTAGATGGCGCCAGGGAGCGGGAGGTGGCCTTGTCGGAGAAGATCAAGGCCGACGAGACGCTGCTGGCGAATGCTGCCGCCGCCCATAATGCTTTTAGGGAGAATGTGGAGCACTGGACCGGGGGTCTCGTGGATGTTGTCGCAGCCATCGACGGGGAGCTGGCGCAGCTGGGGATGGAGGATCTCGGGTACTCCTCCGACGAGCACCTCCAACCCAGCGCCAAGCTCAGCTTGTTCTTCAAAGGCGTGGCGACGGCCCTCCAGCGACTCCGGGAGAAGATCCCAAAGTAGCTGGCCGATGAATCGCGCAAGATCTGCACGGGGGCTCTTCAGAAGGTGCTGGTGAAGGTGACCTTCCGCAACCCAGGCCTCAACCTCACCAACGTCGTCAGGACCCTGCCGCCGGATGCTGATCTGGAAGCGCTCAAGACCCTTGTCGCACCCATTGTGGACAAGGTGAGCGAGATCAAGAGGGTTGAGGGCGATCGCGTAGATTAGGCCGCTCGTTTTCTCTTTCCCTTGTCGCTGCTGGTCATGTTATGAGAACAATCTATTAGAGCTGCGACAAGCTATCTTGTAATATGACTCTATTTTGAGTAGCGATTGCTATGTTATTTCCTTTACTTGATTCCTTCCTTTGTATGTTTTTGCCCTACGCTTTTAGGGAACTTGTCGGCGCAGGCACCTTAGCCGCGAGCGCTGAGTGCGGGACGTTAGCAGCCTGCTGGCGGTGCCGCTACCGACAAGAAACCTTGTTGCCACTAGTTGCAGCTCACTTAAGTTGTTGAGCGGACTCAAAACAAAGTAAGGGCGCAACTAGCTACGAGTTGGTTCCTCCGTGCACAGGTTTTCCATACAAAGCACGGTCGTTCGAGGAAGATAACTTAAAAATTAAAACTGATTGCTCAAACTTTGGCAACTTAGCTTTTCTGTCGTTTGCTTCCCGGTAAGGCGAAATTTCCTTGAACGATGCCTGGTCCACACCATTATCTTCTCCTTTCCCCCCCCCCCCGGCAAACTTGTGTGCGAGGGAACCTTCCTTCCTTTGAGAAAGAGAAAGAGAGAAAATAAAGATACGGAGCCTTACGGCTCGTTATTGCTTACTGGGGGTAGGTGCTGCACAAAGTGTCAGATAACGCATGCAAAGAAAAGTAGAAAGCATGAAATTGACAAGATGTGCGGAGCACATGAGCTTTACTTATGCACGGGGTCTGCGCCCGGCTTTGTACAAAGGATTACATGCAACATCGGCAAGACTTGTACAAAAGGTGGTTGCCGGAACAGATTCCGGCAACTGCGCCTTACGGGTAAAACTTACGAAGATGCTCAATGTTCCAGGAGTAGCTCACCGGAATGCCATCTTCGGTCTCAAGGAGGACAGCGCCAGGCCTAGTGACTCGTTTCACCCGGTAAGGGCCTTCCCACTTCGGCGTCAACTTGTTGGAATTCTTGGCGGACTGAACGCGCCGAAGAACAAGGTCGCCTTCCTCGAGACTTCTGGCATTAACTTTGCGGCTATGGTAGCGGCGCAAAGCTTGCTGGTATCGAGCAGCTCGTACAGCAGCCTGAAGACGGTCCTCCTCAAGGAGCAGCGCGTCATCTTGTCGCAACTGCTCTTGCTCAAGCTCATCATAAGCGAGCACTTGAGGTGACCCGTATACGAGTTCCGTGGGGAGAACTGCCTCTGCTCCATAGACTAGAGCGAAAGGTGTCTGGCCAGTGGCTCGATTTGGCATCATCCTGACCGACCAAAGAACCACCGGCAGCTCCTCAATCCAGTTCTTTCCGCAATTGCGCAGCCTTCCGAAAGTCCTGGTCTTGAGCCCGTGCAGCACTTCAGCATTCGCCCTCTCCGCTTGACCGTTGCTTCTCGGATGAGCAACAGAAGCGAAGCAGACCTTGGCGCCAAGATCTTGGATGTACGGCATGAAGGTGTGGCTCGTGAATTGCGTGCCGTTGTCGGTGATGATCCTGTTAGGGATCCCGAAGCGGCAAACAATCGAGCTGAAGAACTTGACTGCTGGCTGTGTTGTCACCTTCCTCACTGCTTCCACTTCCGGCCACTTTGTGAACTTGTCGATTGCAACGTACAAGTACTCAAAGCCCCCGACAGCTCGGGGAAAGGGGCCGAGGATGTCGAGCCCCCAGACCGAAAATGGCCAGGATAAAGGGATCGTCTGGAGAGCTTGAGCTGGCTGGTGTATCTGCTTGGAATGGAACTGGCATGCTTCACACTTGGTTACTTGTGCAGTTGCATCCTGGAGGGCTGTCGGCCAAAAGAAACCTTGCCGGAATGCTTTGCCGGCAAGTGCTCTTGCGCCAATGTGGTGACCACATATGCCCCCATGTATCTTTGCCAACAGCTTTTGTCCGTCTTCCCGGTGAATACACTTCAATTTCACGTCGTTGAGTCTTCTTCTGTACAGTGTGTTGTCGACAAACTGGTACATACTTGACTGCCGGGCTAATCTTTCCGCTTCTTCTTACTCTTCGGGAAGTTCTCCTGTCTGAAGGAAACGGACAATCTGCTGTGCCCATGCTGGAGCTTGCGGCTCGACAACAAGGACTAAAGGCACATCTGCTGCTGCAGGAACATCCGCTTCTACGGCGAGAATCTGCGGCTCAGCCGGAGCTTGACGTTCCCCGGCAAGCTTGTCGGAGCAAAACTTGTCGAGAGCGTCTGCTTCAACGGAAAAAACCCTAAGGCTTGCCGGAGCAGACTGCTCCTCAGCACCCTTGGTGTTGATCTTGGGGACCTTCTTGGCGGCGGCTTCGGGGAGCTCTGCCGGAAAATAGTCACCAGAAATCAACTTCCTTTTCTTGCTCTGTCCAATTGATGGCGTTACAGATGGTTGAGTCAGTCTGAGCACAAAGATCCCTGGTTCCACAGGTAACTTAAGTGCGGCGCACTTTGACAGGCCATCGGCAATGTCGTTCTGAGCTCTTGGAACATGTTCCATCTGTAGGCCGTCAAAGTGCTCTTCTAGCTTTCTCACTTCATCAACATAAGCTTCCATTAACGGACTCTGATAATTCTTGTTCACTTGGCGGACGACAAGCTGTGAGTCACCCCTGACAATGAGCTTCTTGATCCCAAGGTCTGCTGCGATCCTGAGGCCGGCAAGCAAACCCTCATACTATGCGGTATTGTTCGTTGCTTGCTCCTTGGGAAAGTGCATCTGGACTACGTACTTGAGGTGCTCTCCGGTGGGTGCAACAAGTAGCACGCCCGCACCAGCGCCTTGCAGTGAAAAGGCACCATCAAAGTACATCAGCCACTCCTTGCTTGCTTCCTTGACGGGGATGCTCGTTTCTGGAATTTCTTCATCTTGCGTTGGCGTCCACTCTGCTATGAACTCCGCCAATGCTCTGCTTTGGATAGTGGAAGTGCTTTCAAACTTGAGGCCAAAGCTTGACAGTTCCAGTGCCCACTCGACAATCCTGCCTGTTGCTTCTGTATTTTGAAGTATCCTCTTCAGCGGAAAATGAGTGACGACTGTGATCTCATGTGCTTGGAAGTAATGGCGCAGCTTTCTCGAGGCCATGAGAAGGCCGAAAAGCAATTTCTGCACACCAGAGTACCTTGACCTAGCCCCCTGCAGAAGGGAACTGACAAAGTAAACTGGGCGCTGCACCATTCTTTTCTGCATCTTCTCTCGCGTCTGCGCAGATCCATCTTTGTCCGGACCAGAGCTTACCGGTGAAGTCCCCTGCTTGTCGCTGGATGCATCTGCCGTGGTTGATGGCTCATCGTTCGCCTCCCTCTCCGCTACTAACGCAGCACTAACCACTTGATTGGTTGCCGCTATATATAGCAGCAACTTCTCTTGTGGCATAGGTGCCACAAGTGTTGGAGTGGAGCACAGGTATCTCTTTAAGTCCTGCAGTGCCGCCTCTGCTTCCGGAGTCCATTTCATTGGACCTGCCTTTTTTCAATATTTTGAAAAATGGCAGGGCGCGCTCAGCAGACCTAGAGATAAACCTGCTGAGAGCAGCTACGCAACCGGCAAGTCTTCGTACATCCTTGATGCGCTTTGGTCCTTCAATCTGCTCAATGGCCTTGATCTTGTCGGGATTGGCCTCAATTCCCCGCTGAGACACGAAGAACCCGAGAAGCTTGTCGGAGGGGACTCCAAACACACACTTCTCGGGGTTAAGCTTGAGGTTGATCTTGCGCAGATTTGCAAAGGTTTCGTCTAAATCTTGAATCAGAGTCGCCTTGTCCTTGCTCTTGACCACTATGTCATCCATGTAGGCTTCCACATTTCTGTGCATTTGCGGCTCAAAAGCGTGATGGACTACCCTTGCAAATGTTGAACCAGCATTCTTTAAACCGAAAGGCATCCGTACAAAACAGTATGTGCCACATGGGGTGATGAATGCGGTCTTCTCCTCATCCTCTTCTGCCATGAAGATCTGATGGTATCCTGAGTACGCATCAAGGAATGAAAGCAAGTCACATCCGGCCGTGGAGTCAACAATCTGGTCGATGCGCGGCAAGGGAAATGGGTCTTTGGGACAAGCTTTATTGACATCGGTAAAGTCGATACAAAGTCTCCATTTCCCGTTTGCTTTGCGCACGACTACAGGGTTGGCCAACCACGTAGGATGGAGCACTCCTCTGACAAGGCCTGCTGCTTCCAATTTCTTGATTTCTTCTGCGATGAATTCTTGGCGCTCCACTGCCTGCTTCCTAACTTTCTGCTTAACGGGCCGCGCATGAGGGCAGACGGCAAGATGGTGCTCGATTACTTTCCTGGGAACACCGGGGATGTCAGACGGTTGCCATGCAAACACGTCGACGTTCGCCCGCAGGAAAGCAACGAGCGCGCTTTCCTATTTAGGGTCGAGAGTGGCACTGATGGTGAAGGAACCACCTGTGACATCCTCCTTGGCGGACACCTTCTTGGTCTCTGGTGGAGCTGCCATTGTCTTCTTACACTTGCCGTTAGAGCTCGATGGTGCGTCCTCGACGGTAGCGCAGCACTCCGAAGAGGTGCGCTTGCCGGAGTGGGCATCAGAACTCTTGCCGGACTTGGTCTTCTTCTTCGCCCCGGGAGCTTCAACGGCAAGTGACTTGCGATCTGTTGCGGCTGCTGCTTCCCGGTAGATCTTGTCGGCGCAGATAAGAGCATCCTTCTTGTCGCCAGGGACAGAGATGACACTTATCGGGCCTGGCATCTTCAGTATGTTGTATGCATAATGAGAGGCTGCCATGAATTTGGCGAGTGCTGGACGGCCGAGTATCCCATTGTAAGGCAATGGAAAGTCAGCAACGTCAAAAGTGACCCTCTCAGTCCTGAAGTTCAATTCGCTGCCAAATGTCACCGGCAACGTGATCTTTCCCTTCGGCTTGCTTCTTCCCGGATTGATTCCCTGGAATGTGCCTGTCTCTTCGAGCTCGCCATCAGGGATCTGGAGTTTCTGGAGTACCGCGGAGGAGATCAGGTTCAAGCCGGCCCCGCCGTCAACTAGCATCTTAGTGACCTTGAGGTTGCGGATAGTTGGTGAAACCAACATCGGCAAGCACCCGACCGCAGTTATGCGATCAGGGTGGTCCTCAATATCAAAGATGATAGGCGTGCTGGACCATTTCAGAGGCTTGCGTGACTCGACGGGTGGTTCTGCCGCATTGACTTCCCGCATCCACTGCTTGAGCTGGCGGTGTGAAGTATGCAGAGAAGCACCACCGTCAACGCACAGGACCTCTGTGGCTTTCTGGAACTCCTGCTCATCGGTATCATCATCATCCATATCTTCATCGTCGTTGTCATCTTCATCCTTGTCGCGGCCGCGGGGAGGTCTATCTCCTTGCCGCTGCTTGACCTTGCCGCGGCATCCTCCTCGGCCGGGGCGTTTCTTGCCGGCTCCTCCAGCACCTTCCTGGGCCTTCTCCTTGTCGCGTCGCTCGTATTCAGCCTTTTGCTGCTCAACAAGCTGCTCGACCTTCTTGCAGCTCTGGAGGTCATGGCCCTTGGTGCGGTGGATCTTGCAGTACTGCTTGTTGGTGCCGTCCTGCTTGTCGGCGACCGCCACAGCCTGGTAGTTGGTGCCTGCGGCAATCCTCTCACCGGAGCCACCAGCCTTGGCTTTCTTGGCGCCAGCTCCATTGCCGGACTGCTCAACGACTAGCACATCTTTGCCTTTCTTCTTCCTGTTGTTCCGCCGCCGGTTTTTCTTTGCCGGGGCAACCTCCTCACTATCAGATCCTCTTGCTTCTGTATTCTCTCCAGGGAGTTTCCTTCCTTCCTCAGCACGCGCACACTTGTCGGCCAGGGCATATAGCTCACTGACGTCTCTGATCTTGCACATCGCCATCTCCTCCCGCATCCTGCGGTTTCGCACGTTCTGATGGAACGCGCTGATTACCGCGGCAGGGTGAACATCTGGGATGTTGTGTTGTACGCGGCTGAATCTCTGAATGTATTTGCGCAGGGGCTCTCCTTCCTTCTGGGCGAGCAGATGAAGGTCGCTCTCTTGGCCAGGAGGCTTGTGGCCGCCTGTAAAGGCACCGACAAACTGATGGCATAGGTCCGCCCAGGAGAATATGGAGTTGTTCGGCAGGTGCATGAGCCAGGATCTGACATTGAGCTTGAGCACCAGCGGGAAGTAGTTGGCCAGGATCCTATCGTCCCGCCCCCCGGCAGCTTGCACCGCGATGGTGTAGATGCTAAGGAACTCCGACGGATGCGACTTGCCGTCGTACTTCTCTGGTACGTCTGGCTTGAAATTCTTCATGCTGGGCCACTGGACTTGCCGCAGCTCACGAGTGAACGCAGGGCAACCTACCGCGTACGGCAAGTCGCCTGGTTCCCCTGGCGCATGCATGTCGACAGAGGGCCCAGCGCGCTGGTCCGATTGACGCCGCGCTTCTCTTCGGCGCTCGATGCGAGTTCGAGCGTCTTCTTGCTGTCGTTCGTGAAGAACTTGGCGCTGATCACGACGAGCTCGTGGATCTGATGATGCGGTGGAGTCGCTGTCGAGGTGCATCCGGCGAGTCGGCGATCTTGGCCTTCGGGGTGGAGAGTGCATGGTGGTTGCACCCCCACCGGTTTCGTTGCCACCGGCTCGTGCCTATCAGTCCTGCCGCGGCAGCGATGTACTCGGCTGCCGCGGAGTGTCGCCGTTGGCGAAGCCGATGAGGCTCTGAATGGTGGCCCTCCATTCATCGATCTTGTCTGCCGTTGGAGGGTAATCCAGGAGCAGCTGAGCTTGCGCCAAAGCTTCTGTTGGAGCGGTGGGCGGCAGTGGCGAACGGTGCGAGGAGCGGGATATGCTCGGACTTCTAACTATGTTAGAAGGAGCAGTATCACGTCCAGGCGACCGTGCCTCGCTCGTGCCAGCATGTTGGCGTGCATGCTGGTCTTGGTTCAACGAACGTATGGCCCTGCGAATACCATGACGCGGTTGGACCTGCGCCTCCTGAGATGGGCGCGGTGCATGTACGGACGTCGAGGTCTGCGCAGCCTTGTCCTTGGACCTGGCAGCACCGTGAGCTCCCTCGTCGATGTTCGTTCTTCCGCCGGCGTCTACCCCACCACCCTTTTGCTCCGGCGGTGGTGGGATCGACGTGGACGGAACATATGCTGCCGAAGCCTTCTTCTTCGGGGGCATGTCGATGAAGAAGATGAAGATCTAGCTCGTGTGAACGCCGGATCAAGTTCACACAACCTCAACGCCCCCCTACCTAGCGCGCCAAAGATGTTGGGGAGGCTGATCCACGAACACCTATGGGGACCGGCGGGTCGGGCCCCTTTCGGTTCGGCGGGGGGCGGAGATCGCACGAAGAGCAGATCGAGGCGAAGCACACGAGCGGTTTACCCAGCTTTGGAGCTCTCCGGAGAGATAATACTCCTACTGCTGCATGTCTGAGTGTATTGAGTTCTTGCTCGGGAGCGCTGAGTGCTACAGTACACACCAGCTGCTAACGAGACCGAGCGTGAGTGTTTTTCTGTCCTTCCGACCCCCCCCCCTACGTTGCGCATGGGCCTCCTTTTATATGCTAAAGGGGTCATTGACAGGTGGCAACATAGACAAGGGTAAAAATGGAAAAGGAATTGGGGTTGGTACAGCTACCTGTACAGTGTATCCTACCTAACCCTGACGGCAGGGGACAAAGGCATTAAATGCCCGTCTACGTCGCCCAAATAGTGCAAAAAGGGACCGTCAGGGACGCCACCACTCGCCACGATGGCAATCTTGTCAGCGCCGCTTGCCATCGTGCACCGCTGGCTGCACAGCCTCTTGCCACGCGCGCCTGGAAAGGCCCCAGGGCGACACGTTGGTGGATGTGCTGGAGCGCGGGTACAGGGTGGTAGCTTTGCCGCGGCAAGCGCCTTGCCGCGGTCGTTGTCTTGTCGCGTCCGGAAGCTTGTCGCTCACCGGGCCTCGCCGGGACGCGTGGCGCGTCGCGGCAAGTTCCTTGAGATGCCTTGGTTGGCCTTCCCGGCAAGCTCCTCTTGCCGGGGTCTTGTCTCCTTGGCTTGAAAACTTTGTTCTTGAATGGCTCCACAGGAACCTCGGAGGTCCTTGGCGGTCACCCGACAAGCCTTGTCGCGGGGTGCTGCAACTGCCCATGCACAAGTTCGGGATACTAGGGTACCCCTACTCTAGTACACCGACAACTTGCGGGTTCAATGAACCTATGCATAGGAGTTGGCACACGTTTTCGTCTTGACTCTCCGGCAGAAAATTTGGGGCACTCTTTGAAGTACTTTGTGTTGGTTGAATAGATGAATCTGAGATTGTGTGATGCATATCGTATAATCATACCCATAGATACTTGAGGTGACATTGGAGTATCTAGGTGACATTAGGGTTTTGGTTGATTTGTGTCTCAAGGTGTTATTCTAGTACGAACTCTATGATAGATCGAACGGAAAGAATAGCTTCGTGTTATTTTACTACGGACTCTTGAATAGATCGATCAGAAAGGATAACTTTGAGGTGGTTTTGTACCCTACCATATTCTCTTCGTCTGTTCTCTGCTATTAGTGACTTTGGAGTTGTTGCATGTTGAGGGATAGTTATATGATCCAGTTATGTTATTATTGTTGAGAGAACTTGCACTAGTGAAAGTATGAACCTTAGGCCTTGTTTCCTACCATTGCAATACCGTCTACGCTCACTTTTATCGCTTGCTACCTTGCTGTTTTTATATTTTTCATATTACAAAAACCTATGTCTACCATCCATATTGCACTTGTATCACCATCTCTTCGCCAAACTAGTGCTCCTAAATAATTTACCATTGTATTGGGTGTGTTGGGAACAGAAGAGACTCTTTGTTATTTGGTTGTAGGGTTGCTTGCGAGAGACCATCTTCATCCTACGCCTCCCACGGATTGATAAACCTTAGGTCATCCACTTGAGGGAAATTTGCTATTGCCCTACAAACCTCTGCACTTTGAGGCCCAACAACGTCTACAAGAAGAAGGTTGCATAGTAGACATCAAGCTCTTTTCTAGTGCTGTTGCCGGGGAGGTAAGTGCTTGAAGGTATATCTTTAGAACTTGCAATCGAATCTTTTTGTTTCTTGTTTTATGTCACATCCCTAGCTTCTGGCATTGCACTAGTACTAGCCTTTGGTGATGCATCATGTTTACTTTTACAGAAAGTTGAAATGGGGATTGTCCAAACCCTAGCATTTTAAGAATTCACCAGGTTCACCTAAAATATTTTCAGTCAATCCAAGTGGCTTTCAAAAATGTTCATCATCTTTGGAAAAATGCTGGAAACAGTAACCAGAGATGATGCACATTTTTCCATGTCATTTTGGATCTTTGAACTAATATATATTGTATTTGAGTTGGAGCAAATATATGTTATATATATTTTTAATGCTTCAATAATTCTGATATTTTGTGAGGGGCTCTAGAATATTACCTTCAGTCCCTGCAAAAATTATTGGAAGAAACAAAAATGATTTAGTGTTTGAAACAGAGCAAAAATAAAAAAATAAAACAGAGCAAAAATAAAAAAGGGAGACGGCCACCTGGGCCACTTACCTGCTTACCTGCCCGGCCCAGCTCC
>NC_041387.1:85763305-85767133 GCF_002162155.2 Triticum dicoccoides | reverse complement strand
CCCCCCTGTTAATTAGTTTAGTTATTTTATTTTAACTACCCCCCTCTGCTGACACTGACAGGTGGGCCCCCGCCATCAGGTGATTAGCTTAAGCTAATCACCACCTAATCTAACCCCAGAGCCACTGACATGTGGGCCCTAGTGCCCTAATCCTTAATTAAACTAAAATAAACCCCCCCTGTTAACCTGTGACGCTGACTAATGGGACCCCCTGGTCAGGTTTGACCCGGGGCAGCCCTGTTGACTTGCTGATGCAAGCATGACGCACTGCTGATGTCATAAAGTATTTTCTGGATTTAATTATATTCAGGAAATTCCAGAAAATGCCTAAAACTTCTAAAAATCATAGAAAATTAACCGTAACTCCAAATTAAATAAATTATATATGAAAAATTATCAGAAAAATTCAAGGAATCCATCTGTACCATTTGCATGCATGTTAGAACAACTTATCACTACTGTTTAGCACAAATCATTTAAATGACATTTGAATAATCACATATGGAGTTTGAATTTGAATCTTGTATTCAAACCAACTTCGTTTAATCTGTTGCTAGTTGCATTAGCTCAAAACACATTCATTTTGCCATGTCATGATCATGCATCATATTGTGCATTGCATTGATTGAGTTCCCTTCTGTGTTGCCGGTATTTGTCCCCTCTCGATAGACGTGATACCGATGACGTGATCGTTGACACTGATGAAGACTCAATGCTATCTTCAGAAGTGCCAGGCAAGCAAAACCCCCTTGTTCATTCCGATACAATCCTACTCTCTCGCTCCTGCTCTCTTTTACTGCATTAGGACAACATCGATTCATCTGTTACTTGCTGCGGTAGCTGAACCCCTTTATCCTTTGCATGACCTGTCATTGCCACAGTAAATAGATGAAACCCACTAGCATGAGTAGGAGTTGTTTGAGCCCTATTGTGCCTACTCATTCATGCTTGTTTGTCATGCCTGCTACTGCTTAGAGTTGTGTCAGGTCTGATTCATCCGGGATGAATCAGAGGTGTGTGAACATGTCCTACTGTGTGTGAGCTAAGTGTGTGAACACGATTCGGTAAAAGGTGTCGGTGAGAGGCCATGTAGGAGTACATGGTGGGTTGTCTCATTGAAGCCGTCCTCAGGAACTGAGTTCTGTGTTTGTGATCCATGATTCAGCTACTACCATACATTGGGCCCTGAAATATGACCCCGCTCGACTTCTTAATCACCCTTGTCCTCTGTACAGGAGTTGCAAGTAGTTTCTGGTGTTTGTAGTATGCTGGAGGCCGTGGACAGCGCTGACTGTAGGGGTGGGCTGTGATGCAGTAGGCACGTGGCCGGGTATACCGGGCGCCCGTTTGGTGTCACGGAACCCTGTTCACATCGTTTGGGGCTGTGAGCGAAACTCCGGCCGGATCTCCTCATGGATGGAACCCGAATAGGCGATAAACCTGGACTAGAGACTTGAGTGTTTAGGTAGGTCGTGGTCTACACCCACGTCGGCTTTCGCTTGAAGTCTGCCGAGCACATGTCGTGTGCAGACGCTAAGTGGTGGAAACATGTATGAAGAAGTACACCCCTGCAGGGTTATCATCATCTATTCGAATAGCCGTGTCCGCGGAAAAGGACTTCTGGGTTGCTTATATCAGTTCATAGACAAGTGAAAGTGGATACTTTAAAATGCGCAAGATAAGCGTGAGTGCTATGGATGGCGTTCTCGTAGGAGACGGGAGCGGATCCATAGTGGTGTATTGATATGGTGAATATGTGGACTCGTGTGCGCCACCTCAAAAGAGTCGCTTGCAGTCGTAGTTTAGGATAGCCACCGAGTCAAAGCTGGCTTGCTGCAGTTAACCCCCACCATCCCTTTGTTGAAAATGATGCATATGTAGTTAGTTCTGATGTAAGTCTTGCTGGGTACATTTGTACTCACGTTTGCCTATTTTATGTTTTTGCAGAGAGACTTCAGTCTCACTAGTAGTTCCACGTGGACTTCGACGTTTAGCTTGTTACCTCAGCTACGATCTTGTGCCCTCGGCAGGATCTGATAGATAGTCAGGCTTCTCGGCCTTTTTCATTTACAGATGTCTGTACCCAGACATGATAGCTTCCGTTTGTGCTTTGACTTGTATGCTCTGATTGTTGGGTCGTGAGACCCATGTTTGTAATATCTCGCTCCTCGGAGCCTATTGATTAAAATACTTAAGTTGTAGAGTCATGTTGTGATGCCATGTTGTATTTGCACATATCGAGCATATTGTGTGTATGTTATTGAAATGCTTGGTATGTGTGGGATCTGACAACCTAGTTGTTTATCCTTGGTAGCCTCTCTTACCGGGAAATGTCTCCTAGTGTTTCCACCGAGCCATGGTAGCTTGCTACTGCTCCGGGACACTTAGGCTGGCCGGCATGTGTCCTTCTTCGTTCCTGTGTCTGTCCCTTCGGGGAAATGTCACGCGATGAATACCGGAGTCCTGTTAGCCCGCTACAGCCCGGTTCACCGGAGTCCTGCTAGCCCAGTGCTACAGCCTGGATTCACTCGCTGATGACCGACACGTTCGATGCTGGGTCATGGATGCCTGTCCCTGTAAGTCTGTGCCACTTTGGGTTTACGACTAGCCATGTCAGCCCGGGCTCCTTATCATATGGATGCTAGCGACACTGTCATATACGTGTGCCAAAAGGCGCAAACGGTCCCGGGCAAAGGTAGTGCGACACCCGTGGGGATACCGTGCGTGAGGCTGCAAAGTGATATGAGGTGTTACATGCTAGATCGATGTGGCATTGAGTCGGGGTCCTGACAGCGTTGGTATCAGAGCTTGACTGCCTGTAGGATTACCAAGCCAAACTGGTCGAAGTTGAGTCTAGAAATTCTTTAGTTATATAAGGGAATTGATTGTGGGACGGAACGTAAGGCTCTTTTTACTCCTTATACCTCATGGCCCTCTGATCTGAGTCATCTTATCTTTCCTGCGGGGATTAAGAACTAGGCTATCTCTTCTTTCTATTAGGATCACGTGTTACTAATCAGTAGACTTATAAGATTGTTGGATTTAAGTCTCAGTTCAGTTCCTACTACTTCCGTATGTTAATTGTTGATCTCGGAACCTTGATATTGTGCTTCTGAGTGGTTATGCCACCATTTTTGTGATTGTCTCAAATCTTTTTGAGCAATTATAGCCGTTATGTTGTCCGAGTCATCCCAGGTTTCTAAATAGTCCGATGCATTTGCAAATCCCTTCCTTCTGTTTCCGATGATCCCATGGGCCAGATTAACCACACTAATCGGTGTGTTGAGGTAATTATTGCCTCGACATATATGTTGGAATTATTATTATGACCCTAAGTGCTTAGGGAATCATCTAGTGGTCTAGCCATGATTTGTGTCATAGTGTGAAGATTCTGGCCTTTATTCTCGGAAGCATCCCGTGATGCTACTTAGTAGTAGGTATTCTACTCCTGGGTTCTGAACCCGAGATTCACTCTACCTACTTCATGTGGATAGTAATTGCTAGTGCCTTTAGGATATTAGTAACCTTTGCGATAGTCCTTGAAGTCCGTGGTATCTTCTTCTTCCAAATACCATGAACTACTTATGGCAGATGTTTATTGGATCAAAAAAAAATCACAATTAGAGTACTCTTGAGGAGTTCTCCATTCATAAATCGTGACTCTGCCAGTTCTACCTTTCTGCATGGGTTATCCGGAAGAAATATGTTGAACTTGGTTCGACATACTAATCTATGCATCCACAACTCAGAAAGTTATATGTTCCTTTGAGTTGTTCTCTTTAGTTGCATTCTGACCCTCGTCTATCAATTGATAGTCAAGAGTATGCG
>NC_041387.1:85704963-85759328 GCF_002162155.2 Triticum dicoccoides | reverse complement strand
GGGCCAGCCCCCCCTGTTAATTAGTTTAGTTATTTTATTTTAACTACCCCCCTCTGCTGACACTGACAGGTGGGCCCCCGCCATCAGGTGATTAGCTTAAGCTAATCACCACCTAATCTAACCCCAGAGCCACTGACATGTGGGCCCTAGTGCCCTAATCCTTAATTAAACTAAAATAAACCCCCCCTGTTAACCTGTGACGCTGACTAATGGGACCCCCTGGTCAGGTTTGACCCGGGGCAGCCCTGTTGACTTGCTGATGCAAGCATGACGCACTGCTGATGTCATAAAGTATTTTCTGGATTTAATTATATTCAGGAAATTCCAGAAAATGCCTAAAACTTCTAAAATCATAGAAAATTAACCGTAACTCCAAATTAAATAAATTATATATGAAAAATTATCAGAAAAATTCAAGGAATCCATCTGTACCATTTTCATGCATGTTAGAACAACTTATCACTACTGTTTAGCACAAATCATTTAAATGACATTTGAATAATCACATATGGAGTTTGAATTTGAATCTTGTATTCAAACCAACTTCGTTTAATCTGTTGCTAGTTGCATTAGCTCAAAACACATTCATTTTGCCATGTCATGATCATGCATCATATTGTGCATTGCATTGATTGAGTTCCCTTCTGTGTTGCCGGTATTTGTCCCCTCTCGATAGACGTGATACCGATGACGTGATCGTTGACACTGATGAAGACTCAATGCTATCTTCAGAAGTGCCAGGCAAGCAAAACCCCCTTGTTCATTCCGATACAATCCTACTCTCTCGCTCCTGCTCTCTTTTACTGCATTAGGACAACATCGATTCATCTGTTACTTGCTGCGGTAGCTGAACCCCTTTATCCTTTGCATGACCTGTCATTGCCACAGTAAATAGATGAAACCCACTAGCATGAGTAGGAGTTGTTTGAGCCCTGTTGTGCCTACTCATTCATGCTTGTTTGTCATGCCTGCTACTGCTTAGAGTTGTGTCAGGTCTGATTCATCCGGGATGAATCAGAGGTGTGTGAACATGTCCTACTGTGTGTGAGCTAAGTGTGTGAACATGATTCGGTAAAAGGTGTCGGTGAGAGGCCATGTAGGAGTACATGGTGGGTTGTCTCATTGAAGCCGTCCTCAGGAACTGAGTTCTGTGTTTGTGATCCATGATTCAGCTACTACCATACATTGGGCCCTGAAATATGACCCCGCTCGACTTCTTAATCACCCTTGTCCTCTGTCCAGGAGTTGCAAGTAGTTTCTGGTGTTTGTAGTATGCTGGAGGCCGTGGACAGCGCTGACCGTAGGGGTGGGCTGTGATGCGGTAGGCACGTGGCCGGGTATACCGGGCGCCCGTTTGGTGTCACGGAACCCTGTTCACATCGTTTGGGGCTGTGAGCGAAACTCCGGCCGGATCTCCTCATGGATGGAACCCGAATAGGCGATAAACCTGGACTAGAGACTTGAGTGTTTAGGTAGGTCGTGGTCTACACCCACGTCGGCTTTCGCTTGAAGTCTGCCGAGCACATGTCGTGTGCAGACGCTAAGTGGTGGAAACATGTATGAAGAAGTACACCCCTGCAGGGTTAACATCATCTATTCGAATAGCCGTGTCCGCGGTAAAGGACTTCTGGGTTGCTTATATCAGTTCATAGACAAGTGAAAGTGGATAATCTAAAATACGCAAGATAAGCGTGAGTGCTATGGATGGCGTTCTCGTAGGGAGACGGGAGCGGATCCATAGTGGTGTATTGGTTGGTGAATATGTGGACTCGTGTGCGCCACCTCAAAAGAGTTACATTGCAGTCGTAGTTCAGGATAGCCACCGAGTCAAAGCTGGCTTGCTGCAGTCAAACTCCACCATCCCCTTTGCTGATAATGATGCATGTGTAGATAGATCTGATGTAAGTCTTGCTGGGTACATTTGTACTCACGTTTGCCTATTTTATGTTTTTGCAGAGAGACTTCAGTCTCGCTAGTAGTTTCGCGTGGACTTCGACGTTTAGCTTGTTACCTCAGCTACGATCTTGTGCCCCGGCAGGATCTGGTAGATAGTCAGGCTTCTCAGCCTTTTTCAGTTATAGATGTCTGTACCCAGCCATGATAGCTTCCGCTTGTGCTTTGATTTGTATGCTCTGATTGTTGGGTCATGAGACCCATGTTTGTAATATCTCGCTCCTCGGAGCCTATTGATTAAATACTTGAGTCGTAGAGTCATGTTGTGATGCCATGTTGTATTTGCACATATCGAGCATATTGTGTGTATGTTATTGGAATGCTTGGTATGTGTGGGATCTGACTATCTAGTTGTTTATCCTTAGTAGCCTCTCTTACCGGGAAATGTCTCCTAGTGTTACCGCTGAGCCATGGTAGCTTGCTACTGCTCTGGAACACTTAGGCTGGCCGGCATGTGTCCTTCTTCGTTCCTGTGTCTGTCCCTTCGGGGAAATGTCACGCTTTGAGTACCGGAGTCCTGTTAGCCCGCTACAGCCCGGTTTACCGGAGTCCTGCTAGCCCAGTGCTACAGCCCGGACCCACTTGCTGATGACCGACACGTTCGAAGCTGGGTCATGGATGCCTGTCCCTGTAAGTCTGTGCCACTTTGGGTTTACGACTAGTCATGTCAGCCCGGGCTCTTTATCATATGGATGCTAGCGACACTATCATATACGTGAGCCAAAAGGCGCAAACGGTCCCGGGAAAAGGTAAGACGACACCCGTGGGGATACCGTGCGTGAGGCCGCAGAGTGATATAAGGTGTTACCAGCTAGATCGATGTGACATCGAGTCGGGGACCTGACACAAACCAACTTCATTTAATCTGTGGCTAGTTGCATTAGCCCAAAACACATTCATTTTGCCATGTCATGATCATGCATCATATTGTGCATTGCATTGATTATGTTTCCTTCTGTGTTACCGGTATTTGTCCCCTCTCGATAGACGTGATACCGATGATGTGATCGTTGACACTGATGAAGACTCAATGTTATCTTCAGAAGTGCCAGGCAAGCAAAACCCCCTTGTTCATTCCGATACAATCCTACTCTCTCGCTCCTGCTCTCTTTTACTGCATTAGGACAACATCGATTCATCTGTTACTTGCTGCGGTAGCTGAACCCCTTTATCCTTTGCATGACCTGTCATTGCCACAGTAAATAGATGAAACCCACTAGCATGAGTAGGAGTTGTTTGAGCCCTGTTGTGCCTACTCATTCATGCTTGTTTGTCATGCCTGCTACTGCTTAGAGTTGTGTCAGGTCTGATTCATCCGGGATGAATCAGAGGTGTGTGAACATGTCCTACTGTGTGTGAGCTAAGTGTGTGAACACGATTTGGTAAAAGGTATCGGTGAGAGGCCATGTAGGAGTACATGGTGGGTTGTCTCATTGAAGCCGTCCTCAGGAACTGAGTTCTGTGTTTGTGATCCATGATTCAGCTACTACCATACATTGGGCCCTGAAATATGACCCCGCTCGACTTCTTATTCACCCTTGTCCTCTGTCCAGGAGTTGCAAGTAGTTTCTGGTGTTTGTAGTATGCTGGAGGCCGTGGACAGCGCTGACCGTAGGGGTGGGCTGTGATGCGGTAGGCACGTGGCCGGGTATACCGGGTGCCCGTTTGGTGTCACGGAACCCTGTTCACATCGTTTGGGGCTGTGAGCGAAACTCCGGCCGGATCTCCTCATGGATGGAACCCGAATAGGCGATAAACCTGGACTAGAGACTTGAGTGTTTAGGTAGGTCGTGGTCTACACCCACGTCGGCTTTCGCTTGAAGTCTGCCGAGCACATGTCGTGTGCAGACGCTAAGTGGTGGAAACATGTATGAAGAAGTACACCCCTGCAGGGTTATCATCATCTATTCGAATAGCCGTGTCCGCGGAAAAGGACTTCTGGGTTGCTTATATCAGTTCATAGACAAGTGAAAGTGGATACTTTAAAATGCGCAAGATAAGCGTGAGTGCTATGGATGGCGTTCTCGTAGGAGACGGGAGCGGATCCATAGTGGTGTATTGATATGGTGAATATGTGGACTCGTGTGCGCCACCTCAAAAGAGTCGCTTGCAGTCGTAGTTTAGGATAGCCACCGAGTCAAAGCTGGCTTGCTGCAGTTAACCCCCACCATCCCTTTGTTGAAAATGATGCATATGTAGTTAGTTCTGATGTAAGTCTTGCTGGGTACATTTGTACTCACGTTTGCCTATTTTATGTTTTTGCAGAGAGACTTCAGTCTCACTAGTAGTTCCACGTGGACTTCGACGTTTAGCTTGTTACCTCAGCTACGATCTTGTGCCCTCGGCAGGATCTGATAGATAGTCAGGCTTCTCGGCCTTTTTCATTTACAGATGTCTGTACCCAGACATGATAGCTTCCGCTTGTGCTTTGACTTGTATGCTCTGATTGTTGGGTCGTGAGACCCATGTTTGTAATATCTCGCTCCTCGGAGCCTATTGATTAAAATACTTAAGTTGTAGAGTCATGTTGTGATGCCATGTTGTATTTGCACATATCGAGCATATTGTGTGTATGTTATTGAAATGCTTGGTATGTGTGGGATCTGACAACCTAGTTGTTTATCCTTGGTAGCCTCTCTTACCGGGAAATGTCTCCTAGTGTTTCCACCGAGCCATGGTAGCTTGCTACTGCTCCGGGACACTTAGGCTGGCCGGCATGTGTCCTTCTTCGTTCCTGTGTCTGTCCCTTCGGGGAAATGTCACGCGATGAATACCGGAGTCCTGTTAGCCCGCTACAGCCCGGTTCACCGGAGTCCTGCTAGCCCAGTGCTACAGCCTGGATTCACTCGCTGATGACCGACACGTTCGATGCTGGGTCATGGATGCCTGTCCCTGTAAGTCTGTGCCACTTTGGGTTTACGACTAGCCATGTCAGCCCGGGCTCCTTATCATATGGATGCTAGCGACACTGTCATATACGTGTGCCAAAAGGCGCAAACGGTCCCGGGCAAAGGTAGTGCGACACCCGTGGGGATACCGTGCGTGAGGCCGCAAAGTGATATGAGGTGTTACATGCTAGATCGATGTGGCATTGAGTCGGGGTCCTGACATTTTATCACTAGTTTATTTTATAAAAGAAAACTACGAAAAAATGGAATTGAGTTTGCCTCATACGCTTCATCTTTTTAATATCTTTCGTGAAAATGATGGTAAGGAAAATTGTGCTCAAGTGCTAGAAGAAGAAGTCTATAAAATGTTTGACACTAAATCTTTGAGTGATGAGCATGATTGCAATGTTGTTAGTATGAATTCTTTGAATACCCATGATTCTAATGATATGCAAAGCCACAAGCGTGGGGATGCTATGTTTGATGAATATGATATTTTTTGTCCCCCAAGTTTTGATGAGCAAATTTACTATGATGAAAGCATGCCTCCTATCTATGATGATTATTGTGATGATACATATGCCATAAAGAATAAACATAACCATGAAACTTGTCATCATGATTTCAATTTTCCATTGGATTATGCTTCACATGATATTTATTTTGTGGAGTTTGCTCCCACTACTATTGACGAGAATAAATTTGCTTATGTGGAGAGTAGTAAAATTTCTATGCAAGTAGATCATGAAAAGAATGCTTTAGGTGCTAGTTATATGGTTGAATTAATTCATGATTCTACTGAAAATTATTATGAGAGAGGATCATATGCTTCTACATATTGCAATAATATCAAGTTTCCTCTCTATGTGTTGAAAATCTTGAAGATTTGCTTGTTTTACCTTCCAATGCTAGTTGATTATTGTTCCCATAAGTTGTTTGCTCAAAAAAAAACCTATGCATAGGAAGTGGGTTAGACTTAAATGTGCTAGTCATATTCTTCATGATGCTCTCTTTATGTTTCAATTCTTATCCTTTTACGTGAGCATCATTGAAATCATCATGCCTAGCTAGGGGCGTTAAAAGATAGCGCTTGTTGGGAGGCAACCCAGTTTTATTTTTGTCCTTTGATTTTGCTCTTGTTTAGTAATAAATAATTCATCTAGCCTCTGGTTAGATGTGGTTTTATGTTTTAATTAGTGTTTGTGCCAAGTAGAACCTTTGGGAAGACTTGGGTGAAATCTATGTGATCTTGCTGTAAAAAGCATAAACTTTTGCGCTCACGAGATTAGCTGCCATTTTTTAAAGGAGAGTGCTTTTAGGTTGATTATTTTTTCAGATGATTAATAGACAAATTCCTTAGGTCCACCAATTTATTTAAGAATTTTTTGAATTACAGAAGTATTCGAATGATACATATTACTACAGACTGTTCTGTTTTTGACAGATTCTGTTTTATATGCGTTGTTTCCTTATTTTGATGAATCTATGAGTAGTATCGGAGGGTATGAACCATAGAGAAGTTGGAATACAGTAGATATTACACCAATATGAATTTATAATGAGTTCACAACAGTACCTAAGTGGTGATTTATTTTCTTATACTAACGGAGCTTACGAGATTTCTGTTGAGTTTTGTGTTGTGAAGTTTTCAAGTTTTGGGTAAAGATTTGATGGACTATGGAATAAGGATTGGAAAGAGCCTAAGATTGGGGATTCCCAAGTCACCCCAAGGTAATATTCAAGGACAACCATGAGCCTAAGCTTGGGGATGCCCCGGATGGCATCCCCTCTTTCGTCTTCGTTCATCGGTAACTTTACTTGGAGCTATATTTTTATTCACCACATGATATGTGTTTTGCTTGGAGCGTCATTTTATTTTGTTAGTATTTGATTGCTGTTATTTATAATAATGTTTTGCATCTATATTTTCAATAAAAATGTCAAGGATAGCCTTTACCATGCTGATTTTGCAAGTATCCATGTTGCTGTTTCAAAATAGAAAGTTTACTGCTGTAGCAAAAATTCCCTAGAAAAGTCAGAGAATGATATAATATTGATTTTTTTGCATATTGAGCTCTGATAAATCTTCTACAGTTTAGTATTTTTCTCATCATTTTTGGAGTTAGGGAAGTATGATGAATCTTGCATTCTTTATAGACTATACTGTTTTGGCAGATTGCCGTTATGTTTGCATTGTTTGCATATGTTTGCTTGTTTAATGATTCTATTTGAGGGTAGGAGTATTAAATAAGCAGAGACATTTAGTACGCAATGTTGAATAATAATTTTTTTGATTTTTTACAGTACAAAATGATAAGGTTTTGCACTGGTTTATACTAACTTATCTCACGAGTTCTTGTTGAGTTTGGTGTGGATGAAGCTTTCGAGATTTAGGAAACCAAGATATAAAAGGAGTTAAGGAGACACAAAAGCTCAAGCTTGGGGATTCCCAAGGCACCCCAAGATAATATTTCAAGAAGTCTCAAGCATCTAAGCTTGGGGATGCCCCGGTAGGCATCCCACCTTTCTTGTTCAACAATTATCGGTTAGTATCGGTTGAACTTAAGCTTTTGCTTCTTCACATGAGTTGTGATATCCTTGCAATGTCATTTTATTTTGTTTTGCTTGCTGTTTGAATAAAATACCAAGATCTGAAATTCTTAAATAATAGGGAGTCTTCACATAGCTACATAATTATTTAACTACTCATTGATCTTCACTTATATCTTTTTGGACTAGTTTGTCATTTACTCATGTGCTTCACTTATATCCTATGAGTAAATGGTTGAATGATTTGAATATCATAAATCTGAAATTATATATGTTTAATATGCTTATCCCATGGGGAGTCATGACTTCACATATAAGAAGTAGAGGTGGTAAATATATTGAATGTTACCAAACATTGTATTGGTCACCTGAACAATTCATGAAAGGATATTGAAGGAAGAGAGATTTCACATATAAGTATACTATCTTGGACATATTTTGTAATTGTGAGCACTCATTAAAGTATGACATGCTAAAAGGTTGATGTTGGAAAAGGAAGACAACGTAATGGGTTATGTTTTCCTATATCTGAAAAGTTATATTGTTTGGATCATCCAACATGTTGAGCTTGCCTTTCCTTCTCATGCGAGCCAAATTCTTTGCACCAAGTAGAAATACTACTTGTGCTTCCAAACATACTTCAAACCAGTTTTGCCATGAGAGTCCACCATACCTACCTATGGATTGAGTAAGATCCTTCAAGTAAGTTGTCATCGGTGCATGCAATAAAAATTGCTCTCTAAATATGTATGATCTATTAGTGCGAAGAAAATAAGCTTTATACAAACTTGTGATAAGGAAGAAATAAAAGCAACGGACTGCATAATAAAGGTCCTTATCACAAGTGGCAATATAGAGTGACGTTCTTTTGCATTAAGATTTTGTGCATCCAACCATAAAAGCGCATGATAACCTCTGCTTCCCTCTGCGAAGGGCCTATCTTTTACTATTATCTTCTACCCTTGTAAAAGAATCATGGGTGTATAGTAGGTAATTCAATCGCAACGTTTTTATTAACCGTATGTGTCCGTGGCCTTTCGTCCTCCTCTCGCACGTCTTGTCACCCCGCTGCCGCAGATGGCTTACAGCGCAAGCTTGCGCAGCACGCGGGAGCGTTCTTTTGGCCAAACGGTGGCACCAATGAATCGTCGGTGAGCCTGTTCCTGCGCAACCTCGCAGGTTCCCGTGCAAGCTTCCCGCCCGACTGGGTGTAATCTCCCAAAATCCCAATGCTAACCGACCTGCTATAAAAACTCTCACGGACAGCGAGTCATGCATCGCATTTCCCCCCTCCCTACATGTAGCTTATCTCGTGTGCTTCTCCCAGAATCGCCAATGGCACCGGTCCATCGTGGTCGCTCAGCCACTCCGCCGTCATCAGACGCAGCCCAGCTGGGAGGCTACACCATGGCGGCAGCGCAGTCCCTGGTGTAGTGTAGAGCGCATGGCGTCCCTGTTGGGTTTGCACAGAAAACCCACCACACGCTCCATGATACGTCTCCAACATATCTATAATTTATGAAGTATTCATGCTATTATATTACATGTTTTGGTTGTTTAATGGGCTTTACTATACACTTTTATATTATTTTTTGGGACTAACCTATTAACCGGAGGCCCAACCCAGATTGTTGTTTTTGCCTATTTCAGTGTTTCGCAGAAAAGGAATATCAAACGGAGTCCAAACGGAATGAAACCTTCGGGAGAGTTATTTTTGGAACGGAAGCAATCCAGGAGACTTGGAGTAGACGACAGGGAAGCTTCGAGGAAGCCACGAGGCAGGGAGGCGCGCCCTACCCCCCTGGGTGCGCCCCCCACCCTCGTGGGTCCCTCGTGGCCCCCTGGCCGACTTCTTTAGCCTACATATATCCATATACCCCAAAAACCTACGGGAGCACGATAGATCGGGAGTTCCGCCGCCGCAAGCCTCTGTAGCCACCAAAAACCAATCGAGACTCTATTCCGGCACCCTGCCGGAGGGGGGATCCCTCACCCGTGGCCATCTTCATCATCTGGCGCTCTCCATGACGAGGATGGAGTAGTTCACCCTCGGGGCTGAGGGTATGTACCAGTAGCTATGTGTTTGATCTCTCTCTGTCTCTCTCTCTTTCTCATGTTCTTGATTTGACATGATCTTGATGTATCGCGAGCTTTGCTATTATAGTTGGATCTTATGTTGTTTCTCCCCCTGTACTCTCTTGTAATGGATTGATTTTTTCCTTTGAAGTTATTTTATCGGATTGAGTCTTTAAGGATTTGAGAACACTAGATGTATGTCTTGCATGTGCTTATCTGTTGTGACAATGGGATATTCACGTGATCTACTTGATGTATGTTTTGGTGATCAACTTGCGGGTTCAGTGACCTTGTGAACTTATGCATAGGGGTTGGCACACGTTTTCGTCTTGAATCTCCGGTAGAAACTTTGGGGCACTCTTTGAAGTTCTATGTGTTGGTTGAATAGATGGATTTGAGATTGTGTGATGCATATCATATAATCATACCCACGGATACTTGCGGTGACATTGGAGTATCTAGGTGACGTTAGGGTTTTGGTTGATTTGTGTCTTAAGGTGTTATTCTAGTACGAACTCTATGATAGATCGAACGGAAAGAATAGCTTCATGTTCTTTTACTACGGACTCTTGAATAGATCGATCAGAAAGGATAACTTTGAGGTGGTTTCATACCCTACCATAATCTCTTTGTTTGTTCTCCGCTATTAGTGACTTTGGAGTGACTCTTTGTTGCATGTTGAGGGATAGTTATATGATCCAGTTATGTTATTATTGTTGAGAGAACTTGCACTAGTGAAAGTATGAACCTTAGGCCTTGTTTCCTACCATTGCAATACCGTCTACGCTCACTTTTATCGCTTGCTACCTTGCTGTTTTCATATTTTCAGATTACAAAAACCTATATCTACCATCCATATTGCACTCGTATCACCATCTCTTCGCCAAACTAGTGCACCTATACAATTTACCATTGTATTGGGTGTGTTGGAGACACAAAAGACTCTTTGTTATTTGTTGCAGGGTTGTTTGAGAGAGACCATCTTCATCCTACGCCTCCCATAGATTGATAAACCTTAGTTCATCCACTTGAGAGAAATTTGCTACTGTCCTACAAACCTATGCACTTGGATGCCCAACAACGTCTACAACAATAAGGTTGCGTAGTAGACATCACTCCACAGCTGGTGCCCGTCGGCAGCTGTTGCTGGCCGTCGTAGCCGCCACACCACCATTGAAAGCCAGGGCCATCGCCTGCTCCGCCGCCGCGGCCCGAAGGCGGGAGGTGGCCGTCGTGGCCGCCACCCCACTGTCGTCCACCGTGGCCATCACCCGCTCCGCCACCGCGGCCCAAAGGCGGGAGGTGGTGGTCGTGGCCGCCACCCCATCGTCGGTCGCCCTGGCCACCAGCCCACCATCGACCGCCGGGGTCATCACCCGCTCCGCCACCGCCGCCCGAAGGTGGGAGGTGGAGGTTGATGCCGGCACGTGCGTCAGGGACCTTGCGCGCTACACCGAGTTCCTGCGGGATGAGGAGGAGCGCCTCTTCGAGCATGCAAACAGCCTTACCTTCGTCTGGCCGCCCCACATGTTGCCTTAGAGGCGAGGAATCAGGAGATCTACGAGGAGAACCACCAAGGGATCGTCTGGAGTAGCAGTGGGCGTTCGACCTGGCGAGCATCGTCGAACGTGCAGCAGCGGTAGGCACCGTATTGCATTTTTCCAACTCATCGGTAGGCTCCTCCTCCTCTGCCTCTTACTGAGCATGCTCGGCAGAGGGGAGGCTGCCATAAGTAGTACAAAGCCCCTCCGTAGTAGTAGTAGTATTTAGGGGCTATTTTGTTCAGTTCATCTGACTATAGATGTGGTGGAACTGTACAACGTACTTAAAATTAGCTAGTATATAAAGTAGAACTAGCTATTTCAGTACGTGGTTGGCAACAATTGGGGAAAAGTTTGGTCGGTTCAGCTGTCGAGTTGAACTGTTTGTATAAATTAAGCACGACTGCTTAATGTATGAATGATAGCTATGCTTAATTACTGAATTTTAGTTGTAAAAATTAGATAGTGCTAGTGATTTTAGCTGCATATTTTGACAAATCACAGTGTCACAAGGTTGACAAATGGCAATGTTACTAGACCAACAAATGTCAATCTTTCAAGTTTGACAAATGGCAACATACCCAATATGACAAATGCAAATCTTACCAAATTGTTTGTAAGTGGTTGCACACAGGTCATCCAAAACAACTGTTTGCATTGAAGAGATGCACAAATCCTGGTCTCGCTTTGCATACGGGTGTTCTATCTAAAACGTTTGCGATCAACAGCTGCACAAATCCTGCTCGGCACATTTTCCCTTGGCTTCCTGGGGAAGTTGTCGGTTTGCATACGGGTGTTCTAACTAAAACGTTTGCGATCGAGATACAATATTAAACCCAAGAATAAACTATTTCCGGCGGTGCCGGAGGTGGCGTGCCGCGCCATCCTTGTTGTTGCCGTCCTCCGAGACGCCGTTGTTGAAGTCTTCAAGGCAGCTCAGAATGTTCTTCACTTGTAAATCAAACATCATGTCGTCGCGTGATCGACGGGCGGGCGCGGGAGGACGGCAGCTAGCGGCACTGAGAGGCAGCGGTCGACGGCGGTGTCCCATGCCGCTGAGGGGGGCGCGTGCACGGGCACGGGCGCGGCGGGTGCAGCCAAACGCACGGGGACCGGCCCCGCGATGGGTGGAGGGGCGTGCACGCGCACGGGCACGGGGGGGCGCTGGCACTGGCGCTAGCATGTACACGAGCTCGCGCGGGTCCGCAGAGACCTCGGTGACGCCCGCGGCTTCCAGCCCTACGATAGTGCTCGGCGACTAGCCCGTCAATGCTACGAGGATGGTCACTGGCGCGGGCGCGGGGATGGGAGCTGGGACGGGAGCTGTTGGGTTTCGTAGTAATTTCAAAATTTTCCTACGCGCACACAGGATCATGTGATGCATAGCAACGAGAGGAGAGTGTTGTCTACGTACCCAACGTAGACTGACTGCGGAAGCGATGACACGACGTAGAGGAAGTAGTCGTACGTCTTCACGATCCAACCGATCAAGCACCGAAACTACGGCACCTCCGAGTTCGAGCACACGTTCAGCTCGATGACGATCCCCGAACTCCGATCCAGCAAAGTGTCGGGGAAGAGTTTCTTCAGCACGACGGCGTGGTGACGATCTTGATGAACTACAGCAGCAGGGCTTCGCCTAAACTCCGCTACAGTATTATCGAGGAATATGGTGGCAGGGGGCACCGCACACGGCTAAGGAATCGATCACGTGGATCAACTTGTGTCAACTTGTGTGTTTAGAGGTGCCCCTGCCTCCGTATATAAAGGAGCCGAGGGGGGAGGAGGCGCCGGCCAGGAGGAGGTGGCGCAGGAGGAGTCCTACTCCTACCGGGAGTAGGACTCCCCCCCCCCCCAATCTTATTCCAACTAGGATTCCCAAGGGGGAAAGAGGGAGAGGGGTGGCCGGCCACCTCTCCTAGTCCTAATAGGACTAGGGGAAGGGGGGAGGCGCGCAGCCCCCTTGGGCTGCCCCTTTCTCCTTTCCACTAAGGCCCATGATGGCCCATATGGCTCCCGGGGGGTTCCGGTAACCTCCCGGTAACCCGGTAAAATCCCGATTTCACTCGGAACACTTCCGATGTCCAAACATAGACTTCCAATATATCAATCTTTACGTCTCGACCATTTCGAGACTCCTCGTCATGTCCGTGATCACATCTGGGACTCCGAACAACCTTCGGTACATCAAAATGCATAAACTCATAATATAACTGTCATCATAACCTTAAGCGTGCGGACCCTACGGGTTCGAGAACAATGTAGACATGACCGAGACACGTCTCCGGTCAATAACCAATAGCGGGACCTGGATGCCCATATTGGCTCCTACATATTCTACGAAGATCTTTATCGGTCAGACCGCATAACAACATACGTTGTTCCCTTTGTCATCGGTATGTTACTTGCCCGAGATTCGATCGTCGGTATCCAATACCTAGTTCAATCTCGTTACCGGCAAGTCTCTTTACTCGTTCCGTAATACATCATCTCACAACTAACATATTAGTTGTAATGCTTGCAAGGCTTATGTGATGTGTATTACCGAGAGGGCCCAGAGATACCTCTCCGACAATCGGAGTGACAAATCCTAATCTCGAACTACGCCAACCCAACATCGACCATTGGAGACACCTGTAGTACTCCTTTATAATCACCCAGTTACGTTGTGACGTTTGGTAGTACCCAAAGTGTTCCTCCGGTAAACGGGAGTTGCATAATCTCATAGTCATAGGAACATGTATAAGTCATGAAGAAAGCAATAGCAACATACTAAACGATCGGGTGCTAAGCTAATGGAATGGGTCATGTCAATCAGATCATTCTACTAATGATGTGACCTCGTTAATCAAATAACAACTCATTGTTCATGGTTAGGAAACATAACCATCTTTGATTAACGAGCTAGTTAAGTAGAGGCATACTAGTGACACTCTGTTTGTCTATGTATTCACACATGTATTATGTTTCCGGTAAATACAATTCTAGCATGAATAATAAACATTTATCATGATTATAAGGAAATAAATAATAACTTTATTATTGCCTCTAGGGCATATTTCCTTCAGTCTCCCACTTGCACTAGAGTCAATAATCTAGTTCACATCGCCATGTGATTTAACAGCAATAGTTCACATCACCATGTGATTAACACCCATAGTTCACATCGCTATGTGACCAACACCCAAAGGGTTTACTAGATTCAGTAATCTAGTTCACATCGCTATGTGATTAACACCCAAGGAGTACTAAGGTGTGATCATGTTTTGCTTGTGAGAGAATCTTAGTCAACGGGTCTGCCACATTCAAATCCTCATGTATTTTGCAAATTTCTATGTCAACAATGCTCTGCATGGAGCTACTCTAGCTAATTGCTCCCACTTTCAATATGTATCTAGATCGAGACTTAGAGTCATCTAGATTAGTGTAAAACTTGCATCGGCGTAACCCTTTACGCGAACCTTTTTCCATAATCGAGAAACATATCCTTATTCCACTAAGGACAATTTTGACCGCTCTCCAGTGATCTACTCCTAGATCACTATTGTACTCCCTTGCCAAACTCAGTGGTATGGCATACAATAGATCTGGTATACAGTATGGCATACTTTATAGAACCTATGACTGAGGCATAGGGAATGATTTTCATTCTCTTTCTATTTTCTGCCGTGGTCGGGCTTTGAGTCTTACTCAACTTCACACCTTGCAACACAGGCAAGAACTCCTTCTTTGACTGTTCCATTTTGAACTATTTCAAAAAAATTATCAAGGTATGTATTCATTGAAAATCTTATCAAGCGTCTTCATCTATCTATATAGATCTTGATGCTCAATGTGTAAGCAGCTTCACCAAGGTCTTTCTTTGAAAAACTTTTATTCAAGTATCCTTTCATGCTTTGCAGAATAATTCTACATTATTTCCGATCAACAATATGTCATTCACATATACTTATCAGAAATGTTGTAGTGCTCCCACTCACTTTCTTGTAAATACAGGCTTCACCGTAAGTCTGTACAAAAACTATATGCTTTGATCAACTTATCAAAGTGTATATTCCAACTCCGAGATTCTTGCACCAGTCCATAAATGGATCGCTGGAGCTTGCACACTTTGTTAGCTCCCTTTGGATCGACAAAACCTTCCGGTTGCATCATATACAACTCTTCTTCCAGAAATCCATTCAGGAATGCAGTTTTGACATCCATCTGCCATATTTCATAATCATAAAATGCGGCAATTGCTAACATGATTCGGACAGACTTTTAAGCATCGATACGAGTAAGAAAATCTCATCGTATTCAACACCTTGAACTTTGTCAAAAACCTTTTTCGACAAGTCTAGCTTTGTAGATAGTAACACTACTATCAACGTCCGTCTTCCTCTTGAAGATCCATTTATTCTTAATGACTCACCGATCATCGGGCAAGTCAATCAAAGTCTACACTTTGTTCTCATACATGGATCATATCTCAGATTTCATGGCCTCAAGCCATTTCGTGGAATCTGGGCTCATCATTGCTTCCTCATAGTTCGTAGGTTCATCATGGTCTAGTAACATGACTTCCAGAACATGATTACCGTACCACTCTGGTGCGGATCTTACTCTGGAAGACCTACGAGGTTTGGTAGTAACTTGATCTGAAGTTTGATGATCATCATCATTAACTTCCTCACTTATTGGTGTAGGAATCACTGGAACTGATTTCTGTGATGAACTACTTTCCAATAAGGGAGAGGGTATAATTACCTCATCAAGTTCTACTCTCCTCCCACTCACTTCTTTCGAGAGAAACTCCTTCTCTGGAAAGGATCCATTTTAGCAACGAATGTCTTGCCTTCGGATCTGTGATAGAAGGTGTACCCAACAATTTCCTTTGGGTATTCTATGAAGACGCACTTTTCCGATTTGGGTTCGAGCTTATCAGGATGAAACTTTTTCACATAAGCATCGCAGCCCCAAACTTTAAGAAACAACAGCTTAGGTTTACTGCTAAACCATAGTTCATACAGTGTCGTCTCAACGGATTTAGATGGTGCCCTATTTTAAAACGTGAATGCAGCTGTCTCTAATGCATAACCCCAAAACGATAGTGGTAAAGAGATATCATAGATCGCACCATATCAAATAAAGTGCGGTTACGACGTTCGGACACACCATAACGATGTGGTGTTCCAGGTGGCGTGAGCTGTGAAACTATTCCACATTGTTTTAATTGAAGACCAAACTCGTAACTCAAATATTTGTCTTCGCGATCAGATTGCAGAAACTTTATTTTCTTGTTACGATGATTTTTCCACTTCACTCTGAAATTCTTTGAACCTTTCAACTATTTCAGACTTATGTTTCATCAAGTAGATATACCCATATCTGCTCAAATCATCTTGTGAAGGTCAGAAAACAACGATGCTTGCCACGAGCATCAGCACTCATTGGATCGCATACATCGGTATGTATTATTTCCAATAAGTCAGTAGCTCGTTCCATTGTTCCGGAGAATGGAGTTTTAGTCATCTTGCCCAAAAGGCACAGTTCGCAAGCATCAAGTGATTCATAATCAAGTGATTCCAAAATTCCATTAGTATGGAGTTTCTTCATGCGCTTTACACCAATATGACCTAAACGGCAGTGCTACAAACAAGTTGCACTTATCATTATTAACTTTGCATCTTTTGGTTTCAATATTATGATTATGTGTATCACTACGATCGAGATCCAACAAACTATTTTCATTGGGTGTGTAACCATATAAGGTTCTATTCATGTAAACAGAACAACAATTTATTCTCTTACTTAAATGAATAATCGTATTACAATAAACATGATCAAATCATATTCATGCTCAACGCAAACACCAAATAACACTTATTTAGGTTCAACACTAATCCCGAAAGTATAGGGAGTGTGTGACGATGATCATATCAATCTTGGAACCACTTCCAACACACATCGTCACTTCACCCTTAACTAGTCTCTGTTTATTCTGCAACTCCCGTTTTGAGTTACTAATCTTAGCAACTGAACTAGTATCAAATACTGAGGGTTTGCGATAAACACTAGTAAAGTACACATCAATAACATGTATATCAAATATACTTATGTTCACTTTGCCATCCTTCTTATCCGCCAATCACTTGGGGTAGATCCGCTTCCAGTGACCAGTCCCTTTGCAGTAGAAACACTTAGTCTCAGGTTTAGGATCAGACTTGGGCTTCTTCACTTGAGCAGCAACTTGCTTGCTGTTCTTCTTGAAGTTCCCCTTCTTCCTTCTGCACCTTTTCTTGAAACTAGTGGTCTTGTCTACCATCAACACTTGATGTTTTTCTCGATTTCTACCTTCGTCAATTTCCGCATTACGAAGAGCTTGGGAATCGTTTCCGTTATCCCTTGCATGTCATAGTTCATCACGAAGTTCTACTAACTTGGTGATGGTGACTAGAGAATTCTGTCAATCACTATCTTATCTGGAAGATTAACTCCTACTTGATTCAAGCGATTGTAGTACTCAGACAATCTGAGTACATGCTCACTAGTTGAGCGATTCTCCTCCATCTTTTAGCTATAGAACTTGTTGGAGACTTCATATCTCTCAACTCGGGTATTTGCTTGAAATATTAGCTTCAACTCCTGGAATCATCTCATATGGTCCATGACATTCAAAACGTCTTTGAAGTCCCGATTCTAAGCCGTTAAGCATGGTGCACTTAAACTATCAAGTAGTCATCATATTGAGCTAGCCAAACGTTCATAACGTCTGCATTTGCTCCTGCAATAGGTCTGTCACCTAGCGGTGCATTAAGGACATAATTCTTCTGTGCAGCAATGAGGATTTAACCTCAGATCACGGATCAAATCCGCAACATTGCTACTAAAATTTTCAACACAATTTTCTCTAGGAACATATCAAAATAAACACAGGGAAGCAACAACGCGAGCTATTGATCTACAACATGATTTGCAAAATACTACCAGGACTAAGTTCATGATAAATTTAAGTTCAATTTAATCATATTACTTAAGAACTCCCACTTAGATAGACATCCCTCTAATCCTCTAAGTGATCACGTGATCCAAATCAACTAAACCATGTCCGATCATCACGTGAGATGGAGTAGTTTTCAATGGTGAACATCGTTATGTTGATCATATCTACTATATGATTCACGCTCGACCTTTCGGTCTCCGTGTTCCGAGGCCATATCTGCATATGCTAGGCTCGTCAAGTTTAACCTGAGTATTCTGCGTGTGCAAAAACTGGCTTGCACCCGTTGTAGATGGACGTAGAGCTTATCACACCCGATCATCACGTGGTGTCTGGGCACGACGAACTTTGGCAACGGTGCATACTCAGGGAGAACACTTCTTGATAATTTAATGAGAGATCATCTTATAATGCTACCGTCAATCAAAGCAAGATAAGATGCATAAAAGGATAAACATCACATGCAATCAATATAAGTGATATGATATGGCCATCATCATCTTGTGCTTGTGATCTCCATCTCCGAAGCACCGTCATGATCACCATCTTCACCGGTGCGACACCTTGATCTCCATCGTAGCATCGTTGTCGTCTCGCCAATCTTATGCTTTCACGACTATCACTACCGTTTAGTAATAAAGTTAAGCATTACATCGCGATTGCATTGCATACAATAAAGCGACAACCATATGGCTCCTGCCAGTTGCCGATAACTTGGTTACAAAACATGATCATCTCATACAATAAAATTCAGCATCATGCCTTGACCATATCACATCACAACATGCCCTGCAAAAACAAGTTAGACGTCCTCTACTTTGTTGTTGCAATTTTTTACGTGGCTGCTACGGGCTTAAGTAAGAACCAATCTCACCTACGCATCAAAACCACAACGATAGTTTGTCAAATAGACTCCGTTTTAACCTTCGCAAGGACCGGGCGTAGCCATACTTGGTTCAACTAAAGTTGGAGAGACAGTCGCCTGCAAGCCATCTCTGTGCAAAGCACGTCGAGGGAACCGGTCTCGCGTAAGCGTACGCGTAAGGTTGGTCTGGGTCGTCTCGTCCAACAATACCGCCGAACCAAAATATGACATGCTGGTAGGCAGTATGACTTGTATCGTCCACAACTCACTTGTGTTCTACTCGTGCATATAACATCAACATCAATAACCAGGCTCGGATGCCACTGTTGGGTTTCGTAGTAATTTCAAAATTTTCCTACGCGCACACAGGATCATGTGATGCATAGCAACGAGAGGAGAGTGTTGTCTACGTACCCAACGCAGACTGACTGCGGAAGCGATGACACGACGTAGAGGAAGTAGTCGTACGTCTTCACGATCCAACCGATCAAGCACCGAAACTACGGCACCTCCGAGTTCGAGCACACGTTCAGCTCGATGACGATCCCCGGACTCCGATCCAGCAAAGTGTCGGGGAAGAGTTTCGTCAGCACGACGGCGTGGTGACGATCTTGATGAACTACAGCAGCAGGGCTTCGCCTAAACTCCGCTACAGTATTATCGAGGAATATGGTGGCAGGGGGCACCGCACGCGGCTAAGGAATCGATCACGTGGATCAACTTGTGTCAACTTGTGTGTTTAGAGGTGCCCCTGCCTCCGTATATAAAGGAGCCAAGGGGGGAGGAGGCGCCGGCCAGGAGGAGGTGGCGCAGGAGGAGTCCTACTCCTACCGGGAGTAGGACTCCCCCCCCCCCAATCCTATTCCAACTAGGATTCCCAAGGGGGAAAGAGGGAGAGGGGTGGCCGGCCACCTCTCCTAGTCCTAATAGGACTAGGGGAAGGGGGGAGGCGCGCAGCCCCCTTGGGCTGCCCCTTTCTCCTTTCCACTAAGGCCCATGATGGCCCATATGGCTCCCGGGGGGTTCCGGTAACCTCCCGGTAACCCGGTAAAATCCCGATTTCACCCGGAACACTTCCGATGTCCAAACATAGACTTCCAATATATCAATCTTTACGTCTCGACCATTTCGAGACTCCTCGTCATGTCCGTGATCACATCCGGGACTCCGAACAACCTTCGGTACATCAAAATGCATAAACTCATAATATAACTGTCATCATAACCTTAAGCGTGCGGACCCTACGGGTTCGAGAACAATGTAGACATGACCGAGACACGTCTCCGGTCAATAACCAATAGCGGGACCTGGATGCCCATATTGGCTCCTACATATTCTACGAAGATCTTTATCGGTCAGACCGCATAACAACATACGTTGTTCCCTTTGTCATCGGTATGTTACTTGCCCGAGATTCGATCGTCGGTATCCAATACCTAGTTCAATCTCGTTACCGGCAAGTCTCTTTACTCGTTCCGTAATACATCATCTCACAACTAACATATTAGTTGTAATGCTTGCAAGGCTTATGTGATGTGTATTACGGAGAGGGCCCAGAGATACCTCTCCGACAATCGGAGTGACAAATCCTAATCTCGAAATACGCCAACCCAACATCGACCATTGGAGACACCTGTAGTACTCCTTTATAATCACCCAGTTACGTTGTG
Source organism: Triticum dicoccoides (assembly GCF_002162155.2). NCBI lineage: Eukaryota > Viridiplantae > Streptophyta > Magnoliopsida > Poales > Poaceae > Triticum > Triticum dicoccoides. The sequence continues at coordinate 85,738,803 of NC_041387.1, read as the reverse complement.
ACGTTTGGTAGTACCCAAAGTGTTCCTCCGGTAAACGGGAGTTGCATAATCTCATAGTCATAGGAACATGTATAAGTCATGAAGAAAGCAATAGCAACATACTAAACGATCGGGTGCTAAGCTAATGGAATGGGTCATGTCAATCAGATCATTCTACTAATGATGTGACCTCGTTAATCAAATAACAACTCATTGTTCATGGTTAGGAAACATAACCATCTTTGATTAACGAGCTAGTCAAGTAGAGGCATACTAGTGACACTCTGTTTGTCTATGTATTCACACATGTATTATGTTTCCGGTAAATACAATTCTAGCATGAATAATAAACATTTATCATGATTATAAGGAAATAAATAATAACTTTATTATTGCCTCTAGGGCATATTTCCTTCAGGAGCGGGGGCAGCAACAGTCATGGCCAGCTCATTCTGGGCCATGTCCATGAGGCCCCATTCCTCCTTATTTTCTATCTCCTCCGGCTTGGAGTCGACTTCACCAAACTTGAAGACTAGTGGCAGATGATCCTTCTGCGTCATGGCGTTGGTGGAGGTCTGTGGGACGGAGGGGAATGGGAGGTGAACAGTAAGGCCGCCCATATTAAGCAGTGAGCCATTAATGGACAGGAAGGCGGGAGGCCATGGAAGTCAAAGGGATCGATTCCCAGTGAGCTTGCGCAGCGTACAGCTTGCACACTTCCTGGTGAGTCTGCGCATTGGAGGATAGCTTGCACGCCTCTCGGTTAGCCTGCACACCGGACTGCGCTCGCACGCCTCCCGTTCAGTCAAGCAGTTGTCCGCACGGCACCTCCTATAGCCATTAGAACGAAGACATGTGGCATCACGTGAATGGTTAACATAACGGAATTATACAAATGTTTGTTTGAAAAAGCCTTTGTTCGTTGTTATTCGAGTGCTTCTTCTCTCAAAATGGACACGAAAAATACCACAGTATGTGGGGTGCCATTCCATAATAGCATGCCAAGTTTCATGAATTTCAGACGAGTTTTGGATTTGCTAGAATTTAAAAACAAAGTATCTCGACGTTTTGCCGGCAATCAACAGTGCCCTAGTGTTTGAAATTCATTCCCATTTCTTGCATGGGACCTAAGCATGCAACCAGGGACAAAGATTTGATTTTTCAACCAATTTATATGCATTAGAGCATGTGGATGTAGTTCAAATTTGAATTATGCACATAAATGCATTGAAAACTCAATTAATGCATAAAAATGTCCAAACGAACCCCGAAAAATCCCAAAAATTGACACAACACTCCTATTGTACTATGTTGACACTAGAAAAAATTTGAAAGCAATAAGAGGCAGCGGATATCGTTTCGTCCCCAAAGGTGGGACGTTCCCTACCGAAACCATCAGGCTTGTTGTGAGAACCTTTGGTTTGTGAGAAGCATATCCCCAAACCTGCCACAAATGGGACAATATTTTTACCATGGCATGTTGATGCCACTCCATGATAGCATGCCAAGTTTCATGAATTTCAGACGAGTTTTGGGTTTAATAGAATTTAAAAACCAGGAATCTCAATAGTTGTTGCCGAGTGACGGTGGTAGGGTGTTTGACATTCATTCCCATTTCTTGCATGGGACCTAAGCATGCAACCAAGGACACATATTTGAATTTTCAACCAATTTATATGCAGTAGAGCATGTGCATGTAGTTCAAATTTGAATTGTGCTCATAAATGCATTGAAAATGCAATTGATGCATAAAAATGTCCAAACGAACCCCAAAAATCCCAAAAAATTGACACGACACTCCTATTGTTCTATGTTGACACTAGAAAAAATTTGAAAGCAACAAGAGGCAGCGGATATCGTTTCGTCCCCAAAGGTCGGACATACCCTACCCTACCGAAAACATCAGGCTTGTTGTGAGAGCCTTTGGTTTGTGAGAAGCATATCTCCAAACCTGCCCCAAATGGGACAATACTTTTTACCACGGCACAATGATAGCATGCCAAGTTTCATGAATTTCAGACGAGTTTTGGATTTACTAGAATTTAAAAACCAGGAATCTCAATGTTTGCGGCCGAGTGACGGTGGCAGGGTGTTTGACATTCATTCCCATTTCTTGCATGGGACCTAAGCATGCAAGCAAGGACACATATTTGAATTTTCAAACAATTTATATGCATTAGAGCATGTGCATGTAGTTCAAATTTGATTTGTGCTCATAAATGCATTGAAAACGCAATGAATGCATGAAAATGTCAAAACGAACCACGAAAAATCCCAAAAATTGACACAACACTCGTGTTGTTCTATGTTGACATGAGAAACATTTTGAAAGTAAGAAGAGGCAACATATATCGTTTCGTCCCCCAAGGTGGCACGTACCCTAATGAAACCATCAGGCTTGTTGTGTGAGAAGCTCTGGTTTGCGAGAATCTTATACCCCACACCTGCCCCAAATGGGAGAATATATTTACCATGGCATGTCGTTGCCATTCCATGATATCATGTCAAGTTTCATGAATTTCAGACGAGTTTTCGTTTTACTAGAATGTTAAAAGCATGTATCTCAATGTTAGCGGCTCAGCGACAGTGTCAAGGTGTTTGACATTCATTCTCATTTCTTGCATGTGACCTAAGCTTACAACCAAGGACAAACATTTGAGTTTGAAACCCATTTTTATGGATTGGAGCATGTGGTTTAACTTTGAATTGTGCACCTGAAATGCCTAGAAAACCAAGTTACCGTATAAAAATGTCCAAAGGAACCTTGAACAATTCCAAATTTTTTATGACACACATATAGTTGCATGTTCACTGCAGATAAAAGGTCTAGAAATTGAAACACCGTCCATTGTTGTTGTGACCCCATTCTGCAATTCAAATCAAAATTAAAAAATCAAGTTGATCCCACACAGTTTATTATCACCAACCGTGTGAGATGCAGTACAAAATATCCTGGAGCACCGTCGGTGTATAGTACGCCTATGGCTTACGCAAGAAGGTGCATCGGCTATAGTCCACAGCCGGTGTGTCCAGCACACTAGCTCGCTCCCAAAATAGCATTTCACTGTTCAATCGGCGCTGGTGAAAGATGGGGACGTGGACCCGCGTCGTGCGGCAAACTTCGACAGCCCACTCCGGTGAAAGCGTCGCCGCAGCCGCCATGCGCGTGCTAACAAGGTGCTTGAGCGTGGCCGCAATCTGCGACCGGGCGGCCATGGCAGCCCAAATGGCCGTTGTTGCTTCTCAGGTGGTGGCAGCAACATCTGCCTCGGTGATAGCAGCTAGCGAGAGCAGCACAGCAGCTGTTCATTCCACAGCGGCGTCCTTAGCCCTGATGGAGGCCGCCCACGACCATGTCGAGGCCGCCCACGCCCAACTCGTGGTGGTCACCGCACAAATCGAATGAAGCTTCTCTGACAATGGTCGGCAACCCACGGTCGAAGAGTTGGCAATCGCCGAGAGTGTTCGAGCAGCCGTCCGTTCCTCCACCGCATGCCTTGCAACGACGGAGCCCGTCCAAGCCCAGATCACGGCCGCCCACGCCCAGCTCGTGGCGGCCTTTTACAAAGAGATGGCGGAGGCAGATGGCGAGATGCTTGCGTAATATGGTGTGATGGATGCCATGGAGCTCCTTCCCCAGGAGACCGTCGGGCGCGAGCTGGACATGGAGGAGGCGGCGGAGATCGACGAGCACCAGCTGTAGTAGTACTCTTTGTTTTGTTTAATTAAGAGCGTCGGTCTTTAATTTGTTAGAGTAATTTTTAGGCCAGCTAGCTCTGTTTAATTGCTGAACTTGCTCGATTAAGAAGTGTGGGTGTGCTATAGTCTCCTTTGTGTACCCAAATTATGCAATGACGTGGATGAGCACTGTAACCAGGGAAATTGGAACCAAATTTTTTGATGTTCAAACTCATCGCACATGGGTTAAGCTATCTGAACCCTTTGTGATGTTCATATCGTACACAGTTCTGAATAAGGGACTGTGTCTGATGACACTTTGCGCGCCAGTTTTTCGCTGAAGCGATTCCAAATTTTCGGCTTCCACAGAAATATATACCTCCCCGCCCCCTCCCCCTTACCAAAAGCCACATTTCCCCTGTTTTTGCCTTCCTTTCCAAGTTGAAACCTTCACTCCTTGCTTGCAGTGTCGCCTCCTCACCGGCGACACTCCTTCACGCTGCTCGGCCTCACCTATCCAGGCAAGTAATCCACACCCGAACCCCGTCCTCCTCCTCCTTCCACATCCCACATGCCCCGACCGTCAGCGCGAGTGTGACACCTTCCACCCAAATCACCGACCCCTCCACCAAATAAGCGCCATCCTAAGCCATGGTGCACGCAGTATAGCTAGGATCTCAAGGAGCCTTTGGCAGCGAAGAAGCAAATCGTGGCCGCACGCGCGGATGAGGTCGTGATGGCTACCATTCGTGACACCCCTAGATCTTGGAGGAGCACCTTGCCATTTGCTATCTACGCCAGTTAAGCATGCTTGATTTACCCATTGCGTGTGCTGCTCCTGCCTTTCCTTAACAAATTCTAGTGAATTGTGCTATCTAATTTTACCATGCAATCTGTAGCTCCTGTATATATGTTCTATATGTCGTGCAGTGTGGTGCTCACATATTAATTGTTTGGTTAATTAATTGTCGTCTTTAGGTAACTATTTGGTTCAATTTTGCAAATCTGATGTTCAATTCATTAGGCTGCAATTTTGTATTGTCTTCCATGTGAGAAATAAATTGAATTTATCTTTACAAAATACATGAGAAACGAATACAATTGCAACATTTACAAGTTGTCAAGCATGCTTGGTTTGGTTATACATTGTTCAATGTGGTGCTCAGTTAACATTTGGTTCATTTGTGTTGTGGTGTTTAGTTAACTATTTGGTTCAATTCTGCAATGCGATGTTCAATAGTTGTGGGTGCGTTCTGTTATTGTATACCATGTGAGAAGTAAATCGAATTTGGTTGTACTAAATACATGAGAAACAAATAAAATTGCTATATTTCCAAGTTGTCAAGCATGCTTGGTTTGGTTATACATTATGCAATGTGTTGCTCAGTTAATGTTTGGTTCATTTGTGTTGTGGTGTTTAGTTAACTGTTTGGTTTAATTCTACAATGCGATGTTCAATAGTTGTGGGTGCATTCTGTTGTTGTATACCATGTGAGAAGTAAATCAAATTTGGCTGTACTAAATACATGAGAAACAAATATAATTGCTATATTTCCAAGTTGTTAAGCTTGTTTGGTTCGGTTAACTATCTGATCTTCTATTAGGAGTATGTTATTGTGCAATGTGGTGCTCAGTTAATGTTTGGTCCATTTGTTGTGGTGTTTAGTTAACTGCCTGGTTCAATTCTGCAATGTGATGTCCAATTGTCGTGGTTGGAATTTTGTATTGTTGTGCATGTGAGGAATAAATCGAATTTGGCTACACTTAATACATGAGAAACATATACAAGCGCTATATTTCCTAGTTCTTAATCTTGCTTGGTTTGCATAAATGGGTTTTCCATGTGGCTTGAATTAATCTAATGAATCTGCAATGTGCTTATTTTTCATCAACATATTTTACTGATAGCATGCAAACCCTTACTTAACCTGATGACTAACTACCTTATATGTGTTGCAGGGAAACAATATAATGGGAAGCACTGAGGTTTACAATCGAGGTTAGCATGTGCATGGTCCGTTGTCTAAAGCACATTATTGTGCAATTGTAGGAACCATTCTAATACTTAGGTTTTTAAAAACTTGGTCTTGCACATGTAGGTCATGCTGTCAAAGGTTTTGACCCACTGTTCGACCCTTTTTGCATATGGGGCAATGAGTTGTCCATGAATATCAATCAAGTCAAGAAACTCAGAAAGATTCTTAGGATAAAGAAATTGGCGACAAAAAACAACAAGATCTTTGTCTGCGCAATGAAGAAGACATCAGTTCACTACAAGATGGTACTAACTATTATACCTTGCCTTTTTTTATTCCTTTGCCCCATTTCCAATATAGAGAAGATATTTATGCACATCTTTGTTTTTAGGCCTTTCCAAAGCAGTTCACTGATGATTACCTCTCAAACCACCTCTATGGTCAGGAGGCGAGGAAGGTTTTCATACAACACCCACGGTTCAATATTGAAGTGTTCCTGAAGAGGATGAAGGATGGACGGTCAATCATCCACAGGCACTGGCCTAAAGTTGCAAAGACCTTCAACATCAATGAAGGCTCAATATTTGCCTTCCGCTTCAGTAGTTTTCCCGATGAGTTGCATCTGTCTATGTACCGTCTATGATGCTAATTTCGAAAGGTCATGCGAAACTTGGTGCTGGTGCATTTGTGTAATGGGGTAGCTGAGTGCTGAAGCTATCATGTTGTACTCTGATGTATTTCAATTATGAAATCCTACTTCATTAATTTGGGAATGAAATATATTATGTGTTTAATATGAATGTCAATTAGATTAATAAATGGATTATTAATAATAGGGCAATTAGCCTACTAATGGTGAATTAGCCTGCTAATTGGTTATTGCTATTGCAAACGGTTATTGAGAAAATACCGTGGGCAATGACCTAAGCCAACGCACACAGTTTCTAGGAATAAACTGTGTTGGATCGATGAACAATCACACATGACATTATCTTCAAAATTGTTTGCGTTAGGCCACCTTGAGCAAACGTTTATCGCATAAAAACGTGTGTGATGGATAGCCTTTGCCACACAGTTTCTTCTACGCACCATGTGCGATGCATTCAATAACGCAAACGGTAAATTTTTTAATATTGTATGCGATGGGAATGCCATCACAAACGATTTAACGGGGGAAATTGTGTGTGATGTACCTATGACTGGAAATGTTTTCCTTGCAGCGACTGTGTGGGATGTATATACGAACGGAAACGTTTTGCGGGGAGTGACTGTGTGGGATGTACTTACGACCGAAAATGATTTCGCCTATATAATTGTATTTTTTTAGCACTATTGTATGTATAACTGTATTTGGTCGCTCGCCGGTCGCACACGACCTCATTTTGCCGTGTGTGTGTGCCAGGACGGCATATCCCCGATGGTTTCTGGGTCGTGTGGGAAGGACCCCCTAATCGCCCACACTCACTAGGCGACGGTTCCAAATGTCGTCGCGGAAAGGGGTTTTAAACCGTTTGTACAGCACTGACGCGTACCAGTGTATCACACTCGATCATCACGTGGTGTCTCAGCACGAAGAACTTTCACAACGGTGCATACTTGGGGAGAACACTTATACCTTGAAATTTAGTAAGGGGTCATCTTATAATGCTACCACCACACTAAGGAAAATAAGATGCATAAAAGATAAACATCACATGCAATCAAAATATGTGACATGATATGGCCATCATCATCTTGTGCTCATGATCTCCATCACCGAGGCAACGTCATGATCTCCATCGTCACCGGCTTGACACTTGATCTCCATGGTAGCGTCGTGGTCGTCTCGCCAACCATTGCTACTACGACTATTGCTACCGCTTAGTGATGAAGTAAGGCAATTACATAGCGCTTGTACTTCATACAATAAAGCGACAACCATATGGCCCCTGCCAGTTGCCGATAACTTTTACAAAACATGATCATCTCATACAACAATCTTTATATCAGATCATGTCTTGACCATATCACATCACAACATGCCCTGCAAAAACAAGTTAGACGTCCTCTACTTTGTTTGTTGCAAGTTTTACGTGGTTGCTACGGGCTTCTAGCATGAACCGTACATACCTACGGCACAAAAACCACAATGGTGATTTTCAGAATGGTCATTTTCAGAATGTGACAACATTATGAAGATGATACCAACAGAACAGGCTCGACTAGACGAAGAAAAGGGCTTTGGAATCACCTCATTTGGATTTGTGAGCAAAAAGATACGGCCGTTTGTTCGTTAGGCAGAAAAAGAAACAAGATCTTTTATTTTTTCCATAAACAAAAGAACGTTCACAATATAGAGAGTTCGGCCGGCGGCTAGAAAAAGAGAAAGCACCTTTTTAGAAACGCGTCTTCGCGGTACTGAAAACGTATTTTCAACAGAACACTTACGAGAATACGCTTACAATAAGCGAAGACGTAGTTCGCGGAATGCGCCTTCACTAATCCACGTTAGCGTATCGGGGTCAACGCGTGGAGTGGCTGACTGGTGGGGTCTCGTGCGGAGGTGGGGCCTGCCTGGCATGGTCGTCGTCTTCCTCGTCCAGGCCTCGCACCCGGCCGAGGCAGGAGCGGACTCCAACGACGAGTGCCGGTGTTGTGGGCCACCATTCGCTGCGCCCGGACCACCGGCGTGCTCAGGGGATCGCGGAGCAACCACTGGTGTAGGGCACAGACATCGGGGAGCAATCGAGCATGCAACGACTAGACCACAGCGGACGGGCGCTGATGTTTGCTTGAACTACGTCGGTATTTCCCCAAAGAAAAAGGGATTATGCAGAACAACAATGGTAGGTATTTCCCTCAGTGATGAGACCAAGATTACCGAACCAGTAGGAGAACCATGTAACACTACGTGAACAACACCTGCACACAAATAACAAATACTCGCAACTCGACATGTTAAAGGGTTTTTCAATCCCTTTCGGGCAACGGCGCCAGAAATTGGCAAACGGACGTGAGAGAGTTGTAAATATTGATAGATCAAACACCAAATAAAATAAAGTGCAGCAAGGTATTTTTGTATTTTTGGTTTAATAGATATGAATAAAAAAGCAAAGGAAAATAGATCGCAAAGGCAAATATAATAAAGAAGAGACCCAGGGGTCGTAGGTTTCACTATTGGATTTTCTCTCGAGAAAAATAGCAATGGTGGGTGAACAATTTACTATTGGACAATTGATAGAACTTCAAATAATCATGACGATATCCACGCAATGATCATTATATAGGCATCACGTCCAAGATTAGTAGACCGACTCCTGCCTGCATCTACTACTATTACTCCACACATCGACCACTATCCAGCATGCATCTAGTGTATTAAGTTCATGGTAAAATGGAGTAATGCAATAAGAACGAGGACATGATGTATACAAGATCTATTTATGTAGAAATAGACCCCATCTTGTTATCCTTAATAGCAATGATACATACGTGTCGTTTCTCTTTCTGTCACTGGGATCAAGCACCGTAAGATCAAACCCATTACAAAGCACCTCTTCCCATTGCAAGATAAATAGATCAAGTTGGCCAAACAAAACCCAAATATCGGAGAAGAAATACGAGGCTATAAGTAATCATGCATATAAGAGATCAAAGAAGACTCAAGTAACTTTCATGGATAAAAAGATAGATCTGATCATAAACTCAAAGTTCATCGGATCCCAACAAAGACACTGCAAAAAGAGTTACATCATATGGATCTCCAAGAGACCATTGTATTGAGAATCAAACGAGAGAGAGAGAGAGAGGAAGCCATCTAGATAGTAACTACGGACACGTAGGTCTACAAAGAACTACTCATGCATCATCGGAGAGACACCAATGGACATGATTCACCCCTCCGAGATGGTGTCTAGATTGGATCTGTGGTTTCTGGAACTTGTGGCGGCTGGAATTGATTTTTGTCGACTCCCCTAGGGTTTCTGGGATATTGGGGTATTTATAGAGCAAAGAGGCGGTTCGGGGGGCACCCAAGGTGGGCACAACCCACCTGGGCACGCCTGGGCCCCCAGGCGTGCCCTGCTAGGTTGTGCTCCCCTGGGAGCACCCCCAGGTGCCTCTCCGGCCCACTGGATGTCTTCTGGTCCAAAAAAATCCACAAAAAGTTTTGCGGTGTTTGGACTCCGTTTGGTATTGATTTCGTGCAATGTAAAAAACATGCAGAAAAGAGCAACTGGCACTTGGCACTATGTTAATAGGTTAGTACCAAAAAATGATATAAAATGACTATAAAATGATTATAAAACATCCAAGAATGATAATATAACCACATGGAACAGTCAAAAATTATAGATACGTTGGAGACGTATCAGCATCCCCAAGCTTAATTCCTGCTCGTCCTCGAGTAGGTAAATGATAAAAACAGAATTTTTGGTGTGGAATGCTGCCTAACATGTTCGTCACATATTCTTTTCTTTGTAGCATGGACATTTGGACTTTTATATGCTTCAAAGCAATAGTCTAGTTTTGACATGAGACTTAAATACTCAAGCATATCAACAAGCAACCATGTCTTCCAAAATATCAACGCTAAAATAAGTTATCCCTAGCCCATCATGCTCAATCATTGATCCATTCATGAAACACACTCGCATATTAGCTACACCCAATGCTCAAGTACGATCATAGTGCCTCCTAGTTGGTGCTTTATAAGAGAAGATGGAGACTCAAATTAAAAATAAAAATTGCATAAAGTACAAGAAAGGCCCTTCGCAGAGGGAAGTAGGGATTTGTAGAGGTGCCAGAGCTCAAAGCGAAAAACTTAGAGATAAAAACATTTTGGGAGGTATGCTTTTCCCACCAACAAAAACGACTTAGAGTTCCCCACACTTTCCATGCAAGATATATCATAGGCAGTTCCCAAATAGAAAATAAAGTTTATTCCTTTTTCCACCATACTTTTACTTTCCATGGCTAGCTGTATCCATGGGTGCCCTCCATACCAACACTTTCCAAGGAATTTATTATTTGACAACAAAAAGTAAATTCATTTTTCATTTCGGGACCGGGCATCCCTAATACCTTTGCCTTACTCTCATGAAATGACAAGTGAATAAACACTCATCGTGAGAATAACACATCTAGCACGGAAAATATCGGCCACCCCTCACCGCCTCGCGAGCGGTACGAGCACACAAAATAGAAATTTATTTTGAAAATTAGAGATGGCACATACAAAGTTGCTTAGAACAGCAAAAGAATACCGCATATAGGTAGATATAGTGGATCATGTGGCAAAACTGGTTTAAAGGATTTTGGATGCACAAGTAGTGATCATACTTAGTGCAAAATGAAGGCTAGCAAAAGATTGAGAAGCGACAACCCAAGAAACGAATAATCTCATAAGCGAGCATTAAGCGTAATTAACACCGAATAATGCACCACAGGTCGGTTGTAATTTTATTGCATGACTATTGACTTTCGTGCTTGCATAGGGAATCACAAACCTTAACACCAATATTTTTACTAAAGCACAATTACTCATCAACATGACTCACATATCACATCATCATATCTCAAAACTACTACAAGGAATCAAGTTTATTTTCTCCAATGATCTTGATGAAATTTTTTATTATATCCTTCTTGGATATCTATCACTTTGGGACCAATTTTCATGTGTTGCTTTTGATAAGCTCAAACAAATATAAGTGAAGATCATGAGCATAATATTTCTTTCTCTCAAATTAATTTAAGTGAAGCAAGAGAGAATTTCTTAAAAAAAATACTAACTCTCAAATAAATCTAAGTGAAGCAAGAGATCTTTTCTTCAGAAATAACAAAGCACACCATGCTCAAAAATATATAAGTGAAGCACTAGAGCAATTCCATAGCTCATAAGAATTTAAGGGAAGCATAGAGAGCAATTCTAACAAGTCATGGCATAATTTTGGCTCTCTCAAATAGGTGTGTCCAGCAAGGATTGATGACTTAAAACACAAAGCAAAACAAGCAAAGACTCAAATCATACAAGACACTCCAAGCAAAACTCATAGTATGTGACGAATAAAAATATAGCTTCGAGTAAAATACCGATGGTCGTTAGAAGAAAGAGGGGGTGCCACTTGGGGCATCCCCAAGCTTAGTTGCTTGCTTATCTTTGGATAATAGCTTGGGATGCCATGGGCATCCCCAAGCTTAGGCTCTTCCTACTCATTATTCCTTCATCCATCGTAACATCACCCAAAACTTGAAAACTTCAATCACACAAATTTCAACAAAACCTTCGTGAGATCCGTCAGTATAAGAAAGCAAATCACTAGTATAAGTATTGTTGCGAACAAATTCATATTTTATTCTTGCATTATATCTACTATATTCCAATTTTTCTATGGCAAAAATTCATCAAAGAAAACCATAGAATCATCAAAACAAGCACACAACGCAAAGAAAACAGAATCTGTCAAAAACAGAACAGTCTACAGCAATCTGGATATTTCGAATACTTCTGAAACTCCAAAAATTATGACAAATTTGGACGACCTGAGAAATTTGTATATTAATCTTCTGCAAAAAGAATCAGCAAGGATCTGTATTTCAGCAAGATCAAACAACTATCACCCAAGAAGATCCTAAAGGCTTTGCTTCGCACAAACACTAATTGAAACGCAAACACAATCATAACAGTAGCATAATTGTGCAAACATTCAAGGATAGAAAGCAAAAAACAAAAATAAATTTTATTCATTGGGTTGCCTCCCAACAAGCGCTATTGTTTCAGGCACTTATCTAGGCATAAAGCAAGGATCTAAGTTTTGTCATATTTGTTTCTAGGTCCATAAGATGCCCTCATGATTGATTCATACGGTGGCCTAATTCTTGTTCGAGGGAAATGTTCCATGCCCTTCCTAAGTGGAAATTTAAATTTAATATTGCCTTCTTTCATATCAATCACGGCACTGATAGTATGTAAAAACGGTCTACCAAGAATAATTGGACAAGACGGATTGCAATCAATATCATGAACAATAAAATCTATGGGCACATAATTCTTATTTCTAAGAATAAGAACATCATTAATTCTTCCCATAGGCTTTTTAATAGTAGAATCCGCTAACTGCAAATTTAAAGAACATTCTTCAATATCGGTAAGACCAAGCACATCACATAAAGATTTCAGAATTGTAGAAACACTGGCACCAAGTCACATAAAGCAAACACTCATAATTTTTAATCTTGACTTTGATAGTAGGTTCCCACTCATCATGTAATTTTCTAGGAATTGAAACTTATAATTCCAACTTTTCTTCTAAAGCTTTCATTATAGCATCGACAATATGTTTAACTAAAGCTTTATTTTGTTCATAGGCATGGGGTGAATTTATCATGGATTGCAACAAAGAAATACAATCAATCAAAGAGAAACTATCATAATTAAAGTCTTTGTAATCCAAAAGAGTGGGCACATCACTAGTTAAAGTCTTGACCTCTTCAAACCCACTTTTATCAATTTTCTCAACAAGATTTTCACCCTCTGAATTATCGGGACGCCTTCTAGCTAAAGTTGACTCTTCTTTAGTCCCTTTTTCATAAATCTTAATTTTACTAAACAAGGAATCAATATAAGAAACACCAATCATTTTAAGATCGCAATCACTGGAAAATGCCTTTTCTAAAAATTCTCTTCTAGCTCTAAGCATGGCGGTTCTTTTCTTACTTTCATCCATAGAAACATAAAGAGCTTTAATTGATTCCTCTTCTTTAGGCACAAAAAATTTCATCTTGAGATTTTCCACATCATGAGAAATTCTATCAACACTTCTACACAAATCATCAATCTTATTCAATGTTTCTTCCATTGTAGTGTTGAAAACTTCTTGAGTGTTGATAAATTCTTTAATATTATTCTCAAGATCAGAGGTGTTCCTATTATTATTATAAGAAGGATTACCATAGGAATTACAATAATTGTTAGAGGAATTACTAGGGAAAGGCCTAGGATTAATATTTCCTCTATAAGCATTATTATTGAAATTATTTCGCAAATAAAATTCACATCTATGGAATCACTATTTTGCTCAATCAAAGTAGACAAAGGCACGTCATTAAAATCAATAGGAGCACTTTTACTAGCAACCAATTTCATAAGAGCATAAACTTTTTCACTCAAAAAAGAAATTTCTTCAACCGAATTAACTTTTTTACTCGTAGGAGCTCTTTCGGTATGCCATTGTGAATAACTTGCCATGATATTATCAAGCAATTTGGTGGCTTCACTCAAAGTAATTTCCATAAAAGTACCACCCGCGGCGGAATATAAAAGATTACGATAAACAAAATTCAACCCCGCATAAAAATTTTGTATGATCATCCAAAGATTTAACCCATGAGTTGGGAAATTCCTTATCATCATTTTCATCCTTTCCCAAGATTGTGCAACATGCTCATGCTCAAGTTGCTTGAAATTCATGATATGGGGTTCTAAAAGAAATAATTTTTGCGGGCGTAAAATACTTAGTGGTAAAAGCATCTTTGCACTTATTCCAAGAATCGATACTATGGCGAGGCAATGAAAAAAACCAAATTTTTGCATGATCTCGCAAAGAAAACGGAAATAATTTCAACTTCATAACATTGTTGTCCACATATTTTTTTCTTTTGCATATCGCATAATTCCATGAATGTGTTAACATGGGACGCGACATCCTCATTAGGAGTACCGGAAAATTGATCTTTCATAACAAGATTCAGGAAAGCAGTATTAATATCACAAGACTCTGCACTAGTGGCGAGAGGAGCAATCGGAGTGCCAATAAAATCATTGTTGTTGGTATTTGAGAAATCACACAACTTGGTGTTCTCTTGAGTCATTGTGACTACGCAACAAGATTACACTCAAAAACATAGCTGGCAAGAAAACGGCGAACGAAAAAAGAGGGCGAATAAAATGACAAATTTTTGTGAAGTGGGGGAGAGGAAAACGAGAGGCAAATGGAAAATAATGTAAATTGTGAGGAGATGAGGTTTGTGATTAGAAACCTAGTAGATGTTGATGATATCTCCCCAGCAACGGCGCCAGATATATCTTTTGATGTTTGCTTGAACTATGTCGGTATTTCCCCAAAGAGGAAGGGATGATGCAGCACAGCAATGGTAGGTATTTCCCTCAGTGATGAGACCAAGGTTATAGAACCAGTAGGAGAACCACACAACACTACGTGAACAACACTTGCACACAAATAACAAATACTCTCAACCCGACGTGTTAAAGGGGTTGTCAATCTTTTGAGTAACGGCGCCAGAAATTGGCAAACAGACGTGAGAGAGTTGTAAATATTGATAGATCAAACGCCAAATAAAATAAAGTGCAGCAATGTATTTTTGTATTTTTGGTTTAATAGATCTAAAAATAAAAGCAAAGGAAAATAGACCGCAAAGGAAAATATAATTAAGAAGAGACCCGGGGGCCGTAGGTTTCACTAGTGGCTTCTCTTGAGAAAAATAGCAAGCGATAGGTGAACAAATTACTGTTGGGAAATTGATAAAACTTCAAATAATCATGACGATATCCAAGAAATGATCATTATATAGGCATCACGTCCAAGATTAGTAGACCGACTCCTTCCTGCATCTACTACTATTACTCCACACATCGACCGCTATCCAGCATGCATCTAGTGTATTAAGTTCATGGAAAAATGGAGTAATGCAATAAGAACGATGACATGATGTAGACAAGATCTATTTATGTAGAAATAGACCCCATCTTGTTATCCTTAATAGAAACGATACATACGTGTCGTTTCCCTTTCTGACACCGGGATCAAGCACCATAAGATCGAACCCATTACAAAGCACCTCTTCCCATTGCAAGATAAATAGATCAAGTTGGCCAAACAAAACCCAATATCGGAGAAGAAATACGAGGCTATAAGTAATCATGCATATAAGAGATCAAAGAAGACTCAAATAACTTTCATGGATAAAAAGATAGATCTGATCATAAACTCAAAATTCATCGGATCCCAACAAACACACTGCAAAAAGAGTTACATCCTATGGATCTCCAAGAGACCATTGTATTGAGAATCAAACGAGAGAGAGGAAGCACCCCCAGGCGCCCTGGTGGGTTGTGCTCCCCTCGGAGCACCCCTAGGTGCTTCTTCGGCCCACTGGATGTCTTTTGGTCCAAAAAAATCCACAAAGAGTTTTGCTGCATTTGGACTCCGTTTGGTATTGATTTCCTGCGATGTAAAAAACATGCAGAAAACAACAACTGGCACTTGGCACTATGTCAATAGGTTAGTACCAAAAATGATATAAAATGACTATAAAATGGTTATAAAACATCCAAGAATGATAATATAATAGCATGGAACAATCAAAAATTATAGATACGTTGGAGACGTATCAGGTGCTTCAGACGATGACGGCCCGATGCTATGGCCACGGGGATGAGGCGGCAAGCTTCGGGGGAGGGTCCAGGGTGGAGGTGGAGGCTACTAGTGGTGGAGAGGAGGAGAAAAAAGGCTCGGCTCGCTGGAATTTAGCCAGGGGAGGGCTCTGGAGCTCGTTGGAGTAGCTAGGCGGGGCTCTAGGAGGAGGAGGCGAGTGATGAGGAGGGATGTGGTCGGGGAGGGCCATTTATAGGCGGGCGAGGGAGGACGTGGCCTAGTGCCGCTGCTCGGGCTCGGCCAAGGTTCTGGCAAGGCTCAGCGATCACGGGAGGGTGAGGTAACGACGAGGTAGTGCTGGCAAGGCTCACGGGGAAACGCAGCGCCAAGAGGCATGGGGAGGAAGCGGCCAAGACAAAAACGGAGCCAAAGGGCCACTGTTTGCTCATGGGCACGAGACGGTGAGTGGCGATGAGGAAGTTGCCAGAGGAGGAGAGGGCTCCAGGGTGAAGGCATTGACAAGAGGAAGACGCTAGACATCGTCACACGCGTGATGACGATGAGAGGGAGAGGGGCAAGAGCTAGGCGACATCATGTACGCTGCCAAAGCGAGCAGAGCACGTGCACAGGCGTGCCTGCTGCACAGGTCACCATGCGACATGGCAAAGAGAGGTCACGAGAGGCAGGGAAACTATGTCTAACTTTATGTCCTTCCAACCTGGAGACTGTGGAAAGCAAGAGCTTGAGAGAAGAGGCTCTGTAGCTAAGTAGGCATTGATGAAAGTTTGATGTAGCAAACTTGGTTGTGCACTAGTGATCAACAGGGAAGAGGTAAGAGCAAAACTGGATGTCTGAGGTGATTAGGTTAGGAAGGACTATGATCCTGTTAAGTTTGGGGAGAAATGGACAAATATAATTCATGGTTGCTTTGTAAATGCACAATTGGTCCAGAAACAAGATCAAGATGGTGCACTCACATAGAGTAGCCACTTGAGCTCAAATTTGGCAAGGCAACATGTTTCAGACATATAAAGTTGTTGTAAAAATTTCATACCAAATGGACAAGCCAAAATGGTACTTGCTTCACAAACATCCTCTCTGTCCAGAAACTTGCAATAATATTGGGGAGAAAATGGCTTGATGAAATGGCCCCAAATTTGTTGTAGGGAAGTGATATTGGTAGGAGCATGATCTGGTAATTTCTTAGAATCTATGAAGCAATATAAATTATACTTGCTTCACAACCTGAAAATATTAACAGAATCAAGGGTTTGAAGTTGTGCTCACATAGATGATTGGATGAAGCTGAAAATTGGAGGAGTGTGATAATATGAGCACATGAAGGAGTGTGAAAAATTTCAACTCATTTGGATAACCCTAGCTAGTACTTCCTTCACAATGCCTTCTACCTGACAGAAACTTTGAAAAATCACTGAGGAAGGTTGGCTAGGCAAATGAAGTTGAATTTTGGCATGAGGCAATTATTTGGGTGTAAAAGCATGCTCAAAAAGTTTGGGATCAAACAAGGAAATACAGGTGGCACTTCCTTCACAGAAAGCCACTTTGGACAGAAATGAAGAAATAATATTGGAGAAATATTTTTGGGCTAGGACAGGAAACTTTGGGCATATTTGAGCAACATATGACCCAAAGAAATTATGAGATTTAATTGAGAATTTTGTGGAATATAGAAATATTGATTGCTTCACAACCTAGGGCAAATAGGGTTATTCCTTTAATAAGAAAAAGGAATATTCCCTAGAAAATATTTATGGAGTTGGGCTAGAATGGAAATGGCATGATCTTGGGATAGGTTTGAGAATGATAACCCACTTGAGAGAAGGAATGAGGATGATCTCCCAGGTTGCAAGTCCACAGATCCACTCCATGAGAAAATTAGAGCAAAACCAAATATATCAAAAGAAAAAGAAAAGGGCCAAAACCCACGGTGTTACAAACCTTCTGTCAGTGTCAAAACTGGCAGATCTCGGGTAGGGGGTCCCAAGTTGTGTGTCTGAGGATCGATGGTAACAAGGGACAATGGGGACACAATGTTTACCCAGGTTCGGGCCCTCTTTAAGGAGGTAAAACCCTACGTCCTGCTAGTCTATATTCGGTGTGAGTATAAGTGTTACAAGAGTTGATCTACCTCGAGATTGTAATGGCTAAACCCTAGCTATCTAGCCTATGATTTATCTCGTAGCCTCTACGAACTAAACCCTCCAGCTTATATACACACCGGATGGGCCTAGGGTTGTACAGAGTCGGTTTGCAGAGGAAGGAAATAGTACATCCGGACACCAAACTTGTCGTCCACGCATATAGGAGTCCTATCCGGACACGGGGGATAGTCTTCTGCTTTATCTTCATGGCCCATCAGTCCAGCCCATATTGAATAGACCAGTCACTCGAGGACCCCCTAATCCAGGACTCCCTCACCTTCCCCCTTAAAGAAATCTTGTCCTCGAGATTTGGTTGCTCAGGGAACATATACAACTTGAGGACACTGTTTCCAACTCGGGCATCCATTTCTTTTTATTGTTCCCAAAAGTTTCATATGATTTTATTACCTTGCTCTGGGGTGGTTTGCTTTACCTTTCCCAAATTTTGATAGGTTTATGCTCATATACCAAATCCTTTTGCTTACATTGATTCTCTCATATCTGCGGTGATATCCAATGGATCTGAGCATAAATTTTCCTTTGGTCATGAAAACCTTTTCACTTCTGCCATAAGGCTTGCTCAAACAAATGCATGTCTTCCGGGTTCAATAAATGCTGAGCATCATGGCCATTCTCCTGACGGGATCTGACTGCTCATAGGTGGTACTGACTTATCTTGATTTGTTTCTTTGTCTCGAACAAGAGATATGCACCAAAGATTTGACTGTCTTCTGTCGTGAGCAATATAAAGGGGTACAGACCTCTAGGTGCATCATACCTCAAACATTAGCATCTTGAGACTGGCCTGACAAGGGTGCTGGCGGGAAGATACTGTTCATGGCAGATTGTTTGTGTACTTGGTTCCACCGGTGAGTAGACCTGGTCTGAGCTGATTTTTCGGCTTTTGAATTTTTCATGTTGTCGGTATACCCATCTGTGGTGATGGGCTATGAGATGCTTTAACACTGCCATTGAAGTCAAACTATGAAGTTTGCAAAGGAAATCTTGGATCTAACAGAACAGACTTGGATATTCCACACTAACCATTTTAAGCGGGTCAGTGGGATATGAAGTCCTTGTAGAACAGAGTAGTCCTCTGAGGGTATGCCTTTGTGGATCCATATGGAATTATGGCTTTCAACTGACTTGGGTATCCGGACCCTGATGGTTGCGCAAAAATCATCATACCCTTGCTGCCAGTCTAACCCTTCAACGGTCATGATTTTATTTGTCAGGATACCTTGCTGAAATATCTTGGCCATATATGTACTTGATTCTTTGTATGTCCATGGACGTAGCTAGTGCAATATTTTTGGCATTATTCCTTGTGCTTATTTTCTGACCTGGGTCTGCGCATATATGATATATACTCAGGGCTTGTAGCTGTACAAAGCTCGTTGTTGAGGCCAATCATACAAAAATGGTGACAAGGTTTCAAGAGATTTCCTTGTCAGGTGCAAGGATAATGACTTTGTAAGGCGTTTTCCAGATTGTTGATGTTGCGTTATTGGCCTTGGCACTCGTCGATTCCTGCACCACATGAGATGTATCTCTGCTTATCTTCATTTACATGACTCATAGGATTGTTGGGTCCTTACCTTCCTTAGGTAATTCCGCTTGGTCATAATTGTATCCTTGAATGAGTGACTTGCATGTCCGGGGATACATTCTCACCGTATAGATGGAAAGATATGTAGTCAAACACTCGATTTCTGAAGCAGACATATGCCTAGATAGATTTGTTCTTCTGACGAAAATATTGTTGATCTGATTCTTGAGATGCACTGCCATATACTGCCAACTCATCGTATCATCTCTGTGGATGGTGCATAGTGTGCTACTGACACGGGCTGAGTGGCTTATGGGAGAAGCCATCCGAGTAGCTTGCTGAAGAAGACTCATTAGCTTATGCTCGAAGCTTTTCACGGGGGTAGTGTGCTAGAGAAGCCTGGGTTCCGTATCTGAGAAGCTTCCCCTTGGGTTGCTTGTTGAGAAAGATTAAATTTCTTACCTCAGAAGTCTTTATCGAGGCATCTTGCTGTGGAAGACTGGGTATATTGGAACGGGAACTGTCCATATATTATACTGACAAAAATTTGAGGAGCCTTGCATCATAAGTTTCTTCCAATAGCATGTGGAAGAAGACTGGGTTTATCATATCCAAGGCTTCATACTTGTGATATGCATACTCAAAACCATACACATACCCATAATATTTTGCGGCTGTTTACTTGCATGAGCAAATTATTTGACTGTCTTCCTTGACCATAGCACATTCTGGCTTTCTTTCGGAATATAATATTGCAAGTGTCATCCATTGCTGAGCCAAAACTTTGTATATGAGCCATACCTTTGTCTGACAATATACTATTGATTTTGCACATGACTTGTCTTCTGCTAACTTGATCATTACTGTGTGAGGATTAAATACTAATGTAGAATTGATGTGTTTAGCTGAGCTTCTTCCAAATATTTGAAATCCATGTTGCTTCTTTGGGTCCAGTGTCGGTTGACGAGCAACTCCCATAAAGGGGAATAAGGTAACACCGAGGGCCCAAAAGAAAGAAGCAAAAGAAACAACTCAACTAAACAAAAGCACAGACAAACAAAGTCACATGTTACTGCTAGTCACACAATATGCATGCCTACTTAAGCACACAAATCTCGCGGAATCTCCGGTACTACGATCTAACATGCTGTGACGGTGTGCACGAGGACGAATCAATATGTGGAAGATTTGGTGTAAACATTGCTACACCAACTGCTGGCTCGACAAGGTAGCATCCTTGACTAGCTCAGAAGCGAGGACATACTTGGTAACCATGTGGCAGAACACGAATGTTATGGCCACATTATTATCAAGCGGACGGAAGGATTCCGTACTCGTCCAAGGAATAGGATAGCGATGAAAACTGAGTCAGCTGACATTGCCCTTTTATGATGACTGAGACCATTAAGGGTTGCCAACACAACAAGATAAAAAGGACGATCCGGGATAGAAGCATGTCTACCAAAATGATAGGTGAGGCTGAAAGAAGGATATTAGCGTGATACCTGAGCACCATTCCTGAAAATAGTGTCCGAATCACTTGACATTACTCTGCTGGGACAGAGCTGACGTCAAACACCGAAGAACATGCAAGAAAAGAAACTGGAAGAATGCAGGGGCTGAGCTGTAGTGGATCTAAATCAATGCGAGCTACACTCACAAGATAAACTGTTAGCAACAAATAATAAGACTATATGCATGCCATGCAACAAACAAATGCAGCAACCAATGCAACAAACAAGCCAGACTCTCTACTACCGATTTCTACCGCTCGCGCAGACTAGGGCGTCCTACAGCCAGACTTGCTCTGATACCAAGCTCTATGGCACCTCGGCTCAGAGAGTCCGGAACGCCCCCTATTCCATCCCAGAGATCGAGGTGAAGTCTTCTGGAATATGACACTGCTTGGCATAGAACAAATCAGCTCTTATTACTAAGGGTAATTGTACAGGGGTCTGATGTTACAAAAGATCACATCAGCATGACGACACTACGCCTGCTAAGGTAGCTCTATGCTATCAGCAGAACAACTCGTAGCAGCAGAATTACTTCTAGCAGCGGAACAACAATGAAGGTGGTGAACTCCACTCCGCAGGGACTCTGGCTGGGACACGATCTAGCTCGCACGCCTGGTAACCTCGACAATCAATCAATCATGGAATCACCTGCAATCTAGCATGACACGCTAGGTTAGTACATTGAATGTACTTGCAAGCTCACAACAACCAAGGGCATCAAGGCAAAACAACAACATAGCATTTAACAGGTTAATTAAATTAATAGCTACCAAGATGCGAAAGCAACTACTAAGCATGATATGAAACTACTACAATGCTGATAAACCAACATCTCAATATCAATAACCATCTCATTCTTGGCTATCCGGCCAAGCAATATACCATCTCGATCACCTTGTGATCCACCTGATCACCTCGTGAGCAAAACATCCACATGATCACCTCGTGACCACATCACTAACTGAATGATCATCCTCAAGATCATCTCAAAATCATCATCGGCATCCTGCCAGACTGTTAGTGCTCAAATATCAACATATACATCACCTATAAGTCATTCCGTCATGTGAGTGTTGATCAAACAGTGTGACCTAGTACGAACTTGTGCCCATGAATGAGGACGCGGCTATCGGTAGATTAAACACACACTCTGCAGAGGTTAGTACACTGTACCCACATCACAGAACCCATGTCCTCTAGCTCCCATTCGGGTGGACCAATGGCATTCTGACAAAACCAATCTACTGCCATGACACTCTCTTGGCCACTCCGACCAACACCCCCTTTGGGTTCAATCCTGGGTGGCCCCGATGTCAACTCATGACATCCAACGGCCACCGTCATGGCAAAACAAAAATGGTCCCAAACGGGGACATGAGATCTCAATACCAACCACAACAATGGGCACATAAGGTTATTGTCGCCTACCGGGCCAGGGCAGCCCGCGCACTTAACCTTCCCTCGTTGGAGGCACCGGCGATAGGCACGACAATAGACCGCATTAGAGCCTTCCCATAAAGGCAAATGTGGTTGCACTGGAAAAGCCCAGTTCGGTGGCACCTAACCAACTTAATGATGGAATTTATTCCCAAAGTATAACTGGTACTCCGATATCATATATCCACCTATAATTCAAATTATAGCAATATCTAGCAAATAATCCAGACCATAACATAGCCATAACATAATACTCCAAGGATAACAAAATACTAAGAGCATGTTGAATCCAGGAACAATACTACTACTAATTCAATAGCAAGAACAAGCTATCCAGCTAAGATCCACATGCAATCATCATATCCAAAATCATACTCCGAAACATAATACCAACTACCATCATGATGAGAATAATACTAGCCACTAATAATCAAATGGCCACATGACATACATCAACTGCAAGCATAAATCCTAGTAACCCTAATAGCAGAATGGTAATAGCAAGATCGGAACAACTCCAAGAAATGTCATACCACCGGTGTAGGGCACGGACGTCGGGGAGCAACCGAGCACGCGACGACTAGACCGCGGCGAACGGGCGCTTCAGACGATGACGGCATGCGCTACGGCCATGAGGAGGAGGCGGAAAGCTTCGGGGGAGGGTCCAAGGTGGAGGTGGAGGCTACTGGTGATGGAGAGGAGGAGAGAAAAGGCTCGGCTCACCGGAATTTAGCCGGGGGAGGGCGGCGGCTGTGGCGATGGGGAGCGGCGAGGAGAGGCTCTGGAGCTTGTTGGAGTAGCTAGGCGAGGCTCTGGGAGGAGGAGGAGGCGAGTGGTGAGGAGGGACGCGGTCAGGGAGGACCATTTATAGGCGGGCGAGGGATGTCGTGGCCTAGTGCTGCCGTGTTGGGCTTGCCAAGGCTCTGGCGAGGCTCAGCGATCATGGGAGGGCGAGGTAACAACGAGGCCGTGTTGGCAAGGCTCACGGGGCAACGCAGTGCCAAGAGGCACGGGGAGTAAGCGGCCGAGACGAAGACGGAGCCAAAGGGCCACTGTTTGCCCGTGGGCACGCGGCGGTGAGCACTAACAAGGAAGGTGCCGGAGGGGGGGAGGGGTCCAGGGTGAAGGCGATGACGAGAGGAAGACGCTAGACATGGTCACGCGCGTGAAGACGACGAGAGGGAGAGGGGCCAGAGCTAGGCGACATCCTAGACGCTTCCAAAGCGAGCAGAGCACGTGCACATGCGTGCCAGCTACGCAGTCACCACGCGACATGGTAAAGAGAGGTCACGAGAGGCAGGGAAACTATGCATAACTTGATGTCCTTCAAACCTGGAGACTGTGGAAAGCAAAATCTCGAGAGAAGAGGCTATGTAGCTAAGGTAGGCATTGCTGAAAGTTTGCTGTAGCAAACTTGGCTGTGCACTAGTGATCAACAGGGAAGAGCTAAGGGCCAAACTTGATGTCTGAGGTGATTAGGTTAGGAAGGATTATGATCCTGTTAATTTGGAGAGAAATGGACCAATATAAATCATGGTTGCTTTGTAAATGCACAATTGGTCCAGAAACTAGATCAAGATGGTGCACTCACATTGAGTAACCACTTGAGCTCAAATTTGGCAAGGCAGCATGTTTTGGACATATAAAGATGTTGTAAAAATTTCATACCAAATGGACAAGCCAAAATGGTACTTGCTTCACAAACATCCTCTCTGTCCAGAAACTTGCAATAATATTGGGGAGAAAATGGCTTCATGAAATGGCCCCAAATTTACTGGAGGGAAGTGATATTGGTAGGAGCATGATCTGATAGTTTCTCAGAATTAATGAAGCAATATAAATTATACTTGCTTCACAGCCTAAAATATTGACATAATCAAGGATTTGAAGTTGTGCTCACATAGATGATTGGATGGGGCTGAAAAGTGGAGGAGTGTGATAATATGAGCACATGAAGGAGTGTGCAAACTTTAAACTCATTTGTATAACCCTAGCTAGTACTTCCTTCAAATGCCTTCTGTCTAACAGAAACTTTGAAAATCACTCAGGAAGGTTGGCTAGGCAAATGAAGTTGAATTTTGGCATGAGGCAATTATTTGGGTGTAAAAGCATGCTCAAAAATTTTGTGATCAAACAAGGAAAGATAGGTGGCACTTCCTTCACAGAAAGACACTCTAGACAAAAATGAAGAAATAATATTGGGGAATTATTTTTGGTCTAGGATAGGAAAGTTTGGGCATATTTGAGCAACATATGACCCAAAGAAATTATGGGAATTAATTGGGAGTTCTTTGGAAGACAGAAATATAGGTTCCTTCACAACCTAGGGCAAATAGGGTTATTCCTTTAATAATAAAATGAATATTCCCTAGGAAAAGATTATGGGGTTGGGCTAGAATGGAAATGGCATGATCTTGGGATAGGTTTGAGAATGATAACCCACTTGAGAGAAGGAATGAGGATGATCTCCTAGGTTGCAAGTCCACAGATCCACTCCATGAGAAAATCAAAGAAAAAAACCAAATAAATCAAAAGAAAAAGAAAAGGGCCAAAAACCAGGGTGTTACACTGGGGAGTCGACAAAAATCAATTCCAGCCGCCGCAAGTTCCAGAAACCACATATCCAATCTAGACACCATCACGGAGGGGGTTCATCATCCTCATTGGTGCCTCTCCAATGATGTGTGAGTAGTTCATTGTAGACCTACGGTCCGTAGTTAGTAGCTAGATGGCTTCCTCTGTCTCTCTTTTGATTCTCTATACAATGGTCTCTTGGAGATCTATTTGATGTAACTCTTTTTGCGATGTGTTTGTTGGGATCCGATGAACTTTGAGTTTATGATCAGGTCTATGTTTTTATCCATGAAAGTTATTTGAATCTTTTGATCTCTTATATGCATGATTACTTATAGCCTCGTATTTCTTCTTGGAATCTTTGTTTAGTTAGGCCGACTAGATCATTTTTTCTTGCGATGGGAAAACGTGATTTGTGATGGGTTCGATCCTATGGTTCTTGATCCCAGTGACAAAAGGGGAACCGACACGTATGTATCATTGCCATTAAGGATAACAAGATGGGGTCTATTTCTACATAAATAGATCTTGTCTACATCATGTCATTGTTCTCATTGCTTTACTCCGTTTTTCCATGAACTTAATACACTAGATGCATGCTGGATAGCGGTCGATGTGTGGAGTAATAGTAGTAGATGCAGGCAGGAGTCGGTCTACTAATCTTGGACGTGATGCCTATATAGTGATCATTGCCTGGATATTGTCATGATTATTTGAAGTTCTATCAATTTCCCAACAGTAATTTGTTTACCCACCGTATGCTATTTTTCTTGAGAGAAGCCACTAGTGAAATTTACGGCACTCTGGTCTATTTTCTCATCATATACTTTCAGATCAATTTTGCTATTTGCCTTTTTTATTTATTTGCAACTTTTATTTTCAGATATATTAATCCAAAAAAACAAAAATACCTCGCTGATTTTTTTTGCTTTTATTTACATCTATCAATTTATTACAACTTTCTCCCGTCCACGTGCCAATTTCTGGCGCTGTTACCCGAAAGGGACTGGCAACTCCTTTAACACGTCGGGTTGCAAGTATTTTTTCTTTGTGTGCTCATACTGTTTACGTAGTGTTGCTTGGTTCTCCTACTAGTTCGATAAGCTTGTTCTCATCACTAAGGGAAATACCTACCGTTGTTGTGCTGCATCATCCCTTCCTCTTTGGGGAAATACCGATGTAGTTCAAGCCAACATCAGCACACGTTCTTCAAGGTGAAGGAGGCGGTCGCTGCTGGAGAACAAGGTGCCGCGGCACGGCTGGAGGCGGCGAAGGAGGAGTATGACTACGCCTTCGTACTCTCCAACTCTTTGATGAAGTACCATCTCATCATCAAGAAGGATGGTGATTAGTAGTTAGATTTTGATTTTAAATCTCGTATGTGCCAAGTTTGTGATGAACTCTGTCTTAATTCCACCTAAGTATCGTGGCATGAGTAGCTTGTTTAAATTATAAAATACACTTTGCGCTTGTTTATAAATGCGATATGTTACTCACTATGTGACCAGTCTAAGAGCATCTACAACCGGGTGCCCCAAACCCGCCTCATACACCCGTACAGGTCGCCCGGTCACTGATCGGTCATGACTTTCTAACCCAGACGGCCCCCTCAAACGGGCCTCAAATGCCGGGCTGACCGACACCCCTCATATCCAGCCCAAATATGGGACGGAAAAGGGGGCGTCCGGGTGCCACATAGGACTGACAAGGCGGTCCCACGCGGACTCTCCCGGAAACCCGGTGGTCCGACGGACGCCTCCTCCATCACTAGGTGTGAACGTCGCATGGCACCGCTCCGACTTGCCGTCCGAGAGCAAATCTGCCTAGTTAACCTTGCTGGAGTCCCGTAACCCTAGTCTGTCCACCTCCCCCTCTCCATGCCGCCAGTCTGAACCCATCTACTTCCTCCCCGCTCCGGCACTCTGACCACGCTCCAGCGGTCCGCCATGGTCCGGACGAAGATCTCCTACTGCGCAATGCTCACGCCACGGTGCTGCGCCGAGATCCAGCAAGAGACCCGGGCAAGACAAGCCGCACACGTGCAACCCGCATCACTGCTAGGCTGCCTCCCAACTTTCCATAGCCGGAGGAGGAACAGTCGGGGGAAGAGGAGGAGGAGGAGGACCTGGCTCCGATTGAGTCGGAGGAGGCAGAGCAGCCAGAGCAGCAGCTGCCGGGTTTAAACATGGAGTAGGCAGAGGCAGAGTTCGTCATCACCCAGTCCGACAAGATGGCAGAGCAGCAGGCCATCCTGGAGTCCATCCAGGATGAGGCCTATGTAAAGGCCAACTGGGCGTTCCTCCGGTAGGAGCAGGCGGCGTCCGACACGCTATTCGCCGAACTCGGCACGGAGATAGAGGTGGAGGAGGCCGGGGCGGAGCAGCCAGAGGAGATAGAGCTGCAGCTGCCGGGGCCGGGCACAGAGATTGTCGACATCTTCGACGATGAGTAACTAGGTGATTGACGTAGTACGTATGTTTATTTCGTTTGCATGTCTTTGTATGGATTTAAGAATATAGTATAAGATGTCCAGATGCAACAAGTGAAATTTGAGACATGCACGACCACTGCCCGCGGACGCGTCTGGGCCCGGACGCGGTCGTTCGAGGGACCATATTTGACATATCCGATTGCAGATGTTGTAAGAGCATCTCTAGCAGACCCTGTATATCGCCGACCCACAAAACTCGTTTTTACAGTTCGCGGAAAAATGGCTTTGCAGGCTGGCGCAGGCAGTGGCAGAGTCAGACCCAACATAGAGGAACTGTAAAACGGAATATCCGCGGATATTCCGTTTTACAATTTCGCTATGCAGTGTCTGCTCTGCCGGCGCCCCGCGTCGGCCCGTATATCACAGTTTTATCTGAATTTGACACCGAAACAAACTAATAATTCAAATTATCCAAATTACATGCCATCAATTGTTGCATCACGAGACTTGCCCCAATACATTCCCTGCCATGTCTTCGGGCAATTTTTCCAAGTCCAATGCATACAATCTATGCTTCCTAGCATGCCATGCCAACCTCTTCTCTCATTAGATGCCATCAATTTTTTTTGTCTTCCTAGTTGGGTGCCCGAAGATATTCAGGACCAAAGACACGGATGATCACTTTGGCAAACCTACGCACTAACTCAATTGTAGTATCTTCACCAATGCGAAGATACTCATCGGCATAGTCAGCTGGAATGTCGTATGTAATTACTCACATAGCTGCCAAGATTTTTTGATATGCACCAAATCCCTTCAAGCCTGCGACATTTCTTCGTTGTTTAAATACAGACAATTGGCCTCACAAGTTTGAACAAATTTTACAAAGAGGGATCGGCGCATTCGGTACCTTCTCCGGAAGAGGTGCGGTGAATATGTTGGATTCTCCATGAAGTAGTCTTGCATCAACATCTCGTTGCTGAGATGGCAATTTCGAGGAATGCAAAGTTGGACGACAGTCCCTCCTTGCGCCTCTTTCGGTTCTCATCTTCGTGCTCCTTCACGGCGAGGGGCACCACCAACGTCTACTGGCGATAGTTGACAAGCAGCGTCTCAACCAAGCCGTCCGAATCGGACGAATCCTCGAGCAAAAACTTCTCGCACGGGCTCAATTCCATCTAAATTCACAAATACGCATTGTTGCGTTAACCAACTATGCATACCGCTCGGCACAAGCACAAACACAAGTACTCACCGGTTGCTCAGGGGTGGTGCTTTGCAGCCGTGGATCCCGAGGCACGACAGCGACTAAGGGTCGGCTCGGGCCGATGGATCCCGGGCGGCGAAGGCGACTAGGGACAACTAGGATCGGTGGTTCCGGGGAGCCGTTTAAGCGGCTCAGTGGAAGAGGGTAGGGCTGCCCCACGGCGCGATTCCGCTCGCAGATTTGGTCGGTGGCGGACGGGCGGAACTAATGGCGGACGACGGCGGAAGGGGATGGGGAAATGGCGTGGGCTGAAATGTCCCTCCCTCCAACTGCTTTCCTGGGATACGAGGTTTCGTCGGGGCGGGGCAGAAACATGTGTTTTCGCGGGTAGGGGACTTTACCGCGCCCCTCAAAAAAATTTATAGGCCGGATGCGTTCGCGAGGTCTGGTCGGGCAGGATTTTCCGCGTCGATCCGTATTTTGGTAGTTATTTGCGGGTCACGGCTTTATACTGGGCTGCTAGTGATGTTCTAAGAGCATCTCCGATAGCCGCCTAACGCGCGGCGCGCTAAAAACTGGTTTGTGGCGCACCCATCGCCAGGTTTGGCGCGGCGCTGGCTACAGCGGCCGCGCTAAAATGCAGCACGCGCGAGCAGCCGGCGCATGTCATATTTGTTGCATTTTGGACACAAAATAAATTTCACACATCACAAAACAAAGATATGGCATATAATTTAAATCACAAACAAGTTGATGACCAAAAGTTCATGCCCACAAGTTCAAATTCATGCCCACAACATCATTCAACCAAGTTCAAAATACAAACCAAGTTCATGACACAAACGAAAGGCATAACAATCAAGCCTCGTCCTTGTCTTCATCCTCATCTTCCTCCGATTCATCCGACTCCTCCGAAGACGATTCTTCCTCCTCCTCTTCATTGTTACGCGCCACATCCTCATCACGTGAAGCTCGGAAGGCGTTGGCAAGATCTTCAACGGCATCTTCATGCGAAGGTGGCACATCGGTGCCCGGAGGTGCACCCATGACTCCAATGAGAGACGCAAAACTCATGCCACCCATGCCGGCCATGCCGCCAGGAGGTGCTCCGAAGCCACCCATGCCTCCCATGATCTCCATGGTAGCTCCAAAGCCACCCATGGCACCCATGGAGCCCATGCTAGCTCCAAAGCCACCCATGGCACCCATGCCACACATGCCTCCCATGCCGCCAAGGCCACCGCCACCCATTGCGCGAATCATGGATCTTTTTTGGATCAAGGCTTCTTCACGAGCAAGATTGACATACTCCTTTTGCGCATCATTGAACATAGATGTGTCCAAGAAGAACAAGTGCTTCTCCCATTCCAACAATTTAGATCGCTCCTCCATTCCCACCTTCCTCTCCTCCAATGCCACTTTCCCCTCCTCGGCCGCCACCCTCCTCTCCTCGATCGCGGCATCTTGGTTCCTTGCCATCTTCCTCACCTCATTGGCTTCTTTTCTTGCGTTGACAATTGCTTGGATAGCATTTTTGAGCTCATCATCTCCTTTCCTCTTCTTTTCTTTTGCATCTTTCTTGGTGCCATCCGGTCGTTTTGGCTTCGAGTATGAAACCGAGGTTGGTGTGGGGCTTCTCTTGCCATCATCACTTGATGCATTCTCCTCCTCATCTTCCAAATCAATTATTCGCTTGCGTTTTTTTGCTCAAATCCAAATCATCAATATCTTCACGCTTCTTCCATTTCTCATCATCCTTCAGTACTTCATAGCAATGGGGCAAGGTAAATGGTCTTCCTTTCCTGATCTTCCCCTTCTTGGTCCTCTTCTCCTCTCCTTTGAACAAGTTTTGTGCAATATTTAACTACATGAAAAACAAAACAAGTTAGCACAAGAAACACCAACAACAAGCATGATGAACATGAATGATGAAATGGCACTTACCCTATCTTCATCATTGGTGCCACTTGGGTTCAACTTGTCAACCGCCTTTTGTGCGGCCACCCATTGTTGACAATCCTTGTTGATTGTCGACCACTGGGAGCGAAGAGATCATGCGGAGCGGTCAATTCCACTCACGTTGCGTAGATCAAAGTGTTCTTTCATCCGGAGCCAATAAGCATCTCTACTTTGATCACCTCCAACGGATGGATCCCTCGACACGTCCAACCAAGTTTTGCATAGCACGACGTCTTCGTCGTTGGTGTAGTTGCCTCCTCTTCCTTTCGGTGCGTCGACAATGCCCTCACCATCCTCGTCCACCTCGAACTCATGGTCTTCAAACTGCATGTCATTGGTTTGAGACCAATGCGAATTGTTGGAGCCAACACCCATAGTTGACATGTATGCATCATCTTTGACACTACAAAGTATGTAGAACAATGAAAATAAGCTATCTATATGTATGCATTCAAAAAATAACAACAACAAAAAAGTTGGCGAAATTTTATACCTTTCGGGCATTTCAACACATTGTGCGCGCCGGCCGCCGGTTCAACGAGTGAGCTCGCCGGCGCTTCGGTAGCCGCCGCGCCCGTCGTACGCCCTGCAAGCTTCTTCCTCGACTGCTTGGAGGAGCCGGAGCCGTCTGTCGCCTTGTTCTTCTTCGCGGAAACCTTGCCCTTCTTCGGCCGCGCCGCATTTGGCAACTTCGAGAGGGGGCATGTGGTACGGCGGGCGCCTGCGCGACGCCACCCGCCACCGAGGTCATTTGCGGCGGCATGAAGAGGCCGCGTGCGATGCCAGTGCTCGGAGGAACTCCGGCGGGGGCGAAGCCAAAGCTCACCGCGCTAGGGTTTGCGGCGGCGGTGGCGACGACGGAGTGGTCGCGGCTGTAGGAAGGGGTGGGGGGTGCCAGCGGGGGCGTCCATCGGGCCAGTTCGCCGGCGACTGCGCATGCGGGGCGAAGGTGGCACGGCGGAGAGAGTGCGGCGCGAGCGCTCGAGTGTGCCGCGCGCGAAAGCGGGCGCATCAAATACACAACACGCGATGGCGATTCGAACCGCATGCCCAACTCTATATGTCGTGCTCGTGTTTATTGCGCGTCCGCTCGAGCCACTCTACCGCTTGCGCGCGCTAAAAAGACCAAATTTGTAGCGCGACGCTCATTTTGAGCGGCTCTTGAAGATGCTCTAAGCTGTGAAATTTCCTCGTTCTCCTTCCGCTCACCGTTTAGTTGACCAGCATAGGTGGTCCAAATCCAGCGACCGACCAGTGGGCCCCAGTCTCAGGCTCCCTCAAAAAAAAAAAAACACTCCCGTCAGCATAGTCCAGTCCACGCTCCGGCTCCAGCCCCGAAACCTCGAACCACGCCACCGCCCCACTCCGACTCCGACCCCCAAACACGCTCGCCGACCGCGACCGGGAGGCGCCGGGATCCACGGAGAGCTCCACCGCCCCTGCTTGACCGGTCAGCGTGACGGCCGGCTGGCTGGCAACGAGGGCGAGGCTGCAGCGAGATCGACGATCGGCTCGGCTCTGCTGGGCTGGTCGCGACGGCGAGCTCGCGACACGGGATCGGTTGGCGGCCGCGACGCTAGTTACGGCGGGACGCCGAGGTAACCTTCATCCGCGCTCTCACCGTTTCCGGCCACTGCCAGCAACTCAGCTTCCATCCTCTGCTTTGCTGCCACCGGCCAAACGCCTCCGCACCGATTTCACTTTCCCTGATTTGTTTGCATGTTCTGTGCCGCGGGCAACCAAATCCGAGTCTCGCTGCAGTCCTCGGCTTCTGTCCGTTATATGGATCCGTGAGCGGCAAATTTGGTTTGCCAACGCGTTGTTTTGATCCAGATTCCTTTTATTCAGTTTTGCCATCCACTGATCTCCATGCAGTGTGCATCTTAATTAAGTAGGGCAAGTATTAATTATGATGTGCTCATTCGGATACATTAGTGCCAGGGCTCATTAGTTATCTTTTTTGGTTATAGTTTAATGCTTGTGCATTGCTAAAATCAGTATGCTCTGTTGGGATTTACTCCCTCCGTAAAGAAATATAAGAGCGTTTAGATCACTACTACATGTTTGGTTTACATATATCTTGCCAAGATTTTCATTGTTTGTCGCATGTTTCCTTTTAGGCACTGAGAAAGCTTCATGATAAACTCTGGACGTTGAAGTAGAGAGCACGCTAGGATGGCCATTCGGTGTTTCTATGCTGCTCTAGTCCAAATCCTTCTCTGCCTTATGCTCTGTCAGCCATGCTATAGCACAGTGACTGACATCCAATGTCTGAAGAGGTTGAAGGCATCAGTTGATCCGAACAACAAGCTGCATTGGACATTTGATGACAACAAAGAAGGATCCATATGCAGTTTTAACGGCGTGGAGTGTTGGCATCCTAATGAAAACCGGATTCTTTCTCTTCGGCTTAGCAGCATGGATCTTAAGGGCCAATTCCCTGATGGACTCGAGAACTGTAGTAGCATGACTTCGCTGGATCTGTCAAGCAACAGCCTTTCCGGGCCAATCCCGGTTGACATCTCAAAACGGCTTCCATACATCACAAACCTTGATCTCTCGTATAATAGCTTCTCTGGGGAGATTCCAGAATCGCTAGCTAACTGCACTTATCTGAATGTTGTCAGTTTACAGAATAACAAGTTGACTGGAGCAATCCCAGGGCAGTTTGCTGGTCTTTCTCGCTTAACCGAGTTCAATGTTGCTAACAATAAATTATCAGGCCAGATCCCATCATCTCTAAGCAAATTCTCATCATCCAATTTCGCAAATCAAGACCTCTGTGGGAAACCTCTTAGCGGTGATTGCACTGCCTCTTCAAGCAGTCGTACAGGGGTGATTGCTGGTTCTGCTGTTGCTGGTGCAGTCATCACTTTAATCATTGTTGGTGTGATTTTATTCATTTTCTTGCGGAAAATGCCTGCCACAAAGAAGGAAAAGGACCTGGAAGAAAATAAGTGGGCGAAGTCTATCAAGGGAGCAAAAGGAGTGAAGGTAT
>NC_041387.1:85668543-85704804 GCF_002162155.2 Triticum dicoccoides | reverse complement strand
GGATCCTGAGATGCTATCTAGTTTTGTATTTATATTAAAAAAATGTTAGCCGTCCTTCGTTTCTAACTGACAAAATCTGTCGCGTCTTGCCCCACAAAAAGATGTTTCATCTTTGTGAAGATTCAGAACTGGAGATACCAAATAATCAGTATCTATTCTAATCAGATTAACGTTTTTGCAAAATACAAAAGCAGAATATTCTTATACATATATCTTTTGCCTTGAAGAATAACCTGTATCATAGGAGTAGTATTTAACTAGAAGTATAGCTGTCAGCCATTTATTTTAAGCACCAGACGTATCGAAAACATGACTTATCAGCTTAGGCATACAAACTTTTGGTTGGCTATTGTCACATGTGTTTCTGTAAATTCTCATTACAGGTATCAATGTTTGAGAAATCAGTTTCAAAGATGAAATTGAATGATCTGATGAAGGCAACAGGCGATTTTACCAAGGAAAACATTATTGGAACTGTTCATTCCGGAACTATGTACAAAGCTACACTTCCTGATGGTTCATTCCTTGCTATCAAGAGGCTGCAAGATACTCAGCATTCAGAGAGCCAATTCACATCCGAGATGTCAACATTGGGAAGCGCTAGGCAACGCAACTTAGTTCCACTGTTAGGTTACTGTATTGCTAAGAAAGAGAGGCTCTTGGTGTACAAGTACATGCCCAAGGGTTCACTCTATGATCAACTACACCATGAAGGCAGTGATAGAGAGGCTCTGGAATGGCCAATGAGGCTAAAAATTGCCATTGGGGCTGGCAGAGGGTTGGCGTGGCTTCATCACAGTTGCAACCCCCGAATTCTTCACCGCAATATTAGCTCCAAGTGCATACTACTTGATGATGACTATGAGCCTAAGATTTCTGATTTTGGGTTGGCAAGGCTTATGAATCCAATCGACACCCACCTGAGCACATTCGTCAATGGCGAGTTCGGCGACTTGGGTTATGTAGCTCCTGAGTACACGCACACCCTTGTTGCCACGCCAAAAGGGGATGTCTATAGTTTTGGTGTAGTCTTACTTGAAATGGTCACCGGTGAAGAGCCCACACGTGTATCAAAGGCCCCAGAAAATTTCAAAGGGAGTTTGGTAGATTGGATAACATACCTATCAAACAACTCCATACTTCAAGATGCGGTGGACAAGTCCCTGATCGGAAAGAACAATGACGCCGAGCTGCTTCAAGTTCTGAAGGTCGCCTGTTCCTGCGTGCTTTCTGCTCCAAAGGAAAGACCTACAATGTTTGAGGTGTACCAGCTTCTGAGAGCTGTTGGGGAGAAATACCATTTTAGCGCTGCTGATGATGAACTGGCGCTCCGACCGCAGGATGCAGACTCTAAGAAGCTGGATGAGCTTATTGTGGCGAAATAGACGGGTCTGTATGGTACATTGATGCTCGGTGTTTGTTGTATCTTGTGAATGATCAGGTTGATATGGTAGTAATGTACTATCTGGACTCCTTCAGTAGCGAAACTATCGGAAGCTCAATCAATGCTCATGGTCCTGGAAATAGCATGTTGTTGTAAGATGTGTATGACTTGTGATGTTCACGTTTCTGTACTTGCTCAGTCTGTAGTGCATCTTTGGAATTATGTAACTGGTGTGTGAGACGGACCACCTCACGTTTTTGTAGAAGTACGTAGTTTGCAGTGCTCAGTTTGATGTGCTCTTTAGCAAAAAATATATTTCCTTATGGCCCTTGGAGATAGCATGATTGGACACATATTTTCTTCATTTTTGAGGAAGACACATGCAGCCTGAAACAATTAGCCTATAAACTTAAATGTTACTCCCTCTGTTCACTAACTTCTTTTATCTGAATCGGATGTGTATATACATGTTTTACTGTGTTTGTTCAGTCATTTCAGTCTGTATGTAGTCTATATTGTAATATCCAAAACATCTTATATTGGTGAACGGAGGAAGTAGCAAATTGGAACAACCATGTGTGGTATTAACATTAGGATTTTAGGAACAAGATATGTATGTGCCGTATTTGAGGTACGTAGTGCAGTTTTTCTAGAAGGAAAAAACAATTAGCAATTTTTTTAGGATAATTTTTTTTCAGTTACTCCCTTATTTTCAGAATATTCGAAGTTCTAGATTTGTCCTAAGTTATACATATTTTAGTTTGATCAAGTCTATAGAAAATTTCAGGGGCTGACCCATGAATTATTGGTGAGAACTGGGCTCCAAAACTCGGGGCCCAACTAGTGAAAACGGAGCTTCAAAGCTGAAAAATAGTTGAACTTCAATGGAATGGAGAGAGTACCTTGGATGTAATTCTCTTCCCCGTGAATTATCGACACAATGTGGGTAGCCAAAAAATATACATCTCGTTTGTTCAATATAAAAAGATTAATGGAAAATCAAAATCATGAGTCAAATTGATGACATCACACCATGTAAGGAGATTAGACTTGAAAGTTTGATCCAATCCGTATCTGAGTTTCAAAATAGGCCATTCACGGGCCTAACAACTCGATAAGAATGTGCAATAACACTGGCACACACCCCGCAAAAAAAGTGGCACACAATAAAGTGCGATAACTAACCACCGGAGGCGATGACCCCGCTCTAAGTCTAAACCAGTTAAATATGCCACTAGATAGGTGTTATTTGTGTATGTGTTGTTTTAGTAATACTTGTGTACGTGTTTGAACCAATGAATTTTGCGATGGTTCCAGCAAAACAAAACAAAAAAAAATTGCCGGTGAGGCACGTCTCAGTTCCAGCAAAAGTGGATGCCGGTTCCAGCATGATTTTGTTCCGGCTACAAGCCCTATCACCATGTTGACCCCCCCCCCTGCACCCAGCGCCCAGACGTGTTGGGCTTAGGACCCCCTTGTCGGTTCCATCTTGGGCCACTTTGGCCGGCCCATGACAATCTACGAGGAGCACTCCGCCATGTGCCCCGTCAGTTGTAGCAGATTGCCCGCCACATCGATTGTGACACCGCGGAGATGGATGTAGCAATTACCTTCGCCGGCCGTAGCAAAAGCCGACGCGGTTGCAGTAAAAAGAAGTCATCGCCGCTACATCGGTTGTGACTCGCCGGGGATGGATATAGCAAATTGCCGCCGCCGTAGTGGCAAAAAGCAAACACGGTTGCAGCAAAAAAGTTGCAGCTCGCCTCCCTTCCCTTGCTTAGTTGAAGCTCACGGCCTCGCCGACTGCAACACCCGACCACGGGAGGAAGACGAGGACATGGACAACCATGGTTGCCCAAGTTGCAAGTAGCCGTGGACCATTGCGGGGAATAAATGGTGGCCAATCAGGCTTGCAGCATCCCGGTGTATCACCCCCATCAACCCATCCAGTAGCACAACGGCGAGCACTGACCTTGCAGGAAAAAAGTCGGCAGTCAAAAAATTGTTGTTGGTTGTGAAGATGGTTGGAGAATAGATGTATTCGGTGCTTAGAATAGGGAAGGGTTGCGTGGATGAGAATGCTCGACAAGATAAGAAGAAGGGCAGTGTAGCTTGTGGGGTCCACGACGCAT
The DNA here is from genome assembly GCF_002162155.2 of Triticum dicoccoides. Lineage (NCBI taxonomy): Eukaryota > Viridiplantae > Streptophyta > Magnoliopsida > Poales > Poaceae > Triticum > Triticum dicoccoides. The sequence goes on along the minus strand of NC_041387.1, from coordinate 85,701,288 downwards.
GTGAGTGAGCTGGCAAGCGTCAGATTGACGCGGATCGCATGACTCACGCGCGACCGGGGGAGTTTTCATCCGGTCGGCCGGATCAAATCGTTTACCATCAAACAATCGTAGTGCACAACCATTAGGAGGGATCGCGCGACTTTCGGGTGTGTCACACTCATACGCCCACCGGCCGCACGAACACGACAGCAGGTCCCTTCGTCCGATTGGGAGGGGGGGGTAGAAGTTTATGCAGTTATCCATTCCCCTCCCATGGATTGTGTTCGAGAGTGGCAAAAAAGGAGAGGCCTTGGTCCCAGTGGCGGAGCTAGGATTTAAAACCAGGATGGTCCTTCTGGAAAAAATAATCACACCAATGTGACATGTGAACGTTTCTTGCAATTACCAATACCATATATAAACAGATCAATATAGTCCTACAAACATCGACAAGGTTATTTGCCGAACCGCACAATATTACATATTATGTGTCGATATAGTGTTTTACAAATAATAATTCCCTGGCTACCTCACCTCAGTCTCTGGACAAAGTGAAATCTACATGCCTCTAGACTCTACTCTAGTGAATCCAAGGAGCGCGAAGGGCTAGACGAGCTACCGGGTCTGAACAAATTCATATGTGTGCCATTTTTTTTGTCAAATTTGATGCAAAATAGTCTAAATTAGAGATTCAGAGCAAGTGAGCAAGCATGGGGGATTGGGGTGGATCAGGGGATGTCGTGCCTCTCTAGGAAGAAGGTGATGGGCTTAGCAGTCAACACCTGACTGGATTGGGAGGCTCGGACAGTTCGGCTAACAGGGCGGCCGAGTGCTGCATGCATGTGCGGACAGCAGCCACCGACGGCGGGAGGGCAGGCAGCCCCGCGGGCGTCAGAGCATCTCCAGTCGCGCCCCCAACACGGCCCCCAGGGCGGTGTCTCCGGGCGTCCGGGCGGGCTGACGGCGGATCAAAGTCAGGGCAGTCATCGTGGATTGGGTTGACCCTGTGGGACGCGGGAGCTCCTAACCGGCGCCTTAAGCGCCGGTTCAGGCAGCTGGTGCTCGCATGCCGCACCCCATGGGCCGGCCCACCGCGCGCAGTAGAAGGAAAAAACGTCTCGCAAAAAAAAAGTGCAGATACAGGCTCTCGAACTCATGACTTGCGGCTACAACAAAATAACTGTTTCGCTAACCACTACAGCTTGTGAGGACTAGTGACTACAAATAACGTGAAATATTTATGAACCAATGCATCAGTGCTTTTTATTAGATTTGCGAATTATTTGCAAACAATTTGGAAAAGTTGATTTTTTTTATAAAAAGACTTCATCAAATTTTGAAAAAACATAATGAAATTAGAAAAACAGTTCATTGATGTTTAATCAAAGTTGAGTGAATTAGAAAAAAGTTCATTGATTTTCAAAAAAGCTCATCGAATTTGAAAGAAAAGTTCATCAATTTGAAAAAGTTCATCAAATTAGGAAAAAAGTTCATCTTTCTTTTATCAAAAAGTTCATGGAATTTGAAAAAAGTTCACCGGTTCTGTGAAAAGTTCATCGATTTGAAAAAAACATTCATCAATTTTGAAAAAAGTTCATCAATTCTGAAAAAAGTTCACCGAGTTTGAAAAAAAGTTCATTGGTTTTGAAAAAAAGTATACAAACTTCAAAAAAAAAGTTCACGAATTTCACAAAAACGTTCAGTGTACATCAAAATATGTTCAATGGGTATTTAAATGGTTTTTCAGCGCATATCACAAAATTGTTCAATGTGTAGTTATAAATTGTTCGGATTATATTAAAAAAATGTTCAATATATAAATTTTGTTCATCTTATATCAAAAAAATGTATAATATGTTTTAAATTATTTCAATGTATATCACAAAAATGTTCGCTGTGTAGTTAAAAATTGTTCATCATACACCGAAAAAATGTTCAGTGTATATTTGAAAATCATTCTTCATATATAAATTTTTGTTTATGTTCTCAATAATTGTTCACGTTTTAAAAAGTTCATGGATTTCAAAAATTTATTAATTCGATGAGCTTTTTAAAAAAGTTCAGGGATTACAAAAATAGTTCATCAAATTAAGAAAAAACGTTCATCGATTTTGTAAAAAGTTCACCGATTTTTTTAAAAAAGATCATCAATTTGAAAAAATAAGTTCATCGAAATTGAATATAATTTCATGAAATCTGAAAAATGTTCATCGAAATTCAAAAAATGTTCATCGATTTTGGAAAAGAGTTCATCAAATTTGAAAAAAGTTCACTGATTTTGGAAAATAGTTCATCAAATTTAGAAAAGAGTTCATCAAATTTGGAAAAAGTTCACCGAATTCGAAAGAAGTGCATCGAATTTTTAAAAAAGTTCATCGAATTTGAAAAAAGTTCATCAATATTGGAAAAAAATTCATCCAATTTAGAAAAATGTTCATCAAATTTGTAAAAAAAGTTCTTTGATTTTGAAAAAAGTTCATCGATTTTGGAAAAGTTCATCAATTCGTAAAATAGTTCATTGAAATGAACAAAAGAAGAAGAAAAATCAAACAAAACCCTTCCGAATAAAGAAGAAAAACGAAAAAATAGACATGAAGAAAAGAGTAAAGAATATTTTTTGTACACATGAGCTAGTAGTGGTGGGGTGGTTGGTGTATGGTGCGAAGGAAGAGGAGGTCGCGGGTTCGATTTTTGCCCGACGCGTTTGTTTTTTGTGATTTACAGCAGAAAAGGAAGAGACGATGGGCCGGCCCAAAGAAGACGCATGAAGGAGGGAGAGGTGTGCGCCCGTTTGCGCGGATGCCTATAGCGGGCGCAACAGGCGCCGTTTAGGGAATGCCGTGGGACGCTGCGTTACAAGAAGACGAGCAGCGTAGTTGTTTGCTGGGCTTCTTTTTTCCAGGCCCATCTCCTAATAACCTATACTATATAGGCCAACCCAAAATCCCAGGCTGGGCTGCGGCCCATCCTATCCACCCTGTAGCTCCGCCCCTGATTGATCCCTCGCTCTGCCGCCAGTAGGATCTGTAGTCTCTTCCCTCACCAGCGTTGGGAGAGTGGAGCGATCTCGGATCCGTGCCCTAGGTGTGTAGATAGTAGGTTAGGGTTCTCAACATGGTCATGGTGGTGGTGACGGCAACACAGGGGAATAAATGTCTCGAAGCTTCTCCCCACCTTGGCGAGGTCACTTGTGGCGTGGCCGACAAGCTTCTGGCAGTTGGTGTTTGTCGATCCGACAAGCTGTTGTGCTCCAGGCGTGGACGTCATGGCGGAGGCGACGATTACGTTATTGGGATTCCGTTCCTTCGCTCCATCTTTGTTGCAGCGAGGGTGGCTATGGCTTTGCTGTGGTGCTCGTGGGGAGGGTGTAGTGGCGGACCGGCGTCCGGTGTCGGGAGCGGCCGCTGTCTGTTTAGGAGGTGGTGTTGCGCCGGTTTGACGTCTTCGGCTTTGACATCTTCGACATATCCATCATTTTCTTTCTCAGGGCGCTGGCCCTTTAGGGCCTTTGTCTTGATGACTTTGTGTCCGCCTTAACAAATAAGTCAGCCCGGCCCAGCGACGGAGGGCAGCGGCGGCGCGCCATCGGCACATTCTGGTGGAAGAGAGTAAATTGCAAAAAAACACCATAATTGTGCAAATGTCATCAAACACCCACCAAAATGTATGTTTTCTGGTGGGTTTTTTCTGAAGCATTGAAAACTTCGACCCAATTGTGGTGTTTTTTTTTTTTGCAACTTACTCCTGATTTTGCAGGTTTTATGTTGTAATTTCTTTTTTTAGGGGGTGCTTTGTAATGTGTGAAGTTGATGAATGAACCGAGGGTTTTTCGCAAGGGAAAAGCTTACCTTCAGCCGACTGATGCACGCGCGAGCGTCCGCCGCTTGCATAGCCGTCAGATCAATCCTGATCAAGCGGCCACACTGGCCACAAGTCAGTCCTGTGCAGCCAGTCTTTTTCTTGCATTAAGGGTCCTGTTTCACTAGATTTCTGCAACACAGGACTTGTTTCAGAAAGAAAGAAAAAACCGATTCGGTGGTGAAGTTTTTTTTTTCTATAACTGGGGTCTTGTTTCAAAATATTCCTACTACATATCTTTTGTTTCAGAAAGAAAAAAAGTTTCAGTTGTGAAGGGCTTTTTCTGTGACAAGGGTCTTGTTTGAAAACATAGCCCGAGTTAAAGCGCCGCAGGAGCGCCCGACATTAGAGAGAGAGTGATCAGACATTGCAACATGAGGCATGTTTCAGAAACATAACTCTGGTTGCAGAAAACGCCGAAGAAGCGCCGGGTGTGAGAGGCCGTTGCCGTCGTGCTTGATTGGAGCTAGCAGCTTCTTGCGGGGCTGAGACGGAGGAGGAGCAGCAACTCCGGCGAGCACGGCAAGGACTAGTTCCTCCGATGCGCCGGCGGCAGCGATTTTGTGGTGGCGCCGGGCTGGGAGCAGCTGTGTCAGGACGGCGGACAGGGGAATCTGTTTTCGAAACTGAGCGGTTGTTGTAGGAAGTAAGAAGGTGGTCACGCGGGTGGTGGTTAGATCCGACGACTGTCAGAGCGCTGATCCAACAGAGCTTCATACGGCGGATGTTTTTAATATGTCCACCGGCGGACGCGTAGCGGTTCCCTTTTCGCAACGCAACCGCCATGAAAGAAAGAAAAAAAAGGCCGTCAGGCCCCAAACAGCGTTGGCGTTTTGGAAACGCGGGCGGCAAGCCAACCAAAGTTCGCGGCCTTGCGCGTGTGGCGTGTGCTGTGCCTAGGCCTAGGGCGTAGCTTCGAATTGAATTTGAATTTGAATCCGACTCCAATCAGGGCCGCTCCTGCGTATATTTCCATCCATCCATCCACCTCCCCTCCCCCGTCGATCCACCGCTTCCATCTTCCTCGCATCCATCGCGCGCGCACCCCTTCTCCAGCAACCCAAGCTGTTCGTCCGTCGAGGTAGCGCGACGGCGATGGCCGCGCGCAAGCGATCTGCTGCTGCTGCCGCCCTCGGCGCCGGCCACCCCACCACGGCCCAAGGATCGCCGACGCGCTGCAAGAGGAGCCGCACCAACAACATCAGGAGCACTGCGGAGTACGAGGAGGAGACATGCCTCGGCGATGGCGGCTTCGGCTGCGTCCTCCGGGCGCGCCACCGCGCCACCGGCAAGATCGTCGCCATCAAGTACCTCAACTGGGCGGACGGGTCCGCGGAGGCCCCCGACCCCGCCGAGCTTCTGCGGGAGGCCGGATTCCTCGAGGCCTGCGGCGGGAACCCGTACGTCGTCGGCTTCGAGGGCGTGGTGCGCGACCCGGACAACGGCGCCTACGGCCTCGTCATGGAGCACGTCGCCGCGCCGACCCTCCAGAAGCTCCTGTGGGACGGGCGCCGCGGCCCGCCGCTCCCGGAGTCCACGGTGCGCGCCGTCATGTGGAAGCTCTTCGCCGGTGCCAAGAAGATGCTCGACCGCCACGTCGTCCACCGCGACATCAAGCCGGCCAACATCCTCGTCGGCCAAGGCGGGGAACTCGTCAAAATCTGCGACTTTGGGCTGGCGATCTCCTTGTCCGAGCTGCCACCCTACACCCAGGCCGGCACGGCGTTCTACTTGGCGCCCGAGATGCTCCTGGGGAAGGAAGACTACGACGCGCTCGTCGACACGTGGTCTCTCGGCTGCGTCATGGCCGAGATGCTCACCGGCAAGACGCTGTTCCTCGGCGACGATGATGATGACGACGACACAAACAATGAGATCATCCAGCTCTGGAGCATCTTCCGCTTGCTCGGGACGCCGGACGAGAGGACGTGGCCGGAGTTCACCTCGTTGCCGCACACCGCCAAGGCGCTACGACTCCTACCGCCGGGGCACAAGCAGAACAAGCTGCGGGATCTGTTCCCTCGAGAGAAGCTGTCCGACGAAGGATTCCAGGTGTTGCAAGGCCTCCTCACGTGCAACCCCGACAAGCGACTGACGGCGGCCGCCGCGCTCAAGCACCGATGGTTTGCCGATCCTCGTCCTGCCGCCGCCGCCGCCGCCGCAAAGGTCGGCGGTTTGTCGTTTCCGGTAAAGAAGGCGCCAAGATCAAGTTCATCCCGCCGGCCATGCCACAGAAGAATCTACTCAAAATTCCGCTCGCCGTGTGGAACGCAGCACAACAAGTGTAATTGAACTCTCCAGATGTAACTGTGATTGGATGAGCCATCTATGTAAATTGCTTCGATGGCCATCAAGCAGTAGTTGATCATTGGCGCCATGATCGCCAGATCGCCCACTAATTAGTGTTGGCCTGCTTCTCTGAATTTGCATGTGTCATTGTGCACACGTTTGTGTAATTGTGACGTAGTGTTGAGAGATCCATTAGACATTGATGACATGTTGTTTACAGATGCTCTGTTGTTATTGAGTTCTAGTGCACAATTTGTGCGGTTTTTCCAAAATCCTCTACTGATGATAAATATGTAGAGTACAAATGCTCTAAGCAACAGAAATCCCGAGTGATGGATGAATCGATGTTCAAAAATGTCCTGCTGGTGCAGATTTCATGAGAGCTTATAGATTTGAGAATGGTACTAGTAGTCTAGTACAGCAATTGGACTTGTTCATGTAGTTCAGTGTATGTGTTTTCACCATCTTTGTCGAAAAAGTCTTTTGCCCCGCTTTATATATAATGCACCGATCACAACAAGCACCAAGTACAAACACACGTCACCGCAACACACGCACACACCCAGGACAAGATACATAGGCGCTGAGCGCAGCAACACCACCCCTAACACTACCACCACGAAGAGATGAAGCTACATATGACGGACCATGTGCTTCAAGGCGGCGCCTTCAGGAAGGGTACGACACCGGAGCGCCACCACTGCCCGATCCAAGGATCAGAGTTTCCCCTGGAGCCACATGATGGGCAATGAGAGCCGCGACGACGCCTTCAAGAAGGGAACGATATCCGCCGTCGTCGATCCGTCCGAAGATAGAGCAGGTTTTCACCTCGGCCAACACTCACCGCCACCGAACGCCACACCCCGGCAACCACGCTGCCCACACGACCATGATGACCGGGCAACACCAAGGCACGGGCTTTGCCCAAGAGCACCGCGCTACCACCACCAGGGCCGCCGCCCCGGCATCCAAGACCTTGACACCATCTCACCCGAGACCCGCCACAACCCCAACTAAAGAGACGAGCGGAAAGGTCCCACCTTTCGCACCCCTGGGCGACCCCAGCGTCGAGACCCAAAAGGTCGGCCAGAACTGGCATCCACCGGCCCGTCCTGCTGCCCCGTGCGCGAGACGAGCTTGGTCCTGCAGCACCGAAAAGGGGACGAGGTCAGTCCTGCTGCACCGTGCGCGAGACGAGCTCAGTCCGGCTGCATCGTGCGCGAGACGAGCTCGGTCCTGCAGCACCGGACGTGAGACGAGCAGTAGACCACAACTAGGAGAGGACCAGCCCTTTGATGGGAGTAATGCCCGGGCGACGAGGAGATGGGGCGAAGGCCGAGACGGCCCGAACACAGACGAGCCGACACCGGAGAAGCCGGCCGCCGCCGCGGGCAGATCCGTCAACCACCGTGAAGCCGCCATGACACCGGGAGAGCACCACCGTCGGACCTCCCCACGCCCAGGCCCACGGCCGAAGCAGCGGCCACGCCCGGCCGCTACCCTACCCGCGTCGCCCGGCGAGCTCCAAGCGCCGAAGCCGCCGGGCACGCACCACCTGTTCCACCCGCCGCCGGCCGGCCCCCAACGCCAGATCCGACCGGATCCAGCAAGAGACCGGCCGCGCGCACACACCCCCGCGTCTCCACGCCCCGGCCAGGTCCAGCTGGTGTCCAGCCACCCCACCGGAGAGGAAGAGCCCCGGCTGCAGCACCACCACCTTAGAGGGGCCGCCGGTCGCCCCTGCAGCAGCCAACCGCCAGCACCCGCCGGCTCTGGGCAGGGGGCGCCAAATCCGCCGCCAGCACGCCCCCGGGCCTCCAGAGCCCCACGAGCCGAGGTGGAGGGGGGAGGAGGAGAGGAGGCGACGCCGGCATGACACCAGGGAGCGAGGCGGAGGAGGGAAGCCGGAACAGAGGCAAGCCCGCGCCCGATGCCACCGAGCAGGGGAGGCCGCCCCGCAACATCCGCCACCCGCGCGAGGGAGAGAGCCGCCCCGCCGCCGCCTGCGCCACGCGGCCTTTGGCCGGCGACGCCACCGGCGGCGGCGAGGGAGGGGGGAAGGGGCGGAGGGACGGGGGCGGCGGCGCTAGGGTTCCCTCCCAGGGGTGCCCGCCGGAGCGCCTCGGGAGGGGAGGGCACTAGAAAATCTTCACCATCTTTTTCATATGCAAATTTCGTTGCGGTGAAATATTACCTTAGAGTGCAAATAAAGATGTTTCGGGTCTGCACTCTTCAATTGGAACCGTGGCCACTGTGCAGAACATACTTATGCGGTGCTCATCAGTGAAAGTTGATATTTGCTTGGTCGCCATTCATCCATTGCTTTTGGTCAGTGGAGAACATACTTAACTCCAAGAAGCTTGCGCCGGCTGAAATTGGTGCACATTCATCCATTGCTTTTGGACAGTGGTCACCCATCACTCACCAGCAGACAGAATGGCATGACCACTGCTCCAGCTCCTGCTCATCGTCACCGCCGCGGCAGCGGTGTGCTCAGGAACGACGACCGGCGCCGGAGCAGTTCCACGCGATGCTGTTCACGAACCTGACCAACGCCCTCGGGAGAGCTTCGGCTCTTGCCTCTTGCCTCTTGCCTCTCGCCCAAGTCATAAGTCGCATGCGCACCCCGCACGCGGACGAATGCTTACTTCTTGTATATATAGAGATGGGGGCATATGGTGGAGAGAACAACTAGAGGGTGCAGTTAGCTGCGTGGTCCACGGGCAAAGACAAGGTCATGTCATAGATTGATGAGGTGGCGCAAGCTAGATCCTCCCACACTGAGCTGATGGTTATCCCTTGACACACATTCATTGATTTACATGAAAGACCATTAAGTGGTTGCTCTTGTTGCCCATGCCGCTGACGTCCGTCCAATATTATTTAGTGTGTACTTAAAGCTCCAATGCCACAAACATAATAAACGCTTCGTTACTTGTAGCACTATCAGTGGATGGATCGAGACCGGAGTAACTAATTACCCTGCAAAAATATAAAACTAATTACTCATCCTGTTTTCATATCATACTCCCTCTCTCTCAGTTTACAGGGTATGCGCCTATCCCTAAGTCGTCAATTTGATCACTCTAATACAAGTTATATATTACAAAAAATATACCAATATAAACTATAGATGTACTATTTTCAAAAGGTATAATTTTTGTGTTATATAATTTATATTAGAGTGATAAAATTGGCAATCTAGATATACGCGTAGGACATGTAAAATGAAACAGAGGGAGTAGATAGATTAGATAGATAGATAAGCACTCACATTCTGAATCCGTTGTGATAACAAGCTCTTCCGGCTCACCGATGACAGCCGAGACGCATACCCATTGCTCTAGTTGTAGCTCTCATGACACATAATACTACTAGACTAGATTATGTGTAAAGTTGAGCTATTTTTGCTGGATGGATGGAACTATGTCTTTTGCTTTTTAGATTTATTATATTTGAAATTTAAGGATCGTTCCATTATGATATCAATTATAGGACGGTACTAAAACAGACCTGAAAAATAAATGCCATGGTTCAACTAAAAAAAATTATAAACATTGAAAGCAAGCGCCCAAAGTCTACAGAATGAGATATGAACTTGTACTCTCTGGCCAAAATATAGATGTAGTTCATTCTGGAAGATTCGGACAACATTCTCATGCCACTCACCTGTCATCTTGTTTTGATCTCTCCTGATGATGCTTTGCCATTTCATTTGCATTCGAATTCTATCAAAAAAGGAATCAAATCGATGGATTGCGCACTATTTAAATCCAAATGGACCTGTAGAAAAACTTGGATCTAGACTGGTTCCATTGCTGCATACAAGCACACACTAACTTCATGCATGTCGATTCTGAAATTCACATTATGCACATTCAGTTTGAAATGTGGCTCATCCTGATTGAACAATTTGCAGATATAATCAACAAGTCCCCAATTGAGGGAACTTTCTCGCCGTCACCCGACGTGTTCATTGCATTGCAAAAGTCCAAGTGGTTGGGAATAACAACATGAACAGGGACTGGAAATTGAAGTAGGCCACCAGCCAAGAAACTAATCCATTTTTATCTTACATACAAAATCAGCAATCAGTGGCCATATCATTTAGCACACTCCCATAGCTACCAACCAACAAAGAAAAACACAATAATGCCTCCACATCTCGGCTCTTTGGTGCCTTGCCACTCTTGGGGGTAACGACATCGGCATCATCAATCTCTCACTGCCATGCATCATCTGCATCTGAAGTGCAACACATCCAGCAAGTCAAGAACACCACAAATCGAACAGAACAAGACAGAGGTATTGATCCCATGTAATGTTCAAAGGACCAAGTCATGTCTCTAATAAACACAACACAAGACAGAGGTGAAGGTGCATGCCGACAAAAAAAATGAAGTGAAGGAAGGTCTTTGTAGAATGTAATACTACTACATATCCAGGGGAGATAAAGACTATGCAGGGCATATACACTTGGCAAGATCACAACTCCAAAACAGTTTAAGCAATATCACTTGTTGAAATCTCTAGAAAGACAAATATTTAGAAACGGAGGGGAGTACACATTAGCAACTAGAAAGAACAGAAGGTTTCAGTACCACAATTCAAACTCTAGAAATCAGGAGGTAAAACAAAGTGTATATCATGTTCTTGACTCTAGAAATACATGTAACAGCCAAGGGAGCAACCAAATCATCATCTGATTCTAAACAATCAAGTACATGTAAATAGTCTAGAGGAGGAACTAAGCAACCGGTAGCCAACTAAGAAGAACAAATATGTGGTGCAAGCAACAAGAAATTCCCAATTAGATTAGATGAATAGGCTTGTGTGCGTGCATGTGAAATTGAACATAGCATGTGGGAAGTAGGAACATAGCCGAACACAAGCATTACAAAAACAATTAGTATTCACCATTGGCATAGGGGTAAATCATGCTATTTAGTGAATCCAGTCCAAACATGCACATCACGTAATGAGATCATCTACTACAAAGATAATCCAACAGGCACACACAGTGATATCATGTAACCTATAGTGCGAATTAGAACTTATTTAGTGAATCAATAGACATTCACAATACCAAGGAAAGCATACAATTGCAGTTCTGAACGACTTGATGACAGAAGAAGCACAGCTAGAAGAGGAAACAAATAGAACATCCTAACAATTCTTGCCTTTATACAAACTGAGCACACCAACTCCTTATTTGGAGCAGAGGAAGACTATAGCCAGATGTCCAAGCACAAACAGAACCCTAGAAACTGCACCAGCACGATAGCCAGAGATGTGCATGAAGAAAAAGGAGAAGACATGGTGCTAACCAAAAGGAACCAGATAAGAGGCCGCCGCCTCCGTGGTTTGGAGCTCGCACCATCCTAGGTGAGTCTTTGATAACCAGTCATGTGTGTTTACCTGCAGAAAAAGAAGTGTGCGAATGTAAGAAACTGGATCAACATGCAGATAAACACTGGGAAACAACTACACACACATAAGCTCCATTGCTGCAGTAGAAACATTGACACGAGTCAGTATGAACGATGCTTGATGGATTTGCAATCACTTCATTTCTACAAGTCTAGCAATCAAAGATCACTTCATTTCTACAAGTTGCACAGCCAAAATGCCAAACCACAAATTCTTCATACGTCTTGGACAAGAACAAGGTGTCCAGGAAAAAAAAGAGATGATGATCGGATTCATGGAGCACCTGGCACACCAAGATCATCTCATCTAGTATAGTAAACAACTAGAAACAACTAAGTTGCAGTGCCCCAGCTCGAGCTCGATGGCTGAGAGCACACTAACGAACATCACTTTTGGTTTGCTAGGACCAGCTCATAAATCGGCCATAGCTACAGTACTAGTTCCATATCAGGAAAAACACAAATTTTACTCGGTACTACCTACTTGGTGTTGGGGAACGTTGCAGAAAAAAAAATTCCTACGGTTTCACCAAGATCAATCTATGAGTTCATCTAGCAACGACAGAGAAGAGTGCATCTACATACCCTTGTAGATCGAGCGGAAGCGTTCAAGAGAACGGGGTTGAGGGAGTCGTACTTGTCATGATCCAAATCACCGGAGATCCTAGCGCCGAACGGACGGCACCTCCGCGTTCAACACACGTACGGTCAGCGTGACGTCTCCTCCTTCTTGATCCAGCAAGGGGGAAGGAGAGGTTGATGAAGATCCAGCAGCACGACGGCGTGGTGGTGGATGCAGCAGGGATCCCGGCAGGGCTTCCCCAAGCGTTTGCGGGAGGGAGAGGTGTAGCAAGGTGGAAGGGAGGCGCCAAGTGCAAGGGTGCGGCTGTCCTCCCTCCCCTCTCTTTATATAGGGACCCTTGGGGGGGCGCCGGCCCTAGGAGATTGAATCTCCAAGGGGGGTGGCGGCCAAGGGGGTGCCTTGCCCCCCAAGGCAAGTGGAGGCGCCCCCTCCCCTAGGGTTCCCAACCCTAGGCGCAGGGGGGGCCCAAGGGGGGGAGCACCAGCCCACCAGGGGCTGGTTCCCCTCCCACTTCAGCCCATGGGGCCCTCCGGGATGGGTGGCCCCACCCCGTGGACCCCTGGGACCCTTCCGGTGGTCCCGGTACAATACCGGTGACCCCCGAAACTTTCCCGATGGGCGAAACTCGACTTCCCATATATAATTTTTTACATCCGGACCATTCTGGAACTCCTCGTGATGTCCAGGATCTCATCCGGGACTCCGAACAACTTTTGGTTTGCTGCATACAAATATCTCTACAACCCTAGCATCACAGAACCTTAAGTGTGTAGACCCTACGGGTTCGGGAGACACGTAGACATGACCGAGACGGCTCTCCGGTCAATAACCAACAGCGGGATCTGGATACCCATGTTGGCTCCCACATGCTCCTCGATGATCTCATCGGATGAACCACGATGTCGAGGATTCAAGCAACCCCGTATACAATTCCCTTTGTCAATCGGTATGTTACTTGCCCGAGATTCGATCGTCGGTATCCCAATACCCAGTTCAATCTCGTTACCGGCAAGTCACTTTACTCGTACCGCAATGCATGATCACATGACCAGACACTTGCTCACTTTGAGCTCATTATGATGATGCATTACCGAGTGGGCCCAGAGATACCTCTCCGTCATACGGAGTGACAAATCCCAGTCTCGATCCGTGTCAACCCAACAGACACTTTTGGAGATACCCGTAGTATACCTTTATAGTCACCCAGTTACGTTGTGACGTTTGGTACACCCAAAGCACTCCTACAGTATCCGGGAGTTACACGATCTCATGGTCTAAGGAAAAGATACTTGACACTGGAAAAGCTCTAGCAAACAAACTACACGATCGTGTGCTATGCTTAGGATTGGGTCTTGTCCATCACATCATTCTCCTAATGATGTGATCTCGTTATCAATGACATCCAATGTCCATAGTCAGGAAACCATGACTATATGTTGATCAACGAGCTAGTCAACTAGAGGCTCACTAGGGACATGTTGTGGTCTATATATTCACACGTGTATTACGATTTCTGGATAATACAATTATAGCATGAATAAAAGACAATTATCATGAACAAGGAAATATAATAATAATCCTTTTATTATTGCCTCTAGGGCATATTTCCAACAGTCTCCCACTTGCACTAGAGCCAATAATCTAGTTACATTGTGATGAATCGAACACCCGTAGAGTTCTGGTGTTGATCATGTTTTTCTCGTGGAAGAGGTTTAGTCAATGGATCTGCGACATTCAGATCCGTATGTACTTTGCAAATATCTATGTCTCCATCTTGAACATTTTCACGGATGGATTTGAAATGACGCTTGATGTGCCTGGTCTTCTTGTGAAACCTGGGCTCCTTGGCAAGGGCAATAGCTCCAGTGTTGTCACAGAAGAGAGTGATCGGCCCCGACGCATTGGGTATGACTCCTAGGTCGGTGATGAACTCCTTCATCCATATTGCTTCATGCGCTGCCTCCGAGGCTGCCATGTACTCCGCTTCACATGTAGATCCCGCCACGACGCTCTGCTTGCAACTGCACCAGCTTACCGCTCCACGATTCAACATATACACGTATCCGGTTTGTGACTTAGAGTCATACAGATCTATGTCGAAGCTAGCATCAACGTAACCCTTTACGACGAGCTCTTCGTCACCTCCATAAACGAGAAACATGTCCTTTGTCCTTTTCAAGTACTTCAGGATATTCTTGACTGCTGTCCAGTGTTCCTTGCCGGGATTACTTTGGTACCTTCCTACCAAACTTACGGCAAGGTTTACATCAGGTCTGGTACACAGCATGGCATACATAATAGATCCTATGGTTGAGGCATAGGGGATGACACTCATCTCTTCTTTATCTTCTGCCGTGGTCGGGCATTGAGCCGAGCTCAATCTCACACCTTAGAATACAGGCAAGAACCCTTTCTTGGACTGATCCATATTGAACTTCTTCAATATCTTATCAAGGTATGTGCTTTGTGAAAGACCTATGAGGCGTCTCGATCTATCCCTATAGATCTTGATGCCTAATATGTAAGCAGCTTCTCCAAGATCCTTCATTAAAAAACACTTATTCAAGTAGGCCTTAATGTTGTCCAAAAGTTCTATATCATTTCCCATCAAAAGTATGTCATCTACATATAATATGAGAAATGCTACATAGCTTCCCCTCACTTTCTTGTAAACGCAGGCTTCTCCATAAGTCTGCATAAACCCAAACGCTTTGATCATCTCATAAAAGCGAATGTTCCAACTCCGAGATGCTTGCACCAGCCCATAAATGGATCGTTGGAGCTTGCATGCCTTGTTAGCATTCTTAGGATCGACAAAACCTTCCGGCTGCATCATATACAGTTCTTCCTTAAGATAGCCGTTAAGGAATGCCGTTTTGACGTCCATCTTTCATATCTCATAATCATAGTATGCGGCAATTGCTAACATGATTCGGACGGACTTCAGCTTCGCTACGGGAGAGAAAGTCTCATCGTAGTCAACCCCTTGAACTTGCTGATAACCCTTATCGACAAGTCGAGCTTTATAGATGGTAACATTACCATCCGCGTCTGTCTTCTTCTTAAAGATCCATTTGTTTTCTATCGCTCGTCGATCATCGGGCAAGTCTGTCAAAGTCCATACTTTGTTTTCATACATGGATTCTATCTCGGATTGCATGGCTTCAAGCCATTTGTTGGAATCTGGGCCCGCCATTGCTTCTTCATAGTTCGAAGGTTCACCGTTGTCTAACAACATGATTTCCAGGACAGGGTTGCCATACCACTCTGGCATGAACGTGTCCTTGTGGACCTACGAAGTTCAGTAGCAACTTCATCCAAAGTACCTTGATCATCATCATTAATTTCCTCTCCAGTCGGTGTAGGCACCACAGGAACATTTTCCTGAGCTGCACTACTTTCCGGTTCAAGAGGTAGTACTTCATCGAGTTCTACTTTCCTCCCACTTACTCCTTTCGATAGAAACTCTTTTTCCAGAAAGGATCCGTTCTTGGCAACAAAGATCTTGCCTTTGGATCTAAGGTAGAAGGTATACCCAATGGTTTCCTTAGGGTATCCTATGAAGACGCATTTTTCCGACTTGGGTTCGAGCTTTTCAGGTTGAAGTTTCTTGACATAAGCATCGCATCCCCAAACTTTTAGAAACGACAGCTTAGGTTTCTTCCCAAACTATAATTCATACGGTGTCGTCTCAACGGATTTAGACGGAGCCCTATTTAAAGTGAATGTAGCTGTCTCTGGAGCGTATCCCCAAAATGATAGCGGTAAATCGGTAAGAGACATCATAGATCGCACCATATCCAATAGAGTGCGATTACGACGTTCGAACACACCATTACGCTGAGGTGTTCCAGGCGGTGTGAGTTGTGAAACGATTCCACATTTTCTTAAGTGCGTACCAAATTCGTGACTTAAATATTCTCCTCCACGATCTGATCGCAAGAACTTTATCTTTCGGTCACGTTGATTCTCTACCTCATTCTGAAATTCCTTGAACTTTTCAAAGGTCACAGACTTGTGTTTCATCAAGTAGACATACCCATATCTACTTAAGTCATTAGTGAGAGTGAGAACATAACGATATCCTCCGCGAGCCTCAACGCTCATTGGACCGCACACATCAGTATGTATGATTTCCAATAAGTTGGTTGCTCGCTCCATTGTTCCGGAGAACGGAGTCTTTGCTCATTTTGCCCATGAGGCATGGTTCGCATGTTTCAAATGATTCATAATCGAGAGACTCTAAGGGTGTGTTTGGTAGGGTGTATGAAGGGTGCATGAGCCCAAGAGTTCCCTTCTCGACCCACTTTTGGGTGTTTGTTAGAGTGTATGGAGGGTGCATGGGTCCACACTAGCTTAGCACAAATACACTAGAAGCATGCATGAAGAAAGCATGCATGAAGAGGGGTGTTGAGTTAAGCATGCATGAAGAGGGAACAACTATGCTGAGACGGGAACGCAACCAAACACACCCTAAGAGTCCATCTGCATGGAGCTTCTTCATGCGCTTGACACCAATGTGACCAAGGCGGCAGTGCCACAAGTATGTGGGACCATCGTTATCAACTTTACATCTTTTGGTATTCACACTATGAATATGTGTAACATTACATTCGAGATTCATTAAGAATAAACCATTGACCATCGGGGCATGACCATAAAACATATCTCTCATATAAATAGAACAACCATTATTCTCGGATTTAAATGAGTAGCCATCTCATATTAAACGAGATCCAGATACAATGTTCATGCTCAAACTTGGCACTAAATAACAATTATTGAGGTTTAAAACTAATCCCGTGGGTAAATATGTTGGGGAACGTAGTAATTTCAAAATTTTCCTACGCACACGCAAGATCATGGTGATGGCATAGCAACGAGAGGGGAGAGTGTTGTCCACGTACCCTCGTAGACCGTAAGCGGAAGCGTTATGACAACGCGGTTGATGTAGTCGTACGTCTTCATGATCCGACCGATCCAAGTACCGAACGTACGGCACCTCCGAGTTCAGCACACGTTCAGCTCGATGACGATCCCCGGGCTCCGATCCAGCAAAGCTTCGGGGATGAGTTCCGTCAGCACGACGGCGTGGTGACGATGATGTTCTACCGGCGCAGGGCTTCGCCTAAACTCCGCGATGATATGACCGAGGTGGAATATGATGGAGGGGGGCACCGCACACGGCTAAGGAACGATCCGTAGATCAACTTGTGTGTCTATGGGGTGCCCCCTGCCCCCGTATATAAAGGAGGGAGGGGGGAGGCCGGCCGGCCCTTGTTGGGCGCGCCAGGAGGAGGAGTCCTCCTCCTAGTAGGAGTAGGACTCCTCCTTTCCTACTCCTACTAGGAGGGGAAGGAAGGGGAAGAGGAGGGGAAGGAAGGGGAAGAGGAGGGGAAGGAAAGAGGGGGGCGCTGCCCCCCTTCCTAGTCCAATTCGGACCAGAGGGAGAGGGGGCGCGCGGCCTTTCCTGGCCGCCCCTCTCTCTTCCCACCAAGGCCCACGTGGCCCATTAACTCTCCGGGAGGGGTTCCGGTAACCCTCCGGCACTCCGGTTTTCTCCGAAATCACCCGGAACACTTCCGGTGTCCGAATATAGTCGTACAATATATCAATCTTTATGTCTCGACCATTTCGAGACTCCTCGTCATGTCCGTGATCACATCCGAGACTCCGAACAAACTTCGGTACATCAAAACTTGTAAACTCATAATAAAACTGTCATCGTAACGTTAAGCGTGCGGACCCTACGGGTTCGAGAACTATGTAGACATGACCTAGAACTATTCTCGGTCAATAACCAATAGCGGAACCTAGATGCCCATATTGGTTCCTACATATTCTACGAAGATCTTTATCGGTCAAACCGCATAACAACATACGTTGTTCCCTTTGTCATCGATATGTTACTTGCCCGAGATTTGATCGTCAGTATCCAATACAGTTCAATCTCGTTACCGGCAAGTCTCTTTACTCGTTCTGTAACACATCATCTTATAACTAACTCATTAGTTATAATGCTTGCAAGGCTTAGGTGATGAGTATTACCGAGAGGGCCCAGAGATACCTCTCTGAGAATCGGAGTGACAAAACCTAATCTCGAATTATGCCAACTCAACATGTACCTTCGGAAACACCTATAGAGCACATTTATAATCACCCAGTTACGTTGTGACGTTTGGTAGCACACAAAGTGTTCTTCCGGTAAACGGGAGTTGCACAATCTCATAGTTGCAGGAACTTTGTATAAGTCATGAAGAAAGCAATAGCAACATACTAAACGATCAAGTGCTAGGCTAACGGAATGGGTCATGTCAATCACATCATTCTCCTAATGATGTGATCCCATTAATCAAATGACAACACATGTCTATAGTTAGGAAACATAACCATCTTTGATTAATGAGCTAGTCAAGTAGAGGCATACTAGTGACTTTATGTATGTCTATGTATTCACACGTGTATCATGTTTCCGGTTAATACAATTCTAGCATGAATAATAAACATTTATCATGATATGAGGAAATAAATAATAAATTTATTATTGCCTCTAGGGCATATTTCCTTCAGTCTCCCACTTGCACTAGAGTCAATAATCTAGATTACATAGTAATGATTCTAACACCCATGGAGTCTTGGTGCTGATCATGTTTTGGTCGTGAGAGAGGCTTAGTCAACGGGTTTGCAACATTCAGATCCGTATGTATCTTGCAAATCTCTATGTCTCCCACTTGGACTTGGTCCCGGATGGAATTGAAGCGTCTCTTGATGTGCTTGGTCCTCTTGTGAAATCTGGATTCCTTTGCCAAGGCAATTGCACCAGTATTGTCACAAAAGATTTTCATTGGTCCCGGTGCACTAGGTATGACACCTAGATCGTAAATGAACTCCTTCATCCAGACTCCTTCATTTGCTGCTTCCAAAGCAGCTATGTACTCCGCTTCACATGTAGATCCCGCTACGACGCTTTGTTTAGAACTGCACCAACTTACAGCTCCACCGTTTAATAAAAACATGTATCCGGTTTGCGATTTAGAATCGTCCGGATCAGTGTCAAAGCTTGCATCGACGTAACCGTTTACGACTAGCTCTTTGTCACCTCCATATATGAGAAACATATCCTTAGTCCTTTTCAGGTATTTCAGGATGTTCTTGACCGCTGTCCAGTGATCCACTCCTGGATTACTTTGGTACCTTCCTGCCAAGCTTATTGCTAAGCATACGTAAGGTCTGATACACAGCATTGCATACATGATAGAGCCTATGGCTGAAGCATAGGGAACATTTTTCATTTTCTCTCTATCTTCTGCTGTGGTCGGGCATTGAGTTTGACTCAACTTCACACCTTGTAGCACAGGCAAGAATCCTTTCTTTGCCTGATCCATTTTGAACTTTTTCAAATTTTTGTCAAGGTATGTGCTTTGTGAAAATCCTATTAAGCGTCTTGATCTATCTCTATAGATCTTGATGCCCAATATGTAAGCAGCTTCACCGAGGTCTTTCATTGAAAAACTTTTATTCAAGTATCCTTTTATGCTATCCAGAAATTCTATATCATTTCCAATTAATAATATGTCATCTACATATAAAATTAGAAATGCTACAGAGCTCCCACTCACTTTCTTGTAAATACAGGCTTCTCCAAAAGTCTGTATAAAACCATATGCTTTGATCACACTATCAAAGCGTTTATTCCAACTCCGAGATGCTTGCACCAGTCCATAAATGGAACGCTGGAGCTTGCACACTTTGTCAGCACCTTTTGGATCAACAAAACCTTCTGGCTGCATCATATACAACTCTTCTTCTAGAAATCCATTCAAGAATGCAGTCTTGACATCCATTTGCCAAATTTCGTAATCATGAGATGCAGCAATAGCTAACATGATCCGGACGGACTTAAGCATCGCTACGGGTGAGAAAGTCTCATCGTAGTCAACCCCTTGAACTTGTCGAAAACCTTTTGCAACAAGTCGAGCTTTATAGACAGTTATATTACCATCAGCGTCAGTCTTCTTCTTAAAGATCCATTTATTCTCAATGGCTTGCCGATCATCGGGCAAGTCAACCAAAGTCCATACTTTGTTTTCATACATGGATCCCATCTCAGATTTCATGGCTTCTAGCCATTTTGCGGAATCCGGACTCATCATCGCTTCCTCATAGTTCGTAGGTTCATCATGGTCAAGTAACATGACTTCCAGAATAGGATTACCGTACCACTCTAGTGCGGATCTTACTCTGGTAGACCTACGAGGTTCAGTAAACTTGATCTGAAGTTTCATGATCATTATCATTAGCTTCCTCACTAATTGGTGTAGTTGTCACAGGAACTGGTTCTCGTGATGAACTACTTTCCAATAAGGGAGTAGATACAGTTATCTCATCAAGTTCTACTTTCCTCCCACTCACTTCTTTCGAGAGAAACTCCTTCTCTAGAAAGGATCCATTCTTAGCAACGAATGTCTTGCCTTCGGATCTGTGATAGAAGGTGTACCCAATAGTCTCTTTTGGGTATCCTATGAAGACACATTTCTCCGATTTAGGTTCGAGCTTATCTGGTTGAAGTTTCTTCACATAAGCATCGCAGCCCCAAACTTTAAGAAACGACAACTTTGGTTTCTTGCCAAACCACAGTTCATAAGGCGTCGTTTCAACGGATTTTGATGGTGCCCTATTTAACGTGAATGCGGCCGTCTCTAAAGCATAACCCCAAAACGATAGCGGTAAATCAGTAAGAGACATCATAGATCGCACCATATCAAGTAAAGTACGATTACGACGTTCGGACACACCATTTCGTTGTGGTGTTCCAGGTGGCGTGAGTTGCGAAACTATTCCACATTGTTTCAAGTGTAGGCCAAACTCATAAGTCAAATATTCTCCTCCACGATCAGATCGTAGAAATTTTATTTTCTTGTTACGATGATTTTCTACTTCACTCTGAAATTCTTTGAACCTTTCAAATGTTTCAGACTTGTGTTTCATCAAGTAGATATACCCATATCCGCTCAAATCATCTGTGAAGGTGAGAAAATAACGATACCCTCCGCGAGCCTCAACATTCATTGGGCCACAAACATCAGTATGTATGATTTCCAACAAATCAGTTGCTCGCTCCATAGTTCCGGAGAACGGCGTTCTAGTCATCTTGCCCATAAGGCACGGTTCGCAAGTACCAAGTGATTCATAATCAAGTGATTCCAAAAGTCCATCAGTATGGAGTTTCTTCATGCGCTTTACACCGATATGACCCAAACGGCAGTGCCACAAATAAGTTGCACTATCATTATTAACTCTGCATCTTTTGGTTTCAACACTATGAATATGTGTATCACTACTATCGAGATTTAATAAAAATAGACCACTCTTCAAGGGTGCATGACCATAAAAGATATTACTCATATAAATAGAACAACCATTATTCTCTGATTTAAATGAATAACCGTCTCACATCAAACAAGATCCAGATATAATGTTCATGCTCAATGCTGGCACCAAATAACAATTATTCAGGTCTAAAACTAATCCCGAAGGTAGATGTAGAGGTAGCGTGCCGACCGCGATCACATCGACTTTGGAACCATTTCCCACGCGCATCGTCACCTCGTCCTTGGCCAGTGCTCGCTTATTCCGTAGTCCCTGTTTCGAGTTGCAAATATTAGCAACAGAACCAGTATCAAATACCCAGGTGCTACTACAAGCTCTAGTTAGGTACACATCAATAACATGTATATCACATATACCTTTGTTCACTTTGCCATCCTTCTTATCCGCCAAATACTTGGGGCAGTTCCGCTTCCAGTGACCAGTCTGCTTGCAGTAGAAACACTCAGTTTCAGGCTTAGGTCCAGACTTGGGTTTCTTCTCTTGAGCAGCAACTTGCTTGCTGTTCTTCTTGAAGTTCCCCTTCTTCTTCCCTTTGCCCTTTTTCTTGAAACTAGTGGTCTTGTTGACCATCAACACTTGATGCTCCTTCTTGATTTCTACCTTCGCAGCTTTTAGCATTGCGAAGAGCTCGGGAATAGTCTTGTTCATCCCTTGCATATTATAGTTCATCACAAAGCTCTTGTAGCTTGGTGGCAGTGATTTGAGAATTCTGTCAATGATGCTATCATCCGGAAGATTAACTCCCAGTGGAATTAAGTGATTATTATACCCAGACATTTTGAGTATATGTTCACTGACAGAACTATTCTCCTCCATCTTGCAGCTGTAGAACTTATTGGAGACTTCATATCTCTCAATCCGGGCATTTGCTTGAAATATTAACTTCAACTCCTGGAACATCTCATATGCTCCATGACGTTCAAAACGTCGTTGAAGACCCGGTTCTAAGCCGTAAAGCATGGCACACTGAACTATAGAGTAGTCATCAGCTTTGCTCTGCCAGACGTTCTTAACGTCGTCAGTTGCATCAGCAGCAGGCCTGGCACCCAGCGGTGCTTCCAGGACGTAATTTTTCTGTGCAGCAATGAGGATAATCCTCAGGTTACGGACCCAGTCCGTGTAATTGCTACCATCATCTTTCAACTTTGCTTTCTCAAGGAACGCATTAAAATTCAACGGAACAACAGCACGAGCCATCTATCTACAAACAAACATAGACAAGCAAAATACTATCAGGTACTAAGTTCATGATAAATTGAAGTTCAATTAATCATATTACTTAAGAACTCCCACTTAGCCAGATATCTCTCTAGTCATCTAAGTGATCACGTGATCCAAATCAACTAAACCATAACCGATCATCACGTGAGATGGAGTAGTTTTCAATGGTGAACATCACTATGTTGATCATATCTACTATATGATTCACGCTCGACCTTTCGGTCTCCGTGTTCCGAGGCCATATCTGCATATGCTAGGCTCGTCAAGTTTAACCTGAGTATTCTGCGTGTGCAAAACTGGCCTGTACCCGTTGTAGATGGACGTAGAGCTTATCACACCCGATCATCACGTGGTGTCTGGGCACGACGAACTTTGGCAACGGTGCATACTCAGGGAGAACACTTCTTGATAATTTTAGTGAGAGATCATCTTAAAATGCTACCATCAATCAAAGCAAGATAAGATGCATAAAGGATAAACATCACATGCAATCAATATAAGTGATATGATATGGCCATCATCATCTTGTGCTTGTGATCTCCATCTTCGAAGCACCGTCATGATCACCATCGTCACCGGCGCGACACCTTGATCTTCATCGTAGCATCGTTGTCGTTTACGCCATCTATTGCTTCTACGACTATCGCTACCGCTTAGTGATAAAGTAAAGCAATTACAGGGCGTTTGCATTTCATACAATAAAGCGACAACCATATGGCTCCTGCCAGTTGCCGATAACTTCGGTTACAAAACATGATCATCTCATACAATAAAATATAGCATCACGTCTTGACCATATCACATCACAACATGCCCTGCAAAAACAAGTTAGACGTCCTCTACTTTGTTGTTGCAAATTTTACGTGGCTGCTACGGGCTGGGCAAGAACCGTTCTTACCTACGCATCAAAACCACAACGATAGTTCGTCAAGTTAGTGCTGTTTTAACCTTCGCAAGGACCGGGCGTAGCCACACTCTGTTCAACTAAAGTGAGAGAGACAGACATCCGCCAGCCACCTTTAAGCACGAGTGCTCGTAACGGTGAAACCAGTCTCGCGTAAGCGTACGCGTAATGTCGGTCCGGGCCGCTTCATCTGACAATGCCGCTGAACCAAAGTATGACATGCTGGTAAGCAGTATGACTTATATCGCCCACAACTCACTTGTGTTCTACTCGTGCATATGACATCTACGCATAAAACCAGGCTCTGATGCCACTGTTGGGGAACGTAGTAATTTCAAAATTTTCCTACGCACACGCAAGATCATGGTGATGGCATAGCAACGAGAGGGGAGAGTGTTGTCCACGTACCCTCGTAGACCGTAAGCGGAAGCGTTATGACAACGCGGTTGATGTAGTCGTACGTCTTCACGATCCGACCGATCCAAGTACCGAACGTACGGCACCTCCGAGTTCAGCACACGTTCAGCTCGATGACGATCCCCGGGCTCCGATCCAGCAAAGCTTCGGGGATGAGTTCCGTCAGCACGACGGCGTGGTGACGATGATGTTCTACCGGTGCAGGGCTTCGCCTAAACTCCGCGACGATATGACCGAGGTGGAATATGGTGGAGGGGGGCACCGCACACGGCTAAGGAATGATCCGTAGATCAACTTGTGTGTCTATGGGGTGCCCCCTGCCCCCGTATATAAAGGAGGGAGGGGGGAGGCCGGCCGGCCCTTGTTGGGTGCGCCAGGAGGAGGAGTCCTCCTCCTAGTAGGAGTAGGACTCCTCCTTTCCTACTCCTACTAGGAGGGGAAGGAAGGGGGAGAGGAGGGGACGGAAAGAGGGGGGCGCCGCCCCCCCTTCCTAGTCCAATTCGGACCAGAGGGAGAGGGGGCGCGCGGCCCTTCCTGGCCGCCCCTCTCTCTTCCCACCAAGGCCCATGTGGCCCATTAACTCTCCGGGAGGGGTTCCAGTAACCCTCTGGCACTCCGGTTTTCTCCGAAATCACCCGGAACACTTCCGGTGTCCGAATATAGTCGTCCAATATATCAATCTTTATGTCTCGACCATTTCGAGACTCCTCGTCGTGTCCGTGATCACATCCGAGACTCCGAACAAACTTCTGTACATCAAAACTTGTAAACTCATAATAAAACTGTCATCGTAACGTTAAGCGTGCGGACCCTACGGGTTCGAGAACTATGTAGACATGACCTAGAACTATTCTCGGTCAATAACCAATAGCGGAACCTGGATGCCCATATTGGTTCCTACATATTCTACAAAGATCTTTATCGGTCAAACCGCATAACAACATACGTTGTTCCCTTTGTCATCGGTATGTTACTTGCCCGAGATTTGATCGTCGGTATCCAATACCTAGTTCAATCTCGTTACCGGCAAGTCTCTTTACTCGTTCTGTAACACATCATCTTATAACTAACTCATTAGTTATAATGCTTGCAAGGCTTAGGTGATGAGTATTACCGAGAGGGCCCAGAGATACCTCTCTGACAATCGGAGTGACAAAACCTAATCTCGAATTATGCCAACTCAACATGTACCTTCGGAAACACCTATAGAGCACCTTTATAATCACCCAGTTACGTTGTGACGTTTGGTAGCACACAAAGTGTTCTTCCGGTAAACGGGAGTTGCACAATCTCATAGTTGCAGGAACTTTGTATAAGTCATGAAGAAAGCAATAGCAACATACTAAACGATCAAGTGCTAGGCTAACGGAATGGGTCATGTCAATCACATCATTCTCCTAATGATGTGATCCCATTAATCAAATGACAACACATGTCTATAGTTAGGAAACATAACCATCTTTGATTAATGAGCTAGTCAAGTAGAGGCATACTAGTGACTTTATGTTTGTCTATGTATTCACACGTGTATCATGTTTCCGATTAATACAATTCTAGCATGAATAATAAACATTTATCATGATATGAGGAAATAAATAAAAATTTATTATTGCCTCTAGGGCATATTTCCTTCAAAATGTAGAGGTAGCGTGCCTTCTTGTCCGCTAAGTATTTGGGGCAGTTCCGCTTCCAGTGACCCTTCCCTTTGCAATAAAAGCACTCAGTCTCAGGCTTGAGTCCATTCTTTGACTTCTTCCCGGCAACTGGCTTACCGGGCGCGGCAACATCCTTGCCTTCCTTCTTGAAGTTCTTCTTACACTTGTCTTTCTTGAACTTGGTGGTTTTATTGACCATCAATACTTGATGTTCCTTTTTGATTTCTACCTCTGCTGACTTCAGCATTGAAAATACTTCAGGAATAGTTTTCACCATCCCCTGCATATTTTAGTTCATCATAAAGCTCTTGTAGCTCGGTAGGAGCGACTGAAGGATTCTGTCAATGACCGCCTCGTCCGGGAGGTTAATGTCCAGCTGGGACAGGCGGTTGTGCAACCCAGACATTTTGAGTATGTGCTCACTGACAGAAATATTTTCCTCCATCTTACAACTATAGAACTTGTCAGAGACTTCATATCTCTCGACCCAGGCATGAGCTTGGAAAACCATTTTCAGCTCCTCGAACATCTCATATGCTCCGTGTTGCTCAAAACGCTTTTGGAGCCCCGGTTCTAAGCTGTAAAGCATGCCGCACTGAATGAGGGAGTAATCATCAGCACGTGACTGCCAAGCGTTCATAACGTCTTGGTTCTCTGGGATGGGTGCTTCACCTAGCGGTCCTTGTAGGACATATGCTTTCTTGGCAGCTATGAGGATGATCCTCAGGTTCCGGACCCAGTCCGTATAGTTGCTGCCATCATCTTTCAGCTTGGTTTTCTCTAGGAACGCGTTGAAGTTCATGTTGACATGAGCGTTGGCCATTTGATCTACAAGACATTTTTGCAAAGATTTTAGACTAAGTTCATGATAATTAAGTTCATCTAATCAAATTATTTAATGAACTCCCACTCAAATTTGACATCCCTCTAGTCATCTAAGTGTTACATGATCTGAGTCGACTAGGCCGTGTCTGATCATCACATGAGACGGACTAGTCATCATCGGTGAACATCTCCATGTTGATCGTATCTTTCATACAACTCATGTTCGACCTTTCGGTCTCTTGTGTTCCGAGGCCATGTCTGTACATGCTAGGCTCGTCAAGTTAACCTAAGTGTTTTGCATGTGTAAATCTGTCTTACACCCATTGTATGTGAACGTTAGAATCTATCACACCCGATCATCACGTGGTGCTTCGAAACAACGAACTGTCGCAACGGCGCACAGTTAGGGGGAACACTTTCTTGAAATTATTATGAGGGATCATCTTATTTACTACCGTCGTTCTAAGTAAACAAGATGCAAAAACATGATAAACATCACATGTAGTCAAATAGTAGTGACATGATATGGTCAATATCATATAGCTCCTTTGATCTCCATCTTCGGGGCTCCATGATCATCTTCATCACCGGCATGACACCATGATCTCCATCATCATGATCTCCATCATCGTGTCTCCATGAAGTTGCTCGCCAACTATTACTTCTACTACTATAGCTAACGGTTTAGAAATAAAGTAAAGTAATTACATGGCGTTAAATCATTGACACGCAGGTCATACAATAATTAAGACAACTCCTATGGCTCCTGCCGGTTGTCATACTCATCGACATGCAAGTCGTGATTCCTATTACAAGAACATGATCTCATACAACACAATATATCATTCATCATCCATCACAACTTTTGGCCATATCACATCACAAAGCAATTGCTGCAAAAACAAGTTAGACGTCCTCTAATTGTTGTTGCATCTTTTACGTGGCTGCAATAGGGTTCTAGCAAGAACGTTTTCTTACCTACGAAAAAGCCACAACGTGATTTGTCAACTTCTATTTACCCTTCATAAGGACCCTTTTCATCGAATCCGCTCCAAATAAAGTGGGAGAGACACACACCCGCTAGCCACCTTATGCAACTAGTGCATGTCAGTCGGTGGAACCTGTCTCATGTACAGTTTCACCAAGATCAATCTATGAGTTCATCTAGCAACGAGAGAGAAGAGTGCATCTACATACCCTTGTAGATCGAGCGGAAGCGTTCAAGAGAACGGGGTTGAGGGAGTCGTACTCGTTGTGATCCAAATCACCAGAGATCCTAGCGCCGAACGGCCGGCACCTCCGCGTTCAACACACGTACGGTCAGCGTGACGTCTCCTCCTTCTTGATCCAGCAAGGGGGAAGGAGAGGTTGATGAAGATCCATCAGCACGACGGCGTGGTGGTGGATGCAGCAGGGATCTCGGCAGGGCTTCGCCAAGCGTTTGCGGGAGGGAGAGGTCTAGCAAGGGGGAAGGGAGGCGCCAAGTGCAAGGGTGCGGCTGCCCTCCCTCCCTCCCTCTTTATATAGGGACCCTTGGGGGGGCGCCGGCCCTAGGAGATTGAATCTCCAAGGGGGGTGGCGGCCAAGGGGGTGCCTTGCCCCCCAAGGCAAGTGGAGGCGCCCCCTTCCCTAGGGTTCCCAACCCTAGGCGCAGGGGGGCCAAAGGGAGGGGCGTACCAGCCCACCAGGGGCTGGTTCCCCTCTCACTTCAGCCCATGGGGCTCTCCGGGATGGGTGGCCCCACCCGGTGGACACCCGGGACCCTTCCGGTGGTTCCGGTACAATACCGGTGACCCCAGAAACTTTCCCGATGGCCGAAACTCGACTTCCCATATATAATTCTTTACCTCCGGACCATTCCGGAACTCCTCATGACGTCCGGGATCTCATCCGGGACTCCGAACAACTTTTGGTTTGCTGCATATAAATATCTCTACAACCCTAGCATCACCGAACCTTAAGTGTGTAGACCCTACGGGTTCGGGAGACATGTAGACATGACCGAGACAGCTCTCCGGTCAATAACCAACAGCGGGATCTGGATACCCATGTTGGCTCCCACATGCTCCTCGATGATCTCATCGGATGAACCACGATGTCGAGGATTCAAGCAACCCCGTATACAATTCCCTTTGTCAATCGGTATGTTACTTGCCCGAGATTCGATCGTCGGTATCCCAATACCTCGTTCAATCTCGTTACCGGCAAGTCACTTTAATCGTACCGCAATGCATGATCCCGTGACCAGACACTTGGTCACTTTGAGCTCATTATGATGATGCATTACCGAGTGGGCCCAGAGATACCTCTCCGTCATACGGAGTGACAAACCCCAGTCTCGATCCGTGTCAACCCAACAGACACTTTCGGAGATACCCGTAGTATACCTTTATAGTCACCCAGTTACATTGTGACGTTTGGTACACCCAAAGTAGTCCTACGGTATCCGGGAGTTACACGATCTCATGGTCTAAGGAAAAGATACTTGACACCGGAAAAGCTCTAGCAAACGAACTACACGATCTTGTGCTATGCTTAGGATTGGGTCTTGTCCATCACATCATTCTCCTAATGATGTGATCTCGTTATCAATGACATCCAATGTCCATAGTCAGGAAACCATGACTATCTGTTGATCAACGAGCTAGTCAACTAGAGGCTCACTAGGGACATGTTGTGGTCTATGTATTCACACGTGTATTACGATTTTCGGATAATACAATTATAGCATGAATAAAAGACAATTATCATGAACAAGAAAATATAATAATAATCTTTTTTATTATTGCCTCTAGGGCATATTTCCAACACTTGGTACCACTAAAGTAGGGACTAAACTCAGAAAACCAAATTGCATACTGATACAGAGAGGGTTGTTTTTGTTGCAACTAGAGCCAAGGAGAGGAGCTCACCTTGGCTGTTCTTGTAAACGATGTCGTACAGCACCGCCGCTGCCGCCGTCGCATGGAAGCAGCGCCAAGGTGCCTGGCACGATGAACCCCCTGTCGTCTGCATTGGTGATGGTGATGGTTCTGTACCGAATCAAATCCTGTTGTACAAGAAGGGCAAGGGAAATAACAAGATAATCTTGAGGTCAAATCGAGAAACAAAAGAATTGCATGCTACTGCAATGATCTTTCAGCTGCTATACATTCAAAACATGCAACAGTAAGAAATGTATACACAGATACATCACAACTGCAGACTGATCTACCAGACATTCAATTCACATTTTAAAATGTTAATTTGATCTCCATTAACATCGTGATGCTAGGCAACGCACCAACAACTACTGCCTTGTAAAAGAAGGCAACCAGCCAATAGCTCCCTATTAAAAATCAAGTAGGAAACATGTAGAGCATAATAAATGACCAAATACTCCTTTTAGATCAGTTTAGGATGTTTAATCAAGTAAGGAGAACTCACTGAGGAGCCACCTTTGTCGGGTACCGTCCTTAAGATTCATCACAGCAAACAAGCATTGAAAAAGTAAACTACAGAGACAGTCCTTATTTAGCATCTAAAGAACCATGCTTAACAAGTTACAACAAGGACCAGGTGAAGGCGTTGAGATAGAACACATCTAAAACAAGACCCCCAGCACATTACTAGGTGTTCATTTACAACTTTCACACATTTCCTCAGGATATATGATTAGTTTTGGATGCATAATCAGGGAAGGAGCACCTTTTCAAGAGCAACCTTTACTCGGACACCGTCCTTGCAGATGCATCACAGCAACTAAGGAGTTAATACACCCAAAACGTTGCAAGGACGGCAAATCAATGACTACATGAGTACAACACAAGGTGCGTTATTATTTTAGATGTGAAACCTGATAAAAATGATAAAATTGTGCTCAAAATGCAAGAAGAGCTTGTGGATTGCTGCCAAGTTCAGATTTGCGCATGTTTGCTCAGAATATATGATCAGTTTAGGATGTGTAATCAAGGAAGGAGGTCTTTTTCAATATCAACATTACTCAGATACCGTCCTGGTGATTCATCACAGCAAACAGACAGTAGACAAGCATATGAAACTAGTCACACTTACGCAACCCATGAACCCAGTGTAGTACATGGTTTACATTTCAAGCAAGACAGATTGCATGGCAAATGGTTTCCGTATGCACCCTATCAACCTATTGTTCAATTCAGCCTTTATGATCAGTTTGGGATTTATAATCAAGGAAGGAGGCCTTTTTCAAGAACTAACATTACTCAAATCATGTCCTTATGATTCATCACAACAAAGAACAAACACACAAGCAGAAAAGGTAAGAAAATAGGCATACTTATGCAACCCATGACCCCAGCGAGGTACATGATTTACGTTTCAAGCAGGAAAGGATTCATGGCGAAAAATAGCCTAACAAGCACAAAATCAGCAAACACACAAGCAGACAAAGTAAGAAAAGAGTCTAACCAGCACAAAATTACAAGTGAAGATTTTCATTGAGAAATGCCTAACAGTAGCATGGTGTGGTGTATCAATAGACTAGCATCACAACCAGCCCCTCAAGCTTGAGGTTATGATCCATATAAACATAAGAAGAGCTAGTACATTGTATATCTAACCAAGTATTTGTATGCAGAACACATTTGCATACACATATACTTGGTAAATTGCCCATATGAGCACCATGGACATGAGCCTAGAGCAACCACCATAGCTGTGGCTCGATGGCCACAAGCTCAGAGCAACCAGAGGAGATGGGGGAGAGGAACTGGAGGAGCTCACCATGCCGATTTTGTAGCCAATGCCTAACAACACCGCCACCGCCGCACGGCAGCAGGGACAACGGAAGACACCCAGGTTGGAGACTGAGGCTACCACCGCGTACCTTGCCTGTTGACAACACAAGACAAAAGCTTTAGCATGAACCCCTGGAAATCTCCTCTACCCGTTCACACAAGTTCCCCACGCAGAACCACAAGTACAGGATCAATAGCTGCACTTCACAAGTAAAAGAGCCAGGCTCCCAATAAGTACCTTCAGATTACTAGAAAATAAATAAATAAAGTTTTCCTTGCAGCAACGGGATCTCAAGTAAGTTACTCCCTCTGTCCCATAATGTAAGACATTTTTTCACACTAGTTAGTGTCAAAAGACGTCCTACATTATGAGACGGAGGGAGTAGAATACAAACTACCAAATGAACAAGAATCATACTCCTGTTCGGAACAGCTGACCGGAGACTAAACTAGCACACCAAATTATGAGACACACAAATCATATCTTCTTACATCTTGAATCTGAATAAATCACAAAGTCTGGTGGGATCTGTTCCCTCGAGGGAAGCTGTCCGAGGAAGGATTCCAGGTGTTGCAAGGCCTCCTCACGTGCAACCCCCACAAGCGACTGACAGCGGCGGCCGCGCTCAAGCACCGATGGTTTGCTGCTCCTCGTCCCGCCGCCGCCGCGGCAAAGGTCGGCGCTTTGCCGTTTCCGGTAAAGAAGGCAACAAGAATCAAGTTCATCCCGCCGGCCATGCCACGGAAGAATCTACTCAAAATTCTCCTCGCCGTGTGGAACGCAGCACAACAAGTGTAATAGAACTCTCTGGTTGTAACTGTTATGTAGTTGATCCTTTGGCGCCATGATCGCCGGATCTCCCATTAGTGTTGGCCTGCTTCTCTGAATTTGCATGTGTCACTCATTTGTGCACACGTTCAGAGAATCAGAGATGTGTAATTGTGACCTAGTGTTGAGAGATCCATTAGACACTGATGACATGTTGTTTACAGATGCTCTGTTGTTATTGAGTTCTAGTGCACAATTTGTGCGGTTTTTCCAAAATCCTCTACTGATGATAAATATGTAGAGTACAAATGCTCTAAGCAACAGGGATCCCGAGTGATGGATGAATCGATGTTCAAAAATGTCCTGCTGGTGCAGATTTCATGAGAACTTGTAGATTTGAGAATGGTACTAGTAGTCTAGTACAGCAATTGGACTTGTTCATGTAGTTCAGTGTATGTGTTTCCACCATCTTTTTCATATGCAAATTTCATTACTGTGGAATATTACCTCCGTTTGGAAATAACTAGGAAGGTGTTACCTTTGTATGTGTTTGAACCAATGATTTTGCCTCCTTCCTTGATAGGTCCACAAGGCCACAATGGTTCTAGGACATTTCTCCATAGACGTTTGGCACAAGCTTGTGATAAACGATTACAATTTTGACCCCGTTTC